>NC_067139.1:29332576-29707576 GCF_903995435.1 Acomys russatus | reverse complement strand
CACATTTGCATTTTGGACTTCTTACGTTATATTTCTTAGGATAGACTTGCTCCTTTTTCTTTCCCAGAAGTTTTCCTATTATAGCATGTCCCACATCTTCTCTTTCACTTGGGGGTGTCTGTACCCAGGACTCTGTCAGCAGTCCAGGGGTAACACCCCAGTGTCTCCATACCTTTTGGCTTCTTTCTATCCTTTCCTCCCTGGTCTCTGATCTGAGTTCACTGGGATCATATGACTAGATTTTTTTTTCTGTTGACAATAGATACAATTTCAACATGCCTCATACACTTACTGTTTCTAACACACATTTCTGCACCAATTGCCTTTTATTCTGGATTTCTTTCACTCAACTTCACCTTTTATTTCCTTCTCATGGTTTCATAACTGAGTTTTTCAGAGTTCTCAACAATTTACCTGATATCCCTCTCAATTTCTTAGAGTACGCTATACTTTGATTGAGTCACCATGGGACATTTGTTCCTGTGCCCTAAATTCATGTTCTTCAGGGTACTATAGTTTGGATCTGTCCTGTGCCTCCCCTACGCCCATGTGTAAAGGACTGACTCCTTAGCTGGATGGGATTTTGTGGAAGAAGTGGGACTCAACGGGAGTCTTTTAGGTTACTGGTGTCCTGGAAGAGGATGCTGGCCCCTTGGTCTCTTATAGCTCCGAGTCTATCAGACACTCAGCCATCATCCACTATCTTGCCTTGGGGCAAAGAGTCAACTGATTGCCAGGTTAAGCCTTTCTCCTCTTTAATTTGATATGTTATGTATTTCGTTACAACAATGGAAGTTAATGCAAAACATGAGCCTGTGCCCTTCTACTTTGCATGCTGTGTTTCGTTCTGACACTATCTGCAGCCAGTCTTCTTCTTCTTCTTCTTTTTTTGTACACCGATTCTTACACTTTTCTCATAAAACATGGACGATTCCTTTAGTCACTTGCCACCATATTGGAGATGGTGTGCTTTCCTTTCTAAGCAGCAGTTTGAAAGCAAAATGCTTTAAGCCCCACCTCTTCTTGTGGGACCTGGGGTGCTATGGCTCAGGAGCATGTGTTTGAACCCATGACTCCTAGCTGGTGGTGCTGTTTTTTAAGGTGGGATTAGCCAGAGAAAGTGTGTCTTTGTAGGGTGGGCCTTGAAACTGCTAGCCTGCTGCAGCTCAGCTTTCTGATCTGCAGAGATATGGGCAAACACCTTTGTAGTCCTGCTGCCATGGCTGTGATCGGCTCCTGTCTTCAGAAGTTCCCCACTATGATGGGCTACATCCAAACACCAATGGTCAAAATGAGCCCTTCCTTAAGTTGTTTCTTTGTCAGAGATTTGGACACAGCCATGAGGAAAACAATGCATGCGTGCTGGCAAGGAGCCATGGGAAGGAGATGCTCAGTGGCAGTAGTTCTAGTGGTTAGGGGTTTAGGTGCTGTTCATCCTGGAGTTTCGTCTATAACCTAGACTGAGACTCACTCCATCTACCTGGGACATATGCCATTCAGATGGAGTGGTCCCTTGGGGTTTTAGGTAATTTTTCCAGAGCAGACATTAGCTTATACATGTACAGAGTGAAGATGTCTCCTGTTTCACAGTATCCAGTCCCGGTTTCATTTCCTATAAGGCAGGTCTTTACTGGATGGGAAGATTAGGGATCAAACTGTTGATCTACCAGTTACTGATGTTGTTTTAGATTATGGACTTTTGGGTTTGGTTATTGCAGAGGAATGTTTTTATGGACAGGGTCTCATGCCTCAGCATCATAGTTTGGAACTCACTGTAGCCCGGGCTAGCCTCTCTTCACAAGGGTTGGGATGCCAGCTATGTATCTTCATGCCTGACCTTGGATTTTATTTATTTATATACATATATTTTTAAGGGATTTACTTATTTACTATACAGTGTTCTGCCTGCATGTGTGCCTGCCTACCAGAAGAGGGTACCAGATCTCATCATTGATGGTTGTGAGCCACCGTGTGCTTGCTGAGAATTGAACTCAGGACCTTTGGAAGAACAGCCAGTGCTCTTAACCTCTGAGCCAGGTCCCCAGCCCACTTGGGCTTTATTTTTTATAGTAACGTTGTATTCACAGTGAAACTGAACATAGTGCTCCCATCTACTCTCCGCTCCACAGATGCACAGTCTCTCTCATTTGAGAGTTCTCTCCCATTTGCAAGATTCCCCCCACCCTCACTCCTCTTTGTTTGTTTGTTTTTGCTCATTTGTAGAACAGAAAAATACTTTGCCTGAAGGAAACTTCCCTGAAAAGAGGGACTCAGTTTTATGTGGTCTTCAGGTAATACTAATATTAATATCTTAATATCCTTTTTGTTTACGAGTTTCTTCTCTAACTTGCTCCTGTTAGTTCCCTGTCTGTTCGTGGCAGTTTCTACCTCTGCTGAGGTGAATTTGACTTCTTGATATGAATGGTGGGGATCAATTCCATACATTTTCTAAAACACGTTGTTGGGATAACAATGGAAGATTAGGTTAATTTCATTCCAATGTCAACACTAGGTTCTTCTCTAAGCAGGGAGGGTAAATATGCTCACCAAACGGACGAGTCTGCTATTCTAGCTATTATTTTGACTTCTGATAATTTTTGCAAACCACCTTCAGTTTTTTTCTTTCACCACTACTCTCATCTTAAGAATTTTCTCCCACTAAGAAAAGGTTTGAATTCAAATCAATACTGATAGCCAGTTACTTAAAAAAAAAAAAAAAAAAAATCACCAACCTGACCCATCATTAACATGACAGACCCAGCCCTGTAAATGCTCAGTGACAGCATATTTTCTCAAAGCTAGTTTGAAGTTCACCACTGTCTCTTCTCTTTGTCCTGGTCATCTCATTGCTGAGACTAAGTGATTTAAAAATCCCATTTGTCTGATCTCTCTCTCTCTCTCAGCAAAGAATAGAGTATTAAAATTTCACCAGCCTTGAAGCCATATGACTCATGAAAGCAATGCTTTGAGCTGAGGTGCCTTTCCATCAAAACAAATTTTCGGTGCTTCAAAAAAGACTTCTGTTGTTGTCTAATGACCACATTTCTCAAAAGGACTACCAAATGCAACATTCTACAGCTTGGATATAAATAAAATACCTGAGCCTCTCTCAGCAACACGGAGGTACCATCCCCATCTATGACAAGCAGTATACCAACTTCCAGTTGCCATGGGAACAGTGATTCAGGATGGCCCAACTTTGACAGTTGAAATGGCAGCTCAGAGGTGGCAGTAACAATATTTTTTGTAGCCATCCCACGATAACACTGTCATTAGCCTTTTCTACTTTCCCTAGTAACAACTCCGAGCCTGCTGCTAATGAAGCACTTTGCTGGCAGGTCTGACTAGGGAAGATGGGCAATTTCATTAATTAGCCCCTTCCAGCAAATGGCCTTTTACTCCACAATAGGGGTTAAGGTTGGGATGAATTTCTGCCTTAGATCTTTCTTTTGACTTATGTAGAAAATGTCTTCCTG
Organism: Acomys russatus; assembly: GCF_903995435.1. Taxonomy (NCBI): domain Eukaryota; kingdom Metazoa; phylum Chordata; class Mammalia; order Rodentia; family Muridae; genus Acomys; species Acomys russatus. Next base: position 29,704,100 of record NC_067139.1, on the reverse strand, counting down.
GGGATTTGAGGTCCTTCTCTCAGCTCCCTGGGACTCTGGGCATTGTTAGCACATTCATTTGGAACTCCAACAGTCCACATATATTTACAAATTTGAGATGTTTGGACCAATTTGCTTCCTCCTTCTGGAAAGTTCTGTGGGTCCCTCCACCAGACACCAGTTGATTTAGGGGTGATTTTTCTGAACCTGCTGAGTCTGGTAACCGGAAAGGGGAACATTTGGCTTACTCAGCCTGTTGGGCACATTATGAAAGAAAAAGCTAAACATAGGGATTTGGGGGAATGACAAATGACCAACAGTTTAAGGGTTTTTGCTGACTTTGCCTTTAATGTTTGTGTGGGGCACTGGGAGCCCTCAGGAGGGGGTCTTTAAAGGAGACCAGCTCTGTGATCTTTGGGCAGGGGTAACATGTGTGGGTACATGTATGCAGAGATGTCATGGGCCCTTCGGTAAAGCCAAAGCTGGAAATGGTAGTTGAGCTCATAATCAGAAGCATGTGAGCAGCTGGGGCTCTCAAGACAAGCTAGAGAACCCTGTTCTGTGGTTGTAATGGAGGAGTCTGGGAAAATGAATTCCTGCGACCAGTTGAAAGCAAGCGTTGAGGACAAGCAAGCAGACACCAGCTAAACACGACTTATTTTCATCTAATCCTCTTGGGAGAGGGCTGGCGCCCTGGGGAAGCCCAGCTGATCTCCGAGTACTGATCAGAGCTTTGTAGAATTTTGCTGGAAAAGCCCCAGGCTGCAGAGTCCCATGCGTATAGCCACATAAACAGACACAACCCAGGGAAAGGGTGGGACCAAGACTTGGAAGATGGAAAAGCATTCAGCCAGGATATTGTGCTGAAGGTATTTTTCTAGATCCTTCTTTGCCAGGACCAGAGACTAAAGGGAGAGGACTCTCTGACTTCCCTGATCAAGGACACGGTCCTCGGGTAGTGATCGGGTCCTGGGCAGCTCACTGACAGTACAGTCCCCACTGGTCTCCCTAACTCATCTGCCAGTGTTTTAAATGCATAACTAAAAAGACTGCATTTCAGGGCTACTTGTTCTTCGCCCCTTCTGTTCTACCCTGAAGAAGTCCCTTGAGGTTTAGTCAGGGACGAGGTAAAGAAGGACCTGACAAATGGGTGACAAATAAGAATGATGTTGGGTGGGAGGCAGGGACAAATGTCACCTGTCTCACGGTTTTGGTTAAAGCAAACCTTGCAGTCATGAACATCAACTCCAGGCCACGGAGGCCCATGACGGAAGACATTCAAGTTGCCATGACACCAGCCTCGGCAAAGGTGTAAGCCAGTGCTTCTTTGTCTCCAGTGAGCATGAGGGTCAGTCAGGGGTTGGTAACCTCCCCTTAGTGGTCAGGCTCACTCACGGAGCTCCAGCAGTCACCTCAGGAACCGTACACAGGATACCACGAGAGGAAACTGCTGGCCTAAATGGCATCCAAACTTTTTTTTTTTTGTCTTCACATCTATCTTATTTTCGTCAGTAGCTGATTTAGCAAAATAACTCAGAGGGCATCCACTTTGGAACCAGGTACTTCGCCCATCTAAGGGGTGGGGGGTCACTTCATTCAACCCTTGAGGAAGGATAAAGGTGTGTGCCCAGAGTCAACAGACAATAAGCAATGAAGTTGAGACAAAAATCCCTTCCTCCATCTCTTCTTTCCTTTTTAAAGACAGGGTCTCATTTTGTAGCTCAGGCTGCCCTCAAATTCACAGAGATCTGCCTGCCTCTGCCTCCTGAGTAACTGGCTAAGAATTTTTTTCTTTTCTTCTTTTTCAATGTTTTTATTTGTGTGTTTGTAAGTGAGTAAGTGTGTGTGTGTGTGGTGTGCATGTGTGTATGTGTGTGTGTGTGTAGTGTGCATGTGTGTATGTGTGTGTGTGTATGTGCACATCCAGGAGGTAGAGAAAGACTCAGGTGTCATCTTTCATTTCTCTTTTCCTCATTCACTTGGGAGAGGGTCTCTCACTGAACCTAACATTCATTATCCGCTTGACAGAACGCTTCTGAAATCTGCTGGTCTCTTTCTATCAACGCAGGGATTATAGACAAACACAGTTCTGCCTAGCTTTTTACCGTGGTGGGTCTTGTGGATTTGAACGAAGGTCCTCATGACTGCATGTCAAGCACTCATACCCACTGAACTACCTCCATAGCCCTTGTCTAAGAATTTCTAATTTCAGTTTCCTTCCTAGTCCCCAAGGGTGAAGCCTGAAGTACAGAAAACGGGTAAGCTGGTGGCTGGATATGATCATGTCAGGCCAATGTAGGACTAGCGAGTAACCAACAAGACTGACTGCAGGTTTTCCAGACCTCTCTGTCACGGAAGAGGACAAGTGAATATAAGCTAAGCCAGTTTGGAGAAGTCACCTCTCAGAAGTGTTTGCAAGAGCTCTGCATGAACAATTTGCCTCCATGCTGAGAGCAAGGCAGCCTCATAATAGTGGGAGGGGGCACAATGGACTAGTGGAAGGAAAGAAAGAGCCCAGGGCAAAAGCGAGCTAATTGTGCTTGGGAGACAAAGCTAAGGGCCTAGGAGGGACTCTGCCCACCCGCACCCTCCAGGCACCCACCATGCTCTCCTCACGCACAGAGCATCCCACACTGAGTCTTTCGTAATCACACCAAAGGTTCTCATTTCTTATAAAGAGTTTGGATAGAGCCCAGAATGTTTTCTGACCCCCAAAGCCTTGCACAGTCACAACTTCATCTTGGCTCAGTCCAAGAATCTTTCAAAAAAGAGTTTGGGATACGAAATGTGTTCATACACACTAAACCTGCCTTTCCAAAGTGATTCACATCCCCCATGACATTGTCCCCGGTGCTTCCCTCAACCTCCCAAGCGTCTACTCCAGAGTCCTACTACCCTCTTGGAAACTAACTGGTGAGCAGATGGACACAAGAATGGGTTGGCATGGGCAGGACGTGAATTGAGGGCAAGCCATTCAGCCAATGGCGCTGATTTATAAGAAGCTGATGGAAAAAAACTAGCCAGCCTCTCAATCCTTCCAACTACCATGTCTCTTCCTTCTCCTCAGAGAAGGATCTCTGCAGCCCAGGGTGGCCTCAAGCTCATCACTGGAGGATGACTTTGAACATCTGATCTTTGCTTCCATTTCATAATTGCTGGGATTATAGATGTTCTGGGAAATCTACCAACTTGAGTCACACCCCTGCTACTTAAAAAACAAACAAACAAACACAAAACAAACAAAACTAGACCAAGCTTATTTGATCTTATTTTCAGATAACACACTGGTTTTATCTTCTTGGGAACAGATCATCTCCTCGTGATATGTGGAAGGGGGATAGGGGAACCGTGAGCAAGGTGGGGAGAGTGATGAACTTGGCACTGCAGTTATCTGGGGGAGAGCGTGCCTGTGATGTGCGAGGCCCACTTAGCCACAAGGATAAGCACGGTTTTCACGTGGGTGGTTAAAAATAGCCAAGTTTTCTAACGATGTATTTGCCTTCACTACATAAGGGTTTGGCTCTCTCTGTTGATGGCTGTCTTGCTTATCTGGAGGTGGTTGGAGATGCTCACAGGGAATAGGAGGAGGCTAGGGTGACCCCATAAGTGACTCCTCTACAGTATCATAGCAAAAAATAAACTTAGGAGAACAGAATGTTTCTTCCTTTCGACTTTCGGTTCTCATGGACTTTTGCCTACTTTTCACGATAAGTCATCTCTCTTGTCCCACTGCCAGTAAGAACGGGCACAAAGAAGCCAGAATTACCCATCCACAAAGGGACCTACACATTTGCTGGTGCAGGAAGTTGTGCTTAGGGCAAAGTCAGAAGCTCAGAGTTAAAAGACACCAGACTGGTTTCAGATGGCTGAAACTGCCAGAGTGAAAGAGTGTGCCTGGCCTGACCGCTTCTACCAGCATTGCCACCCATAACCTGATGTCTGGGCTCTGCAGTGCTTGGTATTGTGTCACTTGTTCCTACTGGGTCAGCAAAGATTGTAGTGTGGTTCCATCTCTTAAGAAATGATTTTTTAAATTTTGTTTTATATGTGTATAGACATGTGTCTGGGTGTGAATTGTGTGCAGGAGTGAAGGTACGTATGGAAGGCAGAAGGCGTGGGCTTTCCTGCAGGTTGAGTTACAGGCATTGTGAGCCTCCTGAGGTAAGTGCAGGGAACCAAGCTCAGATTCTTGCAAGAGCCACATTGGCTGTTACCCCTTTTGGTCTCCAGCCTGTGTGATTCTATCTTATGAGGAGAAAACAGGATTACAAAAATGAGTATTTTGCTTGCTTGGCTTTTAGAGAAGAAGTGCATACTATGTAGTCCTGGCTAGCCTGGGATTTACTGTGTAGACCAGGCTGGCTTCAAACTCACAGAGATGTGTCTGTCTGTCCCCCAAACATTGGGGTTAAAGTCATGCACCACCATGCCCAGAATAATGCATGGTATTTTAAAAAATTTTTTTATTAATTTATTCTTGTTACATCTCAATGGTTATCCCATCCCTTGTATCCTCCCATTCCTCCCTCCCTCCCATTTTCCCCTTATTCCCCTCTCCTATGACTGTTCCTGAGGGGGATTACCTCCCCCTGTATATGCTCATAGGGTATCAAGTCTCTTCTCGGTAACCTGCTGTCCTTCCTCTGAGTGCCACCAGGTCCCCCCCTCCAGGGGACATGGTCAAATGTGAGGCACCAGAGTATGTGAGAAAGTCATATCCCACTCTCCACTCAACTGTGGAGACTGTTCTGACCATTGGCTAGATCTGGGTAGGGGTTTAAAGTTTACGGCCTGTATTGTCCTTGGCTGGTGCCTTAGTTTGAGTGGGACCCCTGGGCCCAAATCTGCCTATCATAATGTTCTACTTGTAGGTTTCTAGGACCCTCTGGATCCTTCTACTTTGCTATTCTCCCATGCTTCTCTCATTTAGAGTCCCAATAGGATGTCCTCCCCTCTGTCCCACTTTCCTGGTAAGTGAAGGCTTTCGTGGGACATGCCCCTTGGGCTAGTAATAATGCATGGTTTTTAAGATTTTGAAAAATATCTGTATGAAACTAATAACCCATGACACCCATGCAGCTACTTTTAGGTACTGGGATTGATTATACGTGATTTCTTTTCTTCCTCTATCAATTGTCATGTTTTCCCATATTAGATTGTTTAAAAAGTTATTAGAAAAAGATATAACTGATACAATAGACTTATTGTGTAATTTCACAATCAAGAATGTTCTTTGTGGCTGGGTGCTGTGGCACATGCCTTTAATCCTAGCACTTGGGAGGCAAAGGAAGGATGATCTCTGCGAGTTTGAGGCCAGCCTGGTCTACAGATAGAGCTCCAGGACAGCCAAGGCTATAGGAAAAACTGAAGGACTCATCTGCCTCCATTTTAGGCTTAAATGCCATCTTACAGTAAAGACAAACCAGGTTCAATCCAGTTTATGATTAAACCACTGTTTCTCAAGGATTGGGCTATGCCTCACCTGTAACCTTAACCACATACGGTTCTATACTGCCTCTTCCAGGAATAGTAATCATGTCTTTGTTTCAAAGAGTTAATAACCATCTTACAACTCTACCTTTGTTTTTAAAAGGTTGTTATGGCTACCTTGTTATGACTACCTGTTGTTATGAGCATGTTGCAGTCATGCCTTTGTTTCAGAAGGTTGTTATGACTAACTTGTTATGCTTATGTTCTGCTCCCGTAACACCATCTAATTTGCCCACTAAATCCTCAATGTGGAAACTGCCTACCCCATAAAAAGCTTGATGATACAGGTCAATGATCTTTCTTCTACCACCTTTGGTACTAACAGAATATGATGTAAATGCAGAGAAAAATCCATGGATGTGAGCAACAAGCAATGAATTGTTTGCTGTATAAGCACACAACAAGCATCCAGTCTGAACAAGAAAGATCTGTTGCTATAATCAAAGGTTGATAAAAGGAAAAGAAAGCTCTTCCAATGCATTTGTGATGGTTTACCTTCATGGTAACCTGGCTAGGTTTGGAATCACCTAGGAGACAAACTGGGTGTGCCTGCAAAAGTGTTTCCAGAGAGTTTTAACTGAGGAAGAAAGGCCCACTTAGAATATAGATGGCACCATTCCCTAGGTTGGGGTCCTGGGTTCCATAGAAAGGAAAAAGCATGAAGAAGTAGCTCAGTGATAGAGCACTTGCCCAGTATGCACAAGCTCTGTGTTTAATCCCTAACACCACAAAAGAATACAAAAATAGAAAAAAGAAATAAATCAAAGAAAGCAAATCATTTACTACCTCTCTCCTCTGCTTTCAGACTGGGAATGCAAGGTGACTACCATGATTGACTGTATCCTCTTAAACTGTGAGCCAAAATAAGCTCTTCCTTTTAAAAGTTGCTTTCGTCAGGTTTTGTCACATCAGTGAGTCAGTAACTAACACAATACTCTTTCTGGGTAAAAATGCTACTTCTGCCCATATCCCACTGTACCAGGAAGCACCATGTGCGGTACTCAGTCATTCCCAACTGTCGTCTCTCTAAATATTTTTCTTTTTACCTCCCTCCCTTCTCTTTTCTTCCTTCCTCCCTTCCTTCCTCCCTCCCTTTCTCTCTTTCTTTCTTTCATTTTGGTTTTCCAAGACAAGGTTCCTCCATTTACTCCTGTAACTTACCCTATAGACCAGGCTGGCCTTGAACTCACAGAGATCCGCCTGCCTCTGCCTCCCAAGTGCTGGGATTAAAGGTGTGTGCCACCACCGCCAGGCTCTAAATAATTTTCTAACTCTTCAGAACAACAGAGGTTCCAAAGGACCTATATCTCAGCCATGGCTGGCTTTCTGAAATATCCTGTGTGTGCATGATAAAATGGAGCTGAAATTTACAGCCTAACTGGGGAGTTAAAGTGCTAATGTCACACTCCACTTACTTAAAAAAAAAATATTTTGGCTCTGAGCCATTAAATCATAAAGATGAGTTAATTTAAAGACCCGGCCTGCTGAAATACAACTGAGTCACAGTCATTTGCAGGCTCTGCCTATGCCAAATCATATATCAAAAGGGCAATTACTTTCTATTAGATAATTGTTATAAATTAATATCTTTACTGCCTTTACAGTTTGCTGAGTTTCTTTCCTCTGGTTCTGTTCCCAGTGGCAGAGAAGGTAGGCACACCTACTGAGCAGGGCTAAATAGTTTTGCTGTCTAGAAAGGAAAGTTGAGTCGTCGAGCAGAGCGTGTCACGTGTTCGCACTCCTCGGGCCACTTTATTGAGCAACCACTCATTCCAGGGCACTGCTACCCTCCCCCATGAGGGTTATTCTTCATTAATGGGACTGTTGCCTTGGCAACTTCCAGCTCAGAGAAGTATTTATATCAGCTCAGCGAATGGTTCTGTCACCAAGGAACAGCTCTCCTGTGTCTTTTTCTGTACTCATGCCTGGAATCTTCTCTTACATAGCTCAGCTGCATTTCTGGTCTCAGCTAGGGTGGCCTCAATATTCTGCCAACCCCACCCCAAATGCATCCGATCTAACAGCAAAGGGGCAATTTAAACGAACTTCTTGGAACATGGAATAGGTCAAAGGCAGTGCTGATAAATGGCTTTCTTTGGCAAAGAGCTGTGATGTACATGAGTTGCTTTTAATTTTTCTGAATATTCAGCAGAATTCGGCAACACATTTGTAAGCATCTCACATCATGAATATTAATGTGCATTAAAAATCATGCATTGTTTCCCTAAAACTTTTATTTTCTCAATGCCTAATTATCACCAAACTGAGAGCATGGGTCAGACAAGGAGTGGGAGGCTGGGAGACCCCGGCAACCATGTACTTGGACCATCCTTGAGAAGAAAGCACATGGCTGTAAAGTAATCTTTGTGAAAGAATACTCACTACAATTTGGTCAAATGTCACAAAAGCACAGGGCCATAGCAAGGTTTCAAAGGAGCTAAGAGTGTAAAGTTTAGGTGGTTCCTGTCCCTTATGTCATATTGTAGGACTGGTCCACATGTCTGAACTTCCTTGGGGCCCTGAATTCTTATACACAAATTAATGTGCCCATACACAACTGTGACTGCTCAGATCACTTGCAGCATAACCATGATACAAAATACCATGCAGTCACAGCCCAGAATAGCATAGGCAGACCTCTGTGTACTGACATGGAAAGAGGTTTGGAACATGTGGCCTGTGTTAAATAAACAGAGTAGGAAACATCGTATACAGAAAAGTCTGAAACTGCAACAGAAACCAGCAAAGAACGAGTTAAAATTAGTGAGCATTTCTCAGGGCCTGAGAACAGCAGAAGGAAGAAAACAACCTTTGTGTGTTCCAACCCATTTGTTTTTCTGACAGGCAGGAATATTGTTATCAGTTTGTATTCTAAACAAAACCATGCTCCCAAATTAACTTTATTTCCAAACTCAATCACCGTGTAGTTTGGCCCCTCTCCAAATTCTCTTGCTTGTTTTCCTAACACTTAAAGGAATCAAAATACGTTATCAACATCTTTAAACCAATTCTTTTGACTTAGGAAGCTATCAATGGTTTTACTGGTTGATGGTTCCTGGGTCCTTACAAGCAACGGACACTTGGTTGCTTTAAGACCACAAAGGAAAGTCAGAGGCGATAAAACACTCATTCTAGAATGTACTATGGCTCTAAGCATTATCTTTTCACTTTGTGTTATTTAAACCATATTGTCTGTCTGTCTCTTTCTGTGTGAGCATGCACATATGTCTGTGCAGGTGCACATCATATGTACACACGTATGGAAGCCAGAGGTCATCTTCAGGTGTCATTTCTCAGGCTCTGCCCAGTCTCTCACTGTGACCCAGGACCCTGATTAAGCTAGGCTGGCTGTCCTGCAAGCCCCAGGGATCTGCCTGTCCCCACTTCCCCAGCACTAGGATTCCAAGGGCCTTTCACCATACTTGGCTTTTCACACATGTGGTGGAGAGCAAACTCATGCTTGCAAGATGAGCATTTTACCAACGGAGCCATTTCCCTAGGCCTCCCTAAATCGTACACTTACCCAACATTTCATGCATGTCCCTAAGTGTAAATAAATTGTGAGGGATTAAGCCTGCTGGTTGCTTACAGAGAAAGGGAAGGACCTTTATTATGACAGGATGACCTAGGAGAGAGTAGGGTGGTACAGATGGAAATCATGAGCTTTAAATTCACACAGGCCTGAGCTGCATGGCCACTCCTGAGCATCATTGCTTTATCTCAAAAGTCACCTTCCTTTGGAGATCAAGTTAAATTGCTATCGTTAACAGCAATGCACAGTGTCCAGACATACAGCAGGTCTCAACAAGGGCTTTACAACCACCCGTCCCATTAACACAAAAAAGCAAATGCAAGACAGAGAGGTAAAGTTCGTCTCCAGTGGCTAGAACATTTATCTAGGCATCTGATACTGTTCATTCACCAACCAGGCCCACCAGCATCAAACCTCAGACCTCACCATGGACACCTGACTGTGAAAAGTCCCCTTTGGGGCTGGAGAGATGGCTCAGTGGTTAAGAGCACTGGCTGTTCTTCCAGAGGACCGAGGTTCAATTCCCAGTACCCACATGGCAGCTCACAGCTGTCTAACTCCAGGAGATCCTAAACCCTCAGGCAGACAGACATCCAGGCAAAACACCAATGCATGTGAAATAAAAATAAGTAACTTAAAGAAAAAAGTTAAATAAAAGAAAAAGTAGATTTTTATTTTTTTCCAAAAAGGAAAAGGAAAAAGGCAAAGAAAAGAAAAGTTGCTTGCCATAAAGACAGGCTACCCAGGGCCACAGATACCCAGGCACAGGGCAGCCTGGTCCCAGGAGTGTGCACTGGGTGAGGGACACTCTGCTCCCTGGGGCTCAGTTTCTCTTACTCTGCGGTTTTAGCAACTTTCCTCTCGAATGATATACTGATCCCGGAATCCACTTCTAGAACTACCATTCCTTTCTTCCTCTTCCCATAGCAGTGCCGAATGTTTGTTAGAAAATGAACAAAGACATGGACATTTAGAAAGCAGAAGTTTTTGGTGGTCCTACCCCCCCACCCCACCCCAAAAGATGCTCACTGTTAGCACTCCAGGGATAGTCCTTCTAGAGTTTGTTTTTAATGAGGCAAATCTTTCTTCCTGCCTGGATCACCTCCTGTCCCCACTTCTTTTAATCCCGCTCTGTTATCCACAAAAATCTCTATCCTTGTCCTTTTTTGTCCCATTTGTGTGTTCCAAAATTACCCTTACAATGGTTGCCAGGCATCAAAGGCGGTAACTCCCACAGCAAAGGAAGAGTCTAGTTTGGTATTGAAAGCTACAAAAAGCACAGGCTCCCATTCAGCTGAAAGCACGCAGACTCTGCACAGAAACCTCCATTTCATTGCTTTTCTTTAATTAAATGAATAATCCTCTCGGTATCAGCATTCATAAAAAGTGACCATTTTTCACTCAAAGTTACTGTATTTTAACCAAAAGCATGGTGGGAGGGAGTCTTTCCTAGCATTTTGTCACACACAAGTGCTGTCTGAAAAAATATGTTCTTCCTTTTAATTGCCCATCACAGACACATCTGTAAAACTTAAAATATCTATCAGGGGGAAAAATTAAGAAAACCAGACAAATAAAGTCTCAGGCTTTTTCCAATTACTAAATTTAGGACACTTCAAACCACCCTATTGGTTTGCTATAAAAGTCTTCAGTGTCTTCCAGCTCCTGTACTTAGCAAATGGGCTGGGCACAGCGCCATCGGCATGGCCCATAGAGTGTAGAACCCTGTCCATGGCCTGGCACAGCATCCATGACTTCCATTAGGGCTCGGGACAAGTGACTCCTGAGTTGAATTTTGGTGGGAGGGAAGCATTTGGCTGAAGAGCATAGGACATCTGCATTTGGATGTGTTGAGACAATTGCCTAGGCTTTTTGCTCTCTCTCTCAGATATTTACGATTATAGAAACACATGTAGCTATGGTCTCATGAAACCAGGGAGATTCAGTTATTGGAAACACACAGGGAAATCCCAGTTAAAAATTTAACTTCTTAACATATGCTTCCAGGCTCCAGAGTTTGCTCTTGCCCCATAGCTGTCCTTTTGAACACTGATGGTATGTGTTTATGCATGTTTGTGCGTGTGTTTGTGTATGTGTGTGTGCTTATGTGTGTGTATGCGATCATCATGCCAAGCTCCAGTCCAAACAGATAAACCAAACAAAATTTGATTTCTTTTTTTAACTCTGACCTTCAGTTGGAAATACTTACAGTCAGGGTCACAGAAGTATCTTGTCTCTGATTAAGTTCAGACAGTTTTATTGGCAGTGATTACCACCCAATGCGTTGGTGGATCTACTCCTTACTTAAAAATTCTTGTCTTGCTTTCGTAAGCTGCCTAAGAGCCAGGTTTTCAATTGCTCCCCTTCTACAGCTACAAAAAAGAAATAGGGGTGAAGAGACTGAGGGAGCTACTAGGTCGTCAGGGTATTGACAAATTCAGTATGTATATGCATATGCATGTGTGTGCATGTGCGTGCGTGCGTGTGTATGTGTGTGTGTGTTAAACCTCCACAGAGATACAAAAATCTATTTTAAAAAAATACTTCATTGCTAATTTATGGCTTAAAATCTGGCCTTAATCATTTATTTTTGACTGTTAGTCTGGACTTGGCTCAATTCAAATCACCAGCTACAGCAAATCAAGCTATCCACTAATTCAATTACATATCAAAATTTAATTCATTTGCCTAAATATTCATTCTTAAGCATATGTTAAGAAATTAAATTTTGCCAGGTGTGGTGGTGCACGACTTTAATCCCAGCACTTGGGAGGCAGAGGCAGGTGGGTTGTTGTGAGTTCGAGGCCAGCCTAGTCTACAAAGCAAGTCCAGGACAGCCAAGGCTACACAGAGAGACTCTGTCTCAAAAAACAAACAAACAACAACAAGAAGAAATTAAATTTTACTGTTTGGTACTTATTGTGATGACAGTTGTAGATACTGAGAGGTCTGAAGGGAAATTTCTTGCTTTCTGAATTTTGTAATAACCCCTAGAATTCAGCAAACAGGCTTGAATAATCTTATTTAACTTAAGTAGCTAAAAGTCAAATATTAGTCAAGAGGCCTAATGGCTCAGGGGTGCACTCCCAGCACTTAGGAGGCCGAGTCAGGAGATCTGTCATGAGTTTGAGGCCAGCGTGTGTGTGTGTGTGTGTGTGTGTGTGTGTGTGTGTGTGTGTGTGTGTGTGTGTAAGGCCCATTCTCAAAGAGTTTTATAAAAAGGAACACATTTATATAGCAAACACACATGAGAGAGAAATTATTAGTTCATTGAACATCCTGTTCCATCACTAAGGTATTTATTTGATGCTTTAAAAAGACTTGACTTATAACATGTTAAAACATATTTATACATAAACATATATTTAAGGATACACATGGGAACTATCAGGATTTTAAATGATCCAGCTACTGTTAATCTACTGTTTAATTACAACCGAAAAGGACAAAACCTAGTCAAGATATGGGAGAGAAAATAAAAAGATAATGAGAGCAAAGCTTGCTGTTACAGTGTAATAGTAACAGATCTGTAGACAGTCTCTTAGAATCAGAGGGAACCATGGACCAAGCACCCACATATTTGACAGACACTGTGTTTCCTGTGTGTAGTGAATATGGTATTATGAGCAATTTTTTTTTGCAAGAGGAGTGAGCGTGTGTGTTTTATGAGGACATAACAAGATTATCTCAGTGAAATTAGAATATAAAGAAGTCATCACTTTAGGACAAAGCACAGACACCATAACATCCTCTGGACAAGTAATTGTATTATTCTGAAATCTAGATAGAAAAGAACAGGGGCTGTGGCTCAGTTGATAGAGTGCTTGCCTGGCACACACAGAGCCCTAGGTTCAATCCCAGCTGACGTATACCTGTCATCACAGCACTTAGGAGGTGGAGGCTAAAATGTTCAAGGTTAAAAAATAAAAAAGTTCAAGGCAATCAGTTATTAACTGAGTTTCAGGCTAACCTAGGATACATGAGACCTGGTGTCAAAAACAAAAACAAAAACAAACCAAATAAGATAACTGAAAACAAAATGAATGTAAAAAGTAAATATTCCAATTATTGGCATTGGTATAGAAAGATGAAAAGACAGAAGAGAGGAACGCATAAGGGAACCCCAATGGACAGGACACTTACTGTGTGACACTTGTTAGTATGACTTAACTTCTGATAGAAAACAATCCAATGAGAGGGTATTTTGGGGGAAATACCCTAGGGGAAAAAATTTTGGCTGGGTAGTGGTGACACATGCTTTTAGTCCCAGCACGCAGGAGGCAGAGTCCGGCAGATTTCTGTGAGTTTGAGGCCAACCTGGTCTATAGAGCGAGTTCTAGGACAGCCAAGGCTACAGAGAGAAACCCTGTCTTAAAAACAAACAAACAAACAAACAAAAAATTTGCTGGTTACCTACAAGACTTTCTTTTTTATAAAACTGTTAAAAGTCACTGTACATACTCACTGTACACATGACATTCTCTTGTAACAAATACTATATGTTGCGTTTATGTTCCCTATACCTCCCTCCCTCCTCCTCTTCCACTAGTGCCCGCTATCCCCCTAGACAGTTCAGCTTCTACGCATACACACACATGATTTTGGGTATCTCTGTAAGATTAGAAACCACAAATGAGAGAAAACATACTTCCACTTTCATAAATCTGCCCAGGCCGACCAATCACGGCTGTTTGCAGTTGCATCCATTTTCTTTTGAATAACTTCCTTTTTCTCTATGGCTACAGTAAATGCCCCCAACCCCATTTACATCCAATATGTTTTCTTGTCTATGTCTCTCTCGTTGTACACCTAGGCTGCTTCCATGGCTCAGCCATTGCAAAGAGTGTTGCAGTAAGCTTCTGACCTGGACTCTTCATACATACTGTGGTTCCATTAATCCGAGATTCATTACTTTCTTCCCAGGTTCAGCTGAAGACACACACACACACACACACACACACACTTCCTGGGCCTGCTCTTCATCCCTGTACACGTAGGGATGCTCATTTTGCTTAGGCCAGTGAACCCAAGAGGATGGGAGAGTCAAACTCCCGCATAGGATTCCTAGGGTCATCCCATCATTACATGAAGACTCAAAGCTGCAGAGACGTCAGAACCTGACCTAAGTCTCCACCTGCCCTGCTGTGAAACAAGCACATGGCCAGTTTGAAAGTGTCTAGTAAGAATTTTGTTATTTTAATTTCCTTAAAAAACACAGAACTGAGGCTGGGCTTGGTGGCGCACGTCTTTAATCCCAGCACTCAGGAGGCAGAAGTAAGTGGATCGCTGTGAGTTCAAGGCCAGCCTGGTCTACAAAGCGAGTCCAGGACAGCCAAGGCTAACACAGAGAAACCCTGTCTCGAATTCCCCCCCCCCCGCAAAAAAAAACCGGAACAAACAAAACCAAGCAAACAAAGCACAGAACTGTTATAGGAATATGTTTTTGTTTTAATCCCAGGTGTGGGATATGGAGCTGCTTCAGACTGTCCGCAGCAGCTGACTATGATTTGCCTTGTACGAGCTCTAACAGGGACATATTTTTCCAGTTTCTGCAAGTGTATGACATTTGGAATTCTGGGGACTATTGAGAGGGACCTGTGCTAGAGCCCAGAAACAGGCTGTGTGGCTGCTGTTCCTCCTGCCACTGCTGTTGCGGTGGTTGGCCAAGTGGTTTGGACAAAGAGAAGAAGAAGTTGAGTGTCCTGACAATAAAGATCAGATTTGCCCCAAGGAACTCGATGCCCATAGTCAGCTCCTCCTCAAAAGTGACAACATCTGCCAGGCAGTGGGGGCTCATGCCCAGTACTTGGGAGGCAGAAGCAGGTGGCTCTCTGAATTCGAAGCCAGCCTGATCTACAGTTGAGGGAGTTCCAGGAAAGCCAGGGCTACATGGAGAAACCCTGCCTTGAAAAACAAACAAACAAACAAACTAAAAAGAACCAACCAACCAGCAAACAAAAGGAAGTGACACAGTTCAAAGCTGTAGGCAATACCTTAAGTCAAGGATAGAAAATATCTTTCTTTTTATTTGAACAGGAGATTTAAAGTAAGAATAAATTGTATGTGTAAACTGCCCTAACCATTAAAATGGATTTAAAATGACTTTGATATTTAACAATATGCTAATGACAAAGCTTCGAAGTCTATGATATTCCCTGCCCCTCTCAAGGGTCTTACTACATAGCTCAGTCCAGCTTTGAACTCTTGATCCTCCTGCCTCAGCCTCCCAGGTTCTGTAATTCTCACTTCAATGTAATCTTCATGTTGGGTATAATGTGCAAGCTCAGACTGTAGATATCCCTGTTAAACATTTTGAAGGTAACACAATAAAATTAGTCCTCTGAAATATAAGATTGGCTCAGAATTAGGGGCTCTATTTCTATCAACCATCATGTTAAACATCTAAAGAGAAAAATCCTATGCTTGTCTCCATCCATGGGTACCCAAGCCGACCTCTGACACAATTTAATGCTGTTGTTGCTTACACAGAGAAGGCATGGATTTGGACATTAAAAATGATTATACTGGGACATGGTGAGATAGCTCAGTGGGTGAAGGGGTCTGCTGCCGAGACTGATGATGACCTGAATTCCATTCCTGGGACTCACATAGTGGAAGGAAAAAAAAAAAACACTCCATAAATTGTCCCCTGACCTCCTCAGGCTTGCAGTGGCATGCACCCACCCCCTATAAACAAGTAAGTAAATGTTAAAAAGTGATTATCCTGGCCTAAGGACTAGTCCAGAGGTAGAGTGTTTACCTAACATATATGAGACCTCATGTAGAGCCAACACCCAGCACTAAAGATCATAAGCGCCCAGGCAGAGATGAATGTACACACTCTTTGCACTTACACACTTTTGGATAAGCCATAATGTTAAGAAAACAAACAGCAACAACTGCTACTGAGGAACTGAGGGAAGAAGAGATTTTCATATTGCAAGAAAGAGGCTGGTGGGAATACAAATCGGTTTATCTAACCACAGTAGAAACTGGTATGGAGGCTCTTCAGAAAATTAAAAGTAGAACTCCCTATGACTCAGCTATCCTGCTCCTGGATACGTGAGTGTTAGTAAGGCAACACGCCACAGAGATGCTTGCAGGTCAGTGTTTATTTCAGGAGGAGTCACAAAGCAGAGATGGAATTGGCCTACGTGCTCATCAGCAGACGAAAGGATAAAGAAAACATGGCATTATACACACAGTGCGACTTCATTCGGCCATAATGAAGGATGAAGTTACATTGTTTGCAGGGCAGTGGATGTAAATGGAGATCACACTAAGCAAAATAAGTCAAAATCAGGAAGGCAGATATTGTGTGCTTTCTCTTATTTCTGGATCTTAGATTTTATATAAGACATAAAATCATTTATACACATCATGAAAGTAGAAACAAAATTGGGGAGCTAGAGGAGATTAACAGGAAGTGGGCGAAAGAAGAGTGTATAGGGTGAACATGGTCAGAGTATACTCTATACGTGAATGAAGTAGCTTTTGAAATGCATTACTATGTACAATTTATACATGTCATTTAAAAGACAAGGCATTATCAATATTACTTGTTACTATTGTATTCAAGGATGTGGGAAAGGAAACACATTAAAGACATAAAAACTAGGGCTGGTGAGATGATTCAGTGGCTTTACAAGCTCAACAACCTCAGTTTGATCCCCTGAGCCCATGTGGTGGAAAGAGAGAACTGACTGTCTTCTCACTTCTACAAGTGCACTCTGGAACCTGGACATGCCTCCTCCTGCCCCCCCAAATACTTCCTGCTGTCCCAATGGGGACAGAACCTTAGTCCATCTGTCAAGGTTCTGTCCCCTCTGCCTAAACACCTGCCCTGCATGCACCCCTCACATGGAGGAATTATGTTTCCTTTATGAGAACTGTTTTTTCAAGACAGGGTTTCTCTGTGTAGCCTTGGCTGTCCTGGACTCACTTTGTAGACCAGGTTGGCCTTGAACTCACAGAGATCCACCTGCCTCTGCCTCCCAGAGTGCTGAGATTAGAAGCATGCAGCACCACACCCAGTTTCCTTCCAGATCTTTTAAGAAACATATTCAGACCATAGCATAGTGTGTGTGTGTTGCACATGTGGAACTCAGTGGACCTTCAAGAGTCAGTTCTTTCTTCCTGTCATGTGGGTCCTGGGGATTGAACTCAGGTCATTAGGCTAGTCTGCTAATGACTCATCTCACTGGCCCAAACATAAGCTTTTCCTGACTGAATAGTTAATATATTATTTATTTTAAAAGTTAAATTAAACTCAGTTACTAAAAATGAAACAAGAAAAGCACTCAAGGGTTAGCTTAGCAAAAAGCCCTTACCCAGCCTCCTATAAACAATGCTAATTAAATTAATTGCCACCAAAGAGAGAGGAGGGGGAAAGGGGAGGGAGGAAATGGGGGAGACTGGTTGAAGAGAAAGGGGATCAGCGCAAGTGGGAAGAGAGTACTGCTATGGGGATGAATATGGTTAAAAGACACCATACGAACAAGTATAAAATGTCATGATGTAGCCTACTGTGCACACCAGAAAGGTAAAACAGCAACGTCTTCTTTACCTTGGCTACTTACAGGACCTGATTCTTTATTCCCACATGATATCTGGGGCAGCTTATTCCTGATTGACAGACAGGGCAGTCCTGGTGGCTAGTGGTGCCTGGGGGGGGGGCTTCCAAGATGCTCTGGTTCTAAGTCCAGTTTCTTATTGGTCATCCCCTGGACTCTAGAACTAATCTAAAACTGGAATGCTCAACAAGAGATGGGTGGAACTTGTCTAAAAATTTCCTTAAGTGAAAAATTCGCCAAGTGTATTTGTTACTTTTGCCCCAATTGTGATGAGATTTTTGACAAGAACAGCTTCAGGAAGGAAAGAATGGTTGGTTTCATCCCACAGTTCCAGGGGATGTGGTCCATCAGGGCAGGAAGCTTAGTAGCAGGTGTGTGAGGTGGCCGGCCATCTGTGCCTACAGTTAGGAGGTGGGGGGGGGGGGGGGGGAGGAGATTAAGATTAGAGCTCAGCTAACCCTTTTAAAATTCAGTCTAGAACTTCAGTTCCTGGGTTAGTGCTGCTGAAGTTCAGGGCGGGTCTTCACTCCTCAGGTAAAACTTTCTGTCAGCTCCCTCAGGGATATGCCAAATATGTGCCTCTATGGCGAGTCTACATCCAGTCAATACAACAATGAAAATGAACCATTCCATCCCACCTAAGACTAGCAACTCAACAGAATGTGGGCTGCAAGTCAAAGCCTGCAACTGGAAGCCACGTATGTCTTCAGTGCAGAATAAAAAACGTCTCTCTCCATGTTCTTGGGAAAAAATAATAGGCGAGTGTTCGAGTGCCCCTGGATCCTATATGCCTGGAGCCAGCAGCATGGAAATGACTGGGCTGGACTGGACTGTATGAAAGAGGAAGTGAAGACCTGGGAGGAACAGTCATTACTGCTCTGAGGTGATGCGTAAGACCCGTGAGATAGGGGAACTCCTTCTCCTCCTCCTCAGTCCTGTGCCCTCCTTGGATTCTTCTGCCTTGTTTCTCATGAGGAGAAAGGTTGTGGGAGCCAGAGCTGCCTAAAGTCAAAGCAGGCATCACCTAAGGTGACAGATGGGGACTTTGGGGATCAGATTCCCAGCTGTGCTGCCAAGACTCTGCTGTCTTCTAAGCCACCTCGTGTTACTTATTTTCTCTAGGGTACAGATTCTTCTCTACATAAAATAGACAGGTGGAAGGAGGGAAGGAAGGAAGGGGGGGATAGAGAGGTAGGGGGAGGGAAGAAAAGGAGAGAGAGAAAAAGAAAAGAAAAATCAAAGAACAAGAGAGAAAAGGGGACAGGAACGAGGGAGGAAAAGGAAGAATACAGAGAAAAGGATGGAGGCAGGGAGGAGAAGGAAGACAGGAAGAAAGAAAGGAAAAGAGAAATATAAAAGGGAGGGAGGGCTAAAAGAAGATACAATTGGAATGAGACCCAAATGTTTTCTTATCTGAAATTTGGGGCTGTCATTAACAACTGTAGGGACAGAGATGATGGAGTCACAGCTTGTGGGAGCTTTAGAGTCAGAATTCCTGACAAGATCACGTTTTGCTATTTGCCATTTGGACAAACTAGCTTATGATTGCTAAAATACTCTACAAGTAGAAACCTTACTAAAGGCCAAGTATTTAAATTCATTACAGCAACAAGCAGGGAAACGGAAGTTTACTGGAAGACTAACACGGCTGAAGGAGAGGGTGAAGGAGGCCACTCTGTCACTCTTGGAATCGCTCTGCTAGCCAGCATGGCATGACATGAGCCCACCATTCTATAGCTGAATTAAGCAGACAGCTAGGACCCTCAGCATGTGGCATAGTGAGGAGAGACACCAAAAGTGAGGTGTTGTGGGTGTGTACCAGTAATCCCAGCCCTTGGGAGGTGAAAGTAGAAGCAACAGGAATTCAAAGTCAGGTTCAACTACATAGCAAATTTGAGGCCACCCTGGGCTCCATGACACTCTGTCTCAAAACATCACCCCAACAACCATCAAGTGAAGCTGTCTATTAACTGTCTAAAAATGCCTATCCGTTAGAAGGTCACGGAAGACGAAGACATAGCATAGTTCAGAGTGTGTCTATATCACGTGTGTGTATCATCCTTAGTTTAACTTTACTGCCTTTTTGTTTAAAATTATTTTTTTGTTTTATGAAATGACTAGGAGGAGCAGCTCTTTCTCTTAACCCCATTTTAATCAAGAAAAGAAATGAACACTCCACACCCCCAAGAAATGTTCAGGAGGGACCCTAGATTTTCAGCTGCCGTTGGTGTTTTGCGATTGTCAAGTCACTCAGCAACTGGCCTGTGACTAGTTACATAAACTGGGAATAATGATGTCACTGATTTGGGCGGGGGTTGCTTATTTGTTGAGACAAGGTTTCGTGTAGCCCACCCTGGTCTCAAGCACCCATCCCTGTCCCCTGTGTAGAGACTCCGGCCTCCACCTCCAAAGTGTTGGGGACAACCAACTGGAGGCACACAAGGTTTCTAAGGTGCTGGGCACAAACGCAAGTCTTTGTGCTTGCTAGACAAGCACGTTGCCGACTGAACTGCGTCTCTGGCTCTCCCAAAGTTTTATTAAGAAACACAACACAACACACAAATCACACCAGTCCACTGTTAATGGGCCATGTCTTCCAAGACCTTGTTGATGATGTATGGGGCTCTGTTTCTAGAGGACCCTTTCCTTTCATGGCAGCGACCATGTTTACCCTGAAGAGCTATTATAAAATTATGCATTGTTTATTCTTCCAGAGGAGGCGCAAGCTGCGTTCTTGTTCTCGGGCGGAGAGTAATTTAAATAAGCCCTCTGGTTTATGTCGCGGGCAAGGAGGCCTAGGCAGATCTAATCTTTTCTAAACCTGTTATGTTCTTGCGTTCAGCAGAAAGTCCTAATTGTCACCATTAATTCCCTTCTCTTTGTGGTCTATTCTGCCCATAGACTATTGAGTGTTCAGTAAATTAAAGGCTGCCCAGCCGCCGGCACACAGAGACAGACGTTAAATCATGGCCCGCCTGCCCCTACTCATTATTAGTGTCTGTGAAATAGCTGCTAAGACGAGGTGGGGGGGGGGTAGTGGAGGGGGGAGAAACGACACGATTGAACATGGTATATATTGGTACCCTTCTCAGATTTCCATACTGTACAATCAGGTATGTGGGGGTTTCTTTTTCTAGGCAACAGGTGTGTTCTTGGAACAAAGTTCAAGCCCTTCCCCCGCCCTCCACCCTGGCCCCCACCCCCCACCCCCGCCCCATTTTGGCTTGTGGGAGAGAGGCGGCAGCTGCAGGCTTAACTCCTATGACACAGGGCTCTGTGAGGCCGCAGACCTAAACTGTGTGTTCATGTTATTAAAGCAACAGGCAGCCGGGCTGTGGCTGCCGGTGCTTTTCTTTGTGTTACAGAGCTGGGGTCTGTGTTTTCAGAAGGCGAATGTTTCTCTCTTTTATTGCTCTCTGCCTGTCTCTTCCACTGTACTTTCTCTTCTGCCTCCCCTCATTTCTTTTTCTCTCCCTTGCTTTCTCTGTTCCTTTTTTCTTTCTTTTCGCCTGGACTCCGGTCTCCTCTTCAGCCTTTCCCCATTCCCTCTTCTCTTTTCCTTTTTCAGTCTTCTCTCTTATTAAAAATAAAGACAATACTTGTAAAGCATTCTGTATTCATTAGCAAGAACATATTTTCATCAGAGTAATACTGTTTATAAGCTGATTTATGGGGAGGGGAAAACCCTTCACTAAAGTCTAATTACAGGTGCACCTCACTTTATTCTAAAAGGAACTTACAGGGACTATTTACTGTGCAGTTATAAAGTTTGCTCTGCAAACCCTACAATTTTGAAAAACAGAAGCTCTGGTACTTATTTCTAAGTCTCACTGTTCTCTGGCTAAAGCTTCTAGCTGGGGTTTTGTGAGATGCCACTATTAGCTCTGATATCTTGCCCTACCCAAGAAATGTAACGTCGACATCAACTGAAGGTCACAAGTCTGGAATCACTGTGACAGCACCACTCAAGAACTGCTTCTTAGGAGTAGGGTACCACTCCTTTATGTATTTAGCTTTCAGGTGAATTGTGCTGACAAATATGAGAAATTCAACACAATTTTGCTGTATATAAGCTTTCATAGAAACAAAGACAAGCAGAAGTAAAAGGGTCAGTGTGAAGACAGCAGTGTGCCATGCACCGTCGTCACAGTGTGCCACGCACCGTTGCAGTGTGCCACGCACCGTCGCAGTGTGCCATGCACCGTCGTCGCAGTGTGCCATGCACCGTCACAGTGTGCCATGCACTGTCGTAGTGTGCCATGCACTGTCAGTAAGGAGTCTGTGGAAGGAGTTGTCTCGGAATACATTTCCCTGGACCTCAGATGTCCCGAAGCTTCCCCATTTCCACTGAGTATTTCCTGAGAAGTATTTAATAACAGCAGAGGACATCTGTGGCAGACAAGTACACCGTGATGTGACTGGTTGACCACTTATTTAATTACAGTCTTCAACCCACTGGGAAGGAGACACACCGGATCCCAGGGTAAGACCAGTGCCAGGTGTTGAATACACTACCAACAGAAAAGGAGCAAAGATGGAATTTTTTCAATTATTTTTCCTAACCTTAAACAACATGATTCAAGCATCAGATTTTCTGTAAACCTACGCTGAAAGTGTCTTTGCCAGGATTGTCCTGATGGAGAGACATCTACGAGGAGACAGAGTTGGCATTCTATCCTCTCAGACAGAGCCCTGAAAAGCAGCCGAATGCTTCACTTAGCCTTAAGTTTTTAATTGGCCTGACTTGTGCTTGCACTAAATGGATGTAAATAATGACTAACTGCTGGGGTATAAAACTGTCTGCAGCTAGCAGATCAGAGCACACACATCCTTAAAGATCTATTCCAATCCAGCAATTTCCAGATTCTATTATTTTTTTCCTTACTTCCATGCTGTACTTGAAAAAAAAAAAAGTCATGAGAAGACATGAGAAAATTTGCCTCCCCCCCCTCCATGTGTGTGTGTGTGTGTGTGTGTGTGTGTGTGTGTGTGCGCGCGCATGCATGTGTGCGCATGTCTGAGTGTAGGTCATGACTCCGAAAGGGAATCACGAGAGGTGGAAGATATATTAAGGGTGTGAGGAGAGGAGAGAGGGCAATGGAATATTTGTGACATGAAAGCAGAAATTAAGGACAATCTGAGGAAGGGAACCAACCAGAAAGGACAGAGGTCATAGCAGAGGACAGAAGCAGAGACGAATTAGGACACAATATAGTGATGCACAGGTGTGGGAACGCCACAAGGAAACATGCCACCTTGCACGGTAACTTAAAACAGTAAGAACCAAGGGCTGGAGAAACAGTTCAGCCAGTAAAGGGCTGGCCTCACCACGGGCATGGTTGGTCCCGGGAAGCCATATAAAAGGCCAGCCACAGTGCACAGGTGTAATCCCAGCACAAGGGAGGTGGAGACAAGATGACTTCCGGAGCTTACTTGCTGGCCATCCATCCTAGCCCACCCAGTGAGTATCAGGCCCCAGTGAGAGACCCTATCTCAAAAACAAGATGGATTTCACCTGAGGAAAGACATCTGGGGTCAGCCTCACATGCATGCACACAGGCTTCATGTGCAGCCACACATGTGTCTGTACTCAGGAACATACACACACACATATGATAATGAAGGAGCATAAGTGTATTATCATCTTAACTATTTTTAAGTATGTGGTTCAGGGCTGTTACACTCGCGCTGCTGTGGGACTTCTGGGTTTTCTTACCATAGACCTGAAGCTTCGCGCTCATTAGGTGTCTCATTGGCTCTCATCCCTGCCCCTGGCGATCTCTGTTCCTTTTTCTGTCTCTATGAATGTCGCCTCTCTGGATGCCTCATATAGGTGAGCTCACACAACGCATTCCTTTCTGTGTCCAGTTTATTTCCTTCAGCACATTGTACTCAAGGTTTACCAGGACTTTCTTTTTTAAAGGCTGAATAATATTCCACTGGACCTAGACAATCTATTTCCATGCATTTGTCTGCCCTTAGACACATCAGTCGCTTCTATCTCTTGGCTATTGAGGCTCTTGCTGTTCTGCCTGGGGTACAAATACCACGCTGAAAGTCTGTTTTCACTGCTTTTGGGTACGTGCTCAGATGTGAGATCTTAGGTTTACACTCTTTTCTGTGTTTAAGTAACTGTCAAACCATTTTCTCTAATGGGCACACCATTTTCCCCTCACAAAGAGAACAAAGAGACCCACATTCATGCCAACATTTTATTTCCTTGGGTTCTGTGATGACAAATACATGCACATAGGTGTTAGCTAATAGCCTCAGCCTGACCCTGAGCAAGAATGGTGCCTGGTGTCTGGTGCCTGGTGCCTGGTCAACTCTGTTGGAGGATCTTTTGCAAAGTGAAAGGATTGACTCTAATTCCTTTGTTTAATGCTCCCTGTAACTTCTTGTTATACTAAGCATTCAAGCAGGTCCTATCTGGCTTTGTTTCCAAGTTACCTCCCTCCATAACTCACCTCCTGAGCAGACTTTTGCTCTGCTGAGAAGAGCTTATACCAGCGTTCTCTGAGCCTTTGCTCTAACTCTGTCTCATGTCTGGACCACTCTGCTCTATAACCACCCCTACCATTCCCTCTCTCCACTAAGATCTCTGCTCAGAAGTCGCTTCCTGGTATACGGCCCCTATACCAACAACCCCGATTCCAGAACTTCCCATACCATTGTCTATTTCCTTATTTATTTCCTTATTTATTTATTTATTTATTTATTTATTTATTTGTCATACCTATAACATCTCAGTTGGTTAGTTATGTTTGTCTTTTATTTCCTAAAGATAAAGATGATAAAGTTCTGAGGTGGGGGTGGGGCGGGACTCTTGTCTCACTCATCTCTGAATTCATGGTAGCTTCTGATGCCTGGATCGGCAGACTCTTGTAGGGCAGATAAATAAATGATTGCATAACTGAAGGGAAAAATAAACAAAGCAGACATCATGACGCCATAGGGGGTTGTGCGAGGGGCAAGGGACTACTCACATGGGTCTCTACATCACCAGCAAGGCCTCTGCTGTTCTTTAAGAACTCAGCCACCATACCGTTCATCAGCTTATCAAAGGCTTCCACGGATGGCGCCACACCTGTGGGGGAGAACAGCTCCATTAATCCCCAGCGGTTTCCTGGAAAGCTGGGGCTGGCTCGCCAAAGGTCATGTGGAGGTTGACGATCAGTCGCTGTTCCCCTCACCTATTCGGTCAGTCATTCCTCCATGCGCCTCATAGTTACCATGTCTCAGGAAAATCCCCTTTGCCCAGTTTCCGTCTTCCCCAGTAAAGACGTTCATCAACATCAGTCACCTCATTCTCTCCTCTGACTATGGGCTCAACTGGATTTAGAACTATCAAACGGACCTACCTCTATGAACGCCTGTGAGGGTGTCTCCGGAGAGGTTTAATTGAGGGGGAATGTGGGCAGCACCAGCCCATGGGCAGGCATGCTGGACTGAATGAAAAGGAGAAAGCTGGCTGGGTACCAGCCTCCATCTCTCTCTGCTTCCTGACTGTGGCTGCAACGTGACCCAGTGCCTCTTGCTCCTGTTACTGACACTTCCTGGCATGATGGGCTGTGCCTCGAATGATAAGCACCCGCTTCCCAAAAGCCCTTCCCCTCTGTTAAGTTGGTTTTTATCAGGCATTTTGTTACATCAATGAGAAAAGTAACTAATGGATTCGCAAGCCCGGCAGGTAATTGGGGACACCGCCACCGCACAAGATAAGGGAACAGAAGTGCAGACAGAGCAGGCGACTGGCCCAAACTACAGACCAAACAAAAGGCAGATGCCCCCATGGAAGTGACCCAGGCTCCTCAAAGGCACTGCCTCTTCCTCCATAGCTTCCCCAGGTACTACACCAACCTATAGCATTACCCAGAGTCCCCAGGAATTCAGAGTACAGTGAACTCTGGGCAAGAGGGGTAACAGGGCAAACCCTCTCGTTTTCTTCCTCTACTTCCTGGGCAGAAAGAGAATGAGCATCCTTAGGGATCCATCTGCACAGAGCATGGTCGGCCAATGTGCTGTGTGAGCTGAAGGGGCATTGGGCCAACTAGTGTGCTGTGCTTGGTTCCCTTCTCTGCCTTTTAGTTAACTGAAAAAACACAAAACCTAAGGCCCTGACTTTCCTCTCCTAATATTAAGAGATTTATCCTTGCAGTTTATCAACACTCAAACCAAAGCCCCCTTCTTTCCTCAAAGACATCATCCCTGCCCACAGAACTGAGAAAAGACTTCTCCTTTTATTGCAATTACCCATTCTCACATGCCCAAAGAGGTGTTGGGGTGGGGACAAGGACAGTGATTGACAGTTCCCCACACTCCTGGCCATACATCTCAACAGCCTGTTGAAGGGGAGTTATCCTGTACCAGGTAGGATTGAGTTTCGCCTTAGATGACATAACAGGGCCCCGAGATTCTGTGTATTTCCATTTGGAAATAGATAAACCTGTTGTTGCTTGCAGGAGGTGTGAGAGGTCTCTGTTGGGCATTTAAAGTAGAAGAAAGTTTCAGAAATGAGATGGATGCTGCCGCCTAGCACAAGGTAAAATAATGAAAGAGAATATTTTTTCAGTTCGCTTTCATCCCTGGTTTCTGTTCACACCTCCTCCGGGCAGTCTTTAATGATCTGGTCTTCCCCCCAGACTGTATCCTTTGAGTGTCTCTTAATCAAAGCATCCTTGACTCTGAATAGTAATGTAGGCAGAGCAAAGATGCCAGAGGATTAGGATCTGAGGTCTCCTGCACCCAGGACCATGCTCAGGGCTGGGATGCTAAAGTATTTCTTGGGCTGTGGAGCTGACCTTGCCCAACTGCCAGGAAAACAAGACAGAAAAACAAAGCAAGACAAAAATACCAAATTCAAAACTTATCATAGAGAGGTTCCTGGTCTATATGGAGGGTATGTATTTGTAATGGCCTGTGTTCTTTCTCAAAATTTCCTTTAAAGTATAAAAGAAATAGCTTTATTTAATATAGTACATAATACAGTAACATTTTATATGGGATAGTCGTTCAGCGTCTATATTTAGGGGGAAAACTTAATTGATTAATTAGTAAGTATCTCACATGGTCCTCCCACTCCAGTCTCCCAGCTGTGGGGACCATAGGTGTGGACCACCACAGCTGCCTGAGAGGCTGCCTCAGGGAATGACACTACTTCAGATTTTAAGAAAGAATGGGTACCATTCATGTGTCTCTCTCATTATCCTACTTACTCATTACCCCACTTCAAGTGAAATAAATTGCCAGCTAATTTTTCCAGGAGACCTTTGCCTCAATAAATGATTGGAAACGATCTGCTGTATTAGAAAGCATTTGTCTAAATGCCAAATAATTTAATTTTGTCTCCTCCCAATTTTATTTAGCCTCCAGGACATTTCTTTCGCTTTTGTGTGTATATGTGCACGTGGCGTGTGTGCACATACGTGTTATGGTTTGTGAATGTGTGGGAGTACATACATGTGCTTTTGCACTTAGAGGTATGAGGTTGAGATGGTGTCTTCCTTGGTCACTGTCCAACTTATGTACCAAGGTGGGATCTCTTGCTGAGCCCCTGGCTCAGAGATTCCCTATCTCTGTGTCCAGTGTTGGGATTACAGGCCCGGCTTTTAAATCCACTCTATGGGTCTGAACCCAGTCCTTCTGTTTGTACAGGAAGCACTTTACCCTTTGAGTCATCTTCTCAGCCCCTTCCCCCCTCACACACATGCAGTATTGTTTGTTACCTTTTGAATGTGTGAGGTTCAAATTACTGGCTTTTCCTTTTTATTTAGATACCCATTATCTACTGGATTTTAACTTTATTTTGTGTATTTACTGGCTTTTTATTGGTGGACAGAGGCCTTAAGAAAATGTCTGTAGCCACTTACTGTCCAGGACATAATGAAACAAAGTTGCTGAAGACAATGCAAAGAATTTGCCATAGAAATTAGGTTTATGTGGCCCAGAAACCAACTGAAAGGGCTTAGGATGAAACTAGAGGCGCATCTTAGACTGGGTGTAGGGGGTACTCTAACCCACCCCAGATTTTCTTTAAGTAATCTCTCCTTCCAGTTTATTCAGGCCACTTTTGTTTTCATCATGTTCAGGGGTTGACACAGCCAATATATTTCAAGTTCACACAATATTTTCTGTCCTGTGTCATGTATTAGTAGACACAGGTCCCAAAACACCCAGTGTTCTAGAAGCGACACACATCTTTCCTGGGGAAAGAGGTGTTGAAGTCTCCTCTTGCTCAAGGCTTGTCTCAGCTCCCCAAAGCCTGGCAGCGTTTAAAACAGGTCAGAGGAGCTGCATGCACGCACACAGGTCAGGAATACTATTGCATATTCAATATAGCTCACCCTGTTAAAATTTAATGTTAGACGAGCAATGAATAGATTTTTAAAGATAATTATGTATCATGCAGTATAGCTTATACAGTATTTGTGAAACACTGATACAAAAATAGTTTCACCATTTGGAATTCATATTTAATGGGTAGCCTCCATTTTTATCTCTCAGACTGAAATCTTACACAAAAAGGAAGTGAAAAAATTATTGTAGATAGCTTATAGTTTGCCACATGGGTCACATGATATATATTGTTGGCTTTTATTTGTGTTTTCTTTTCTGGCAGAGTTTGCTTTTTGTTTTTTGTTTTATTTGTTGGTGGGGGGTATGGGGTGGGCAGAGTCTCATGTAACCCAGGCTGACCTCAAAATAGATATGTAGCTGAGGCTAGCTTTGAACTCCTGATCCTCCTGTGTCAATCTTCTGCGTGTCGGGATTAAGGTGTGTGCCAGCACTCCCAGCTTAAAGAAAATTATTAACTTTCTGTTTTTGATCCTACAATTTTTGAAAACTCTTTTTAAAAATGTATGTGTGCCTAACGTGTGTGGAAGAAACCTGTGCAGCAGTACACATATGACAATCAGAGGACGACTTTATGGGCTCAGATTTCTCCTGCTTTTATGTGGGTTCTGAGGATTGAATTCAGGTTGCCAGGTTTGTAAGGCAGGTGCTTTTACCCACTGAGCCATCTCTCCAAGCCAAAAGCTCTTTTTAAGAAAGTGCTCTAGGTTCTATTGTCAGCCCTTGTTCCCACCCTAAGAGGCCTATTAGTTAGGGATGGTCAGAGGTCAGGTGATACGGGGAGGTCAGAGGTCAGATGTGGCCTTGCTCCATCACTGACTTAACCTATGACAAGCTTCAGTGAAAGCTGCAGTAGCCAAATGCAGCGAATGACTCTTCCTAACAGTAAAAACCCACAGCTCCTAGTCCCTTTCAGTGCATGCTAACTGAGCATGCTCATGCTATCTTTGATAATTACTTCAATAATATAGTTACACATTAAAACAAAAGAGGGACTGCCTGCTTCTGGTTGAGGTTGTGATCACTCCCAAAGGAAGGAGGAGGCATCCGAAGGAAGTGGGAATCAGATTTTGGAAAATGAATGTTGACGGTGGGGTTAAGTGAACCACAAAAAGACCAGTAATGACTTCAGGTTGTGGCCCTACCTCCATTGACACCGTTAACTTCTCCACAGTCTCCAGGAGGCCCGTGCGAGCCTGCAGACAGCCGCTCCAGCCGGCTGACCGCGCGTTCCAGTCTCTCAATTAGTCCCTCCATGTCCGCCATTCTAGAAGGAAGTGGACACAGAGATGTGTGGGCATCACTGAGAACCAGCAAACTGACATCATCCCACAGGACAGTGAGAGAGAAGATAAACATCACCAAAGAGCAGCTTTCATCACCTTCCTGTCATGAAAATACAAGAAACTGAAGAAGAGCTTACACCACAAGAAAATTATATTGGGCTTATCTTCTACTCAGTTTAATAATAATAAGTTATTATTATTATTATTGTTATTGTTATATTTTTATTATTGCAAGGATCTATGTATTCCTGGCTGTCCTGGAACTCACTTTGTAGACCAGGCAGAGTTCAAACTCACAGAGATCCACCTGCCTCTGCCTCCTCAGTGCTAGGATTAAAGGCATGTGCCACCATGCCTGGAATGATTTCTTTTTATATATATGTGTAAAACCCTAGACACAAACATCACCAAATTCTCCATTATTCCTAGCTGCCTGCTTATATGCTTCCGCAATTGCTGCCTGGTGCCATTTTTGTACAGGACTTACCTAAGAGCCACAAATGCATAACCTCAACTTAATATCACAAATGCTTGCGAGGCTAAGTGATAGGAACACGTTTTAACTAGTTCCAGTAACTGTGTCAGTGTGAATGACCAGGGCAGCTCTGAACCCATTGATAATCCTTGCCCACCTCACTGTATGAAATTGTGAGCTTATAGAATTGTGCATTTGTTTAGCAAGCAAGGAGATACTATCGCCACTGCGTATTAATTATTATCAGTTTGTTTCAGGATTTCCATTGTGAAATTATCTTAAATCATAACAATTTTGATCTGTGGAGGTTTTAGTTTAAAACATTAAAAGGTGGCTACTTTCCTCGTGGAGGCTGCCAATTACTGTTAGGCACGAGTCAGCATCGAATGGGTTGGTTTTTGGAGGCCGGGTCTTAACTTATCTGTTATTCTGGCTGGAACAGAGATGGATGCTGACTGAGGCACTTGAGGATGAAGATGGGGGTCACACATCCATCCTTCTCTGTTTCCAAACACTTATTAAACCAAGTGTAGGTAGCGTTGACTAGTCCTGGATTTCGCACACACAGTCCTCTGAGCCCTGAATCCAGTTACCTTAGTACTGCCTGGAAGGTGTATCACAAAACCCTCACTTATAGTGACTGCCTTTGGTAAAAAAATCTGCTGCCCCAGGCAGGGGCTATGGTTCCCTCCACTCTTAGGAGCTTCCCAAGCACCATTCTGAGCAAAGGAAGGGCAGTAGTATGCTTTCGAATCCCAGACACAGGACTCGTGCCCTGGAGTATGGGTGAGCTGCATCACCATGGGACATGTGAATATCTCAGCTCTTCCCTGGAAGCCAGGAGAATGTGTGTCTCTGCATTATTTTTTTTCAGCTTACACACGATGACGACGATGACAGGTCACCGCAGTTTACAAGAGCAAGGTTAACCACATCTAACGGCGCGCCTAGCCTTGTACGCCGGCACCCAAATATCAGTAGTCAGAGATGGAAGCAGCACTCTCGGTCTATTTTGGAAACGCATCGCTCTGGAAGCTGCCAGCAGCAGCTCTCTCAAAATATAGAGCAGTACTCTCTGCATGGCTGAATCCAGCATCTAATCCCAAGGGGCTGCAAAATTAGAAGTTTCTCAGCAATTCTTTTCCACTTCACGTCAGAGCTTCTGATTCCATTGCAATTGAAGGGGTGGGGGTGGGGGGATTTAATCAAATCCTTTACATAATCCCCTTACAGGGGGAACTGGGTATCTTGTAAGTGGGTGAGGGCCATCTGAGAAATGAAGGAAGCCCCTCAAGTCTTTTCATAGCTGCCCATCTGTTCAGTTATCTCAGTTCCCTGTTACTCAAACTTGCCAAGTGTTAGCACTATGGACCTAGTCTATGATAAGAGGGAAATGCATCTGTTTTGTTAGCTAGCCAGCTTCCCAGACCACCTCTGGCTCTCCCCCATCAAGGCCAGCTGTTTTTGGTAGAGCCTGTTACATTTCACACTTGGGCCTGCCTTCCCTGCCCTTGGCTTAATCAGCCTCCCCAACTGGCTCCAATCTCAAGCTATCAAACGGTGAGTGTTGCACACATTGAAAAGACAACAGGACTCAGCCTATCAACTGCAAGCCGAGGGCAGATTGCTGTGGAATGTGGCCTAAAAGCCACTCAGATGCCACTGCACGTAAAATCAGAAAGGCTTGTCTACAGCCTCTACTGGGATCAAAACTGTTCACGGGAGGAGGCTGGAAAGATACCTCTAGGTTTAAAAATGTGGAGCAGCTTGTCAAAGATGCTTAACAACGAACAAAAGGAAGGACACACCAGGATCCACGTTAGCACTGCCAGGGCAGGCAACTGGTGGAGCCTGAGGTAGTCACGCATTCCACCCGAACTTTCTCGCTTGTTCTACATTTAACCTCAGCTGCTGTCCAGACCTTCAAGGATAAGCAAAGAACCCAGTCATAGATTCCCCACATTCCAGGCCATTTGCCCTGGTGCTTCAAAACACACTTAGCCAACTTTTGACAGGAGTTGGGAATTAAGAAGCGGGCTGAGGGGAGGCACAGAGTTGCCACAGCAAATGGGAACTTCAGGTTCTCACGAGGAGTGGGTCTGGCCAAGGGACGCAGACACCAGAGTTTGATCAGGAGGCCAATGGGGGCGGGGTGAGGGGGGCCAAGCTTGCTGGATGACACGTGGCGTAAGGATCAGTGGTGGAACGGGAGGCCAGATTTACAACCGAAGGATGAGGAGTCTGGTTCAGATGCGGCAGCTCAAACACGCCTCTCTTAGCCATCTTGTCCATGTGCAAGGGACCCTATAGGAGAGTCTCTACTGCCTATGGCACATCAGAGCCAAGGGGGCGGTGTCAGAGGAAAATGTCACGTTCTAACATTTCACGCTTTTAAAGCTTAAAATTGACATTGTATTAATATTTCACCTTCATGTATGTCTACGCACCATGTGTATGCCTGATGCACACAGAAGGCAGAAAAAGGCATTGGATCCCCTAAGACTGGAGTTACAGACAATTGTGAGTTGTCATGTGGGTGTTGAGAATCGAACCCCAGTCCTCTGGAAGAGCAGCCAGTGCTCTTAATCATTGAACCATTTTTCCAGCTCCTTGAAGATTTATTTTAAGAAACTATTTGAGGATAATTTTTGTCTTAAAAAGCCAAACGAACCAACCAAACAAAATAGAGTCTCAATAAATATGTAGGCCCTGTTAGCTTGGCCTTGAACTGGCTTTGTAGCCAAGGCTGGCTTTGATCAGCTGAAGTTATTACAGGTACACACCACTTAGCCTGTACTTGGGATTGATCTAAACTCTGTATGCATTAATTTTTGAAATATCTCCTGAGGTAACAATAGTGGCAAGCCCATCTCTGTGCATCCTTGCATTTCTTGTTTAAACTTTCCCTTCACCTTTTCTTTTCCACCCTATTTTTTTCCTGTTAGTTGATGTAGCGCAGTTACAGGACACAGGATGGGAACTCAGTATTGTGCCACAGTTGAATCAGGGCTGCTAGCATTTCCATCCAGGCACACGGTAGTCATCTTTTTTGTGTTTTGGGTCTCCAGGCTCCCCTCTTGGTTCTTCATGAGCTATCCAGCAAGATGCAGTTACTTCGCTGTTACGAACACTAACCCTCATTCTTCCTCACATATGTCCATGCCAGTATGCAACCGCTCTACCCCTCCTCCACTCTTCCTAGCTTCCAGTCACCACCCTTCTGCCCTCTCCTTCTTTGAGAGCAATGGTTTTAGCTTCCACATGGGTCTGAGAACATGGGGTTCTGGCGTGTGGTGTCTCACTTCTTTCACTTGATATAATTTCTTCCTATCTAACCCATTTTGGCACAGATGGTGGGATGGTTATTCCTTTAGTAGCTGAATAATATTCATTAACTACTTGCCTTCTCATGTTCTTTATTCATTCGCCTGTAAATATATGCCTTTGTTGATTCCATATCTTGCCTCATTTTCCTTTTGTAAAGTTTAATTTTTGCCTTTATCAAGGTGAGATGTACACAGAATCAAAAAGGTATTATGTGATGTAAATATGGTGTGCTATTTAGATCGAGTTAAACTTATCCACATCTTCAAACACTTATTTCTTCATGGCAAAAACATTGACTATTTTTCTTCCACCTTTTTGCAAAATACAGCATTTGGCTCTTACAAAAACCACAATATCTCCCTGCCCATATCATTCATTTTGAGAGATAAATATTTTCAATTACTGTGGTCATTTATTTAGACAATTATCTCTTCCAAGTAACATGGTTTCATCTTTAAGTCTTGTCTGGTTTTCTTCCATTTTAAGGCATTACCCATTGAGTTCCACCAGTGCACATCTGCTTGTTAACTTTATTTATCTGTTCATTTGAGCCAGAATCACTTTATATAGGCCAGTCTTGTCTGACCCAACATAGTCCATGATGGCTTCCAATGTACAACCTTTCTGGCTCTGCTTTCCTAGTACTGAGATTAAAGGTGTGTATCAGGCCCCCAAGCCTACGTCCCCCATGTCCCATCTTTTTAATGGTGTGCTGCCATAATTTACAGAGAGTCATATCTGACTCGCAAAGTCCACTGTGATTATTTGTTGGCTCATCTGGTTTCCTAAAACCATTGTTAATAGCTTCTTGGTTTTCCTACCTCCACCCCTTTTCTTTTTTCCTTTCTCACTCTACCCTTTTTTTCTTTTTCTTTCCATTTCTTTGTCTTTTTAAGAGTCTTGATATGTAGCCCAGGCTAGCCTCAAATTTGCAGTCCTCCTCCTCAGTTTCCTGAGGAATGAGATTATAGGTGTGTGCCACCACATGTGGACCAGCTCGTGGTTTTGTATGCACTTAAAAACAACCCATCTTTCTGTTCTTCTTCCAGTTGAGAGTTTCCATTCGACAGAGCCCAGCACAATGGAACATCTCTGTGTGTTTCTTCCAGGGTGGGTCTTTCTCTCATCTGAATGGTTGTTCTGTAGGCATGCTGTTCATCTGTGGCCTGGCATCTCCTGCCACCTTCTCCTATGATGTTCCCTCCTTTCTTCTTATGCCTTATGGTCTCTTTGTCTCTGATTTTATAAATAAAAAACTGGGTTTCAAATATTTCCTGTAACCCCTGTGTGCACCCATCGACTACATTGCAACAATAAAGAGACCTAGAGGAAAGAAATATTTTCTATAACCAGTGTGTGCTCTCCTCTCGAATGTATTGTAACAACGAAGAGACCTAGAAGAAAGAACTACTTCCTGTACCCAGTGTGTGCTCTCCCGTAGACTGTACTGCAACAACAGAGACCCATAATAAAGAAATATTTTCCTAGGAGAAAAGACCACTACTGCTGTTTTCTGCTCACTAATCTTCTGCAAAGCCCATTCTCAAAGTACTGATACTTTGTCCCTAATAGGATGGATTCTGTGTTCACGGTGCATTTTATGTGTAAAACACCTAAAGAGAATGCATTTTAATGCCATTTTCATATCAAATTACTGTAAAAGGAGAGTTCTTACACTTTTGGGCATTTCATAGTGCCTCCGTGCTTGTGCTCATGTTTATCTGGGAAAGCACAGAGGGACATTGATGTTGGAGTCATGCACCCCAATTGGTCCTGTGGCTCTTGTTAGCTGGGGGACTCTGGTGGCTAATCTTTACTGTGAATATGCTGGATTTGGAATCACCAGGAGATACATAACTCTTGACATGTCTGTGAGGGAATTTCCAGAGGGGCTTAATTGAATAGTGAAGACTCACTCTGATATGGGTAGCACCACCCAATGGACTGAGTCCTCAATTGACCCTCTGCTTCCTGACCCATTCACACGTAAGCAAGCTGCCGCACACTCCTGTGTCCAAGCTTCCCCAGCCACAGTGAACTGTACTCTCTCAAACTATGAGCCAAAACAAAAAACAAAAAAACAAAACCAAAAACCCTTCATCACACAAGTGCTTTCTATCAGTTACTTCATAACAGCAATGTGGAAAGTAACTAAAAATTAAGGAGCTCTGGGGAAAGTCCTTAACTTTGCTTTACTAAAGACACAGAGTCTGGAACATTCACAGTGATAAAAAGGGCAGCCAAGATTAGTAGGACGGTCCATGTCACAGAGGCAAGAGTTATGACATGTAGAATGGGAAGGGTCACTGGGAAAATTTGGCCAGTGGAAAATATTTTTAATATTTCATTTTTTCTTGTTTCTTTACTTATTCCTCTAATATATCTACCATCCAAGATCTAACAACCCTGATCCTGCTTAGCTCTGACAGCAGATAAGATCAGGCAGCAGCTTCAGAGTGGTACATCTATAGACTTTTTCCAGCATTAAAAAGTTTCACACACACACACACACACACACACACACACACACACACACACACACACGCCTTTTGTTTGCATGCATGTATCCAGTGCCCACATAAGTCAGAAGAGGGTGTCAGATCTGCTGGAACTGGAGTTACAGATGGTTGTGAGCCATTATGTGGGTCCTGGGATGTGAACTCAGGTCCTCTGGAAGAGTAGCCAATGTTCTAAACTGCTGAGCCATCTCTCTAGTCCCTTTGTCAAACATTTCTAACCAAGATTTTTTCTACTAATGTGTATTGATTACTACAAAATAAAGTAATTAGATTTTTAATCACATGTTTTCCTCCTAAATATTTTTATAGTAAATCTTTAAGATTTAAATAGTACTTCATAGGGACCTGCGAGATGGCTCAGTAGGTAAAATACATGCCTTGTACAGAAGGGGAGCCGAATTAAGCCCTCAAAAACTACATTTAAAAAATCCAGGTGTGGTGGGTGGCATGCACTTGTAACCCAAGCTCTAGAGAGTTGGAGCCAGGCTGATGCCTGGGACTCACTGGCTAGATAGCCCTTTGGGGGAAATTCTAGGCCAATGAGAGACTTTGTCTCAGAAAATAGTGGGTGACATCTGAGGAATGACACCAAAGTTTATAGTTTATCCCTTGACCTCAAATGCACCTGCGCTCATGTGTATCTGCACACAGGAACACACACACACACACACACACACACACACACACACACACACACACAGCACAAAGAATTCAAGTCATCTCTTAGGATAAGTTTGGAGCAGACTCCTCCATCTTCCCTGGCCGTTTACCAAAACCCCTTCCCATGCTCAGTGGGCCAGTGTTAACGATAGCTTTTATGGCTGCTCTGAACACCGGCACCCCGCAGCAACATGCAAATGGTACCACCCCGAGTAACAGAATAACAGCCTATGCATTCCAGATCGTACCCTTAGCAGCTGTAGAACACACTGTCCAGTGAAAGCACTCCATGTGTCGCCTTTTCCCTCGACACATGTCTTCCCTACTGCTCAAGAGGCTGGGTGGCATGCTTTGCCTGAGCTGAGGCTGATCTCATGCTGCCTCTGTCCTCCCACTGAGTCCAGCATGGTGCCATACACCTAGAGAAGGCTATAAATATTTTTGATTGACTAATGATTTGGCTTCCATTTTCTGCCTTTTCCTTGCTGCCTACTCTCTGGCATGGCCCCAGATCAGGCTGGAAGCCAGAGTTTCACAGGAGAAATCTCCATTTAAAAGTGGGTGCAAGATTTGTCTTTCCTGTTTAGAACCACAGTGGTTTCCATGGTTTAAAGTATTGTTTGCTCTCACCAAAGGCAAGCTCTGCATCCTCCATGGCTTTTTTGTTTTTACTTTAGGATTTCAATAATATAGAGATAGATAGATAGATAGATAGATAGATAGATAAAGAGAGAGAGATTTCATGCTGTTCAAAGTGGTTTGTAAAATCTTCACAGCCAGTTCCTAAAATGAGTAAAGAAGACAGTTACTTTGATAATGTTTTTCCTTTAATAAAAGAGAGTGAGGTCTTCAAGGTTTCCTGATAGCCAGCTCAACATTCCTGTTCCGAGGTCAAAGACGGAGAGGCAAATGTGGTGAGAGATTCCCTGGTGTGTGTGTGTGTGTGTGTGTGTGTGTGTGTGTGTGTGAATATGGGGGCCAGAGGTCACCCTCAGGTGTCATCCCTCAGGAGATGTACACTTCACTTTTGTGTGTGTTGGGCGTGTGGTTGTGTGCCCATGCTGTTTAGGAAGACAGAGGAAGTGGCTGGGCGTGCTGCTCTATCACTCTCCACCTTTCTCGTTGAGGCACGTGAGTCTGGAGTTAGGCTGGTAGCCAGCAAGCCCCTGTTTCCACCCCACAGTGTTAGGTTATGGTTGTACACGCATGGCCATGCATTTTACTTATTTGTTTGTTTATTTATTTTTGATGCAAGGTTTCTCTGTGTAGCTGTGGTAGACCAGGCTGGACTTGAACTCACAGAGATCCATCTGCCTCTGCCTCCTGAGTGTTGGGATTATAGGCATGCACAATCACACCCACCAAGCCCATCTTTTAACATGCCTGATGGAGATTTGAAGACAGTCTTCAGAGCTTGCATAGCAAGCACTCTGGCTCACTGAACTATCCCCATAGCCTCCACATTGCATTCATTTTGTTTATTTGTTTGTTTGTTTGTTTGAGACAGGGTTTCTCTGTTACACAGAGACATGGCTGTCATGGACTCTCTTTGTAGACCAAGCTGGTCTCGAACTCACAGAGATCCACCTCCCTCTGCCTCCCACGTGCTGGGATTAAAGGCATGTGTCACCACACATGGATCCACATTGCATTTTTAAGATAGAGTCTCTAACTTGGCCCAGAACTCGTGGGTTGGGCTAGGCTGACTGGCCAGCAGGCCCCAGAGTTCCACCTGTCTCTACCTTGCCAGCTCTGGGGTAGGTTACAAACACATGCCACCGAGCCTAGCTTTTCTTTGTGGGTTCTGAGAATTAAATTCAGGTCTCACACTTTACAGATGGAGTCACCTCCCCAGCCCTATGGTGATTCCTTGGGGAACATTTAAATCCATAAATTTCTGTGCTCATGAGCTTAAGATTAAACCTGAAATAGACATGCAGTGGCAGGAAGCTAAAGCCTTTCTCTGTAAAAATCAAGTCACAGTCAACGAACTTCTCTACAAGTATACCAAAAACAAACAAACAAACAAACAAACAAATAAATAAAATAAAATATCTGGTTAACCGTCAAGCCATTCTGTCTTAATTCACTTCTCTTAGGCATGGGTGCATCGGGGGAAGACATCTTGTGCTTCATTGTTAACTGATTCCCCACCATCACTGTATTTTTATTCATTCATGATTGATGGGCCCACTAAATACATCAGTTTTGTTTGGTTTGTCTCCAGCCCCCACTCTCTGCTAGGCACAGTGGTCAAATCTAGAAAGGCAGGTCTGAGATATCTTCTGTAGTGAGCAGTGCTGGGAGAGGACAGAGGTCCACCGCGCTCAGTCAGGCAGTGTCACCAAAAGATGACATTCATGTTAGCAGGGAGCCCCCCTTCGCATAGTTTCTACCTCCACTCTTATAGAGTGAGTTGGGAACCTGCTTTTCACCAAACACCAAACACTAGTCACCATTTAGTCTGAGTCTTAAAATGTCACATAAAAATTTACCTTCAAGGCTTGGTTCCCCAGCCCGCGGTTCCACTGGGGCGGGGCTGAGTGGAAGGAAGTTGAAGGGACACTGGACAACGCCCCTTCCTGTCTCGTCTTTTTGGTATCTACCACTCATCCCTACCAGAAGCACCATTCTGTTACAGCGCTGAAGGTGAATGATCATGGACTCAAACCTCTCAAACTGTGAGCCAAACAAGCCTTTCTTTTTTATAAGTTGCTTGTTACGGACATTTTAAGACAGTGACAGAAAGCTGACTCATAAAATGCCCTCTCCCTCCCCCTCTTTTTAGTGTTTTTGAGACAGGGTTTCTCTGTGCAGCCCTGGCTGTCCTGGAACTCCCTCTGTAGACCAGGCTGGCCTCAAACTAAGCAATCCACCTGCCTCTGCTGGGATTAAAGAGGTGTGCCACCATGCCGGGTTTACCACTCTCTTTTTTATTTCAAAGACATTTCAATCGATGTAATCGAAATAACAAAGATTAGAGAGTTATATGGGTGAGGGAGAAAGGCGCTCCAAAAAATTTTATAAAACTATAGAAAACACTGCCAAGATCCTGGGTAGCCTAGGGATTCATCGACTGCCTCAGCTGATGTCGCAGGGGTGAGGAGAAGGTCCACTTCTCAGTGAGACTTTCTGATGCCACACCCAGCTCCTATGGTAGGCTTCCAAGGTCGAGAGAGAACCCTAGCACCACAAAGATAGCTCAGGCATTTTTTGCTATGAGTTACCCTGTTCTCCATCCACCTTGTGGTGCTGCTGTTTTGAAGGCTCTAAGTAAAGGTCCTTTCTTGGCACCCGTTCCCCCAAATCAATGCCTTGAAATCTCCCGGGGTCCTACATCCCCATTAAAGCACCGACTTCCTGTTTTCTCCACCAATCCTGAGCATAGCACAAGAAGGCAGAGTGCATACAGATATCATCTCACCAGTTCGCACTTCCTGCTTGTGACAGGTTTGGTCCCCAAACCAACCCCCATTGGCTTTACAGAGTAAGTCATTCTGTGAACCGGGACCTCTGGCTATAAGAAGTTAGGTTTTGTCATGTGCTATAGTGGGAAACGAATTATGAGGATCAGAGAATCCTTGAGACATAGCCCCTTCAGTGGCAACACACGTATCTGTGGGAAGCTGGAGGCTGGCTAATTTAAGTCTCAGTTTCCCTGTGTTCAATGAATGAATTCAACTCTTCACCACTCACTTACTTGAGGACACAGCAGGGGAACGCATTTCGAGCTGGCTTCTGCACTGGCTGTTGTTTTCCGCCTCACTGCTTTGTCCTGAGGATAACTCAGACTTGGGAAATTATGCTGCAGCAGGTTGGACACAAAAACGTCCAAAAGAAACTCAGTATCTCAGGTGGAAGAACAGGAGAGTCTGGGGTGGAATCACAGAGACTAGAGGGAGCACCCTGATCCTGAAATGTTGCCATCTTGCCCTTGAGTTGTGCACGTGTGGGACAAACCCAGCGCCCCTGAGAACTGAATACAACCTCTGCTGGAGCCCAAGACTAAACCTCTAAATCGTGCATGCATGTGACATGGGGACTTTGAAAATAGAAGTAATGCTGGGACCGTGCACATTGCATGAAACACAAAGCTGAACTGACTGGCTGGAAAAGCAAGCAAATCCAATGAGCCAAACCATTTTCCAAGTGGCCCAGGGTCTGTCTCTCAGAAGCAAACCTCAAATGTCCAACATTCAAGTAAAAATGGTTTGGCATGCAGCCAATCCTGAGAGAAGACAGTCTGCGCATGTCAACCACAAGGTGACACAGATGTTGGAATTTCCAGGAATATTTGTAGCTGTTTTAACTGTGCTTGAGATGAAGCTACTTTCTTTGAAATGACTGGAAGCCAGGAGCTCTTACTAAAGTAACGGAAGCTATAAGAAAAGTTTAGAACTGAAAAAAAAAAAAACTACAATAATAAAAGCACACTGGGTAGGCTTGATGGCAGAACGAAGGCGGCTGAGGAAGGTGCCTTGATCTTGATGACATAGATACTGTTTAATCTGAAGGACAGGAAGATAGGGAAGAATAAAGAATGGCGTCTGAACGGCCTGTGGGGCCACACTAAGGGTCTAACCCTGGTGTTCCTGGAGCCTCACGAGAGGAGAAATACACGGAAGAAGAATGTCTATTTTATGAGATGGCAGCCTCCTGGCATGGCGGCTCACCCTGCAATCATAGAACCCAGAAAGCAAGCTGGGGCAGGAGGACAGCCATGATTTTGAGTCTATTTTGCATGACATGGTGAGTTCCAAACCAGCCTGGACCACGGAGTATTGAGAAAAGAAAAAGAAAAGAAAAGAAAAGAAAAAACAGAGAAAAGTACAGTAGCTAAATACTTCACAAACTTAGGATGGAAGGCATGCATTTATAGTTGCAAATAATGATAACTAGTTAACACAAACAGACACACACACATACATACACACACATACATACACACACATGCACACACATGCACACACATACATATACATACATACACACATATACCACACATACATCATATACACATATACACACACGCGCACGCGCACACACACACACACACACACACACACACACACACACGCACGCTGAGTCCCTCCAGAGAGGAGAAAAATAAAGATGAGCAAGTGAATAATTGCCAAGAAAGAAAAGGAAGGAGGGAAAGAAGGAAGCGTGACAGGCCATGATGCTCCTTCATTGAGAGATATAATAAGCACCAAGACCACTAGTTATTAAACATGTTCCTTAAAGCAGCAGCACAAGGACTTGGTCAGTCCACGGGCTCCGTCACAGTGAGAGATGCTCTCATAGTGATGTCCCTGATGAAACCATTATCAAAGAACAGCACAGAAACAGGCCCCCCTCAGCAGTCACAAATTCCCACTTTGCAAAAGGTCATTTTCTCCTTGAAGTTACGTTTCGATTTTGTTTGTCCTACAGGAGACTATTTTAATTTTATATATACTCGGCTTTAGTGTCTTTTACTGGGTACCCCATCATACTTTTCTGTATCAAAAGTAGTGACATAAAGGAAGGAGAGATGGCTCAGTGGTTTAAAGCACTGGATGCTGTTCCAAAGGACTTGGGTTCGATTCCCAGCACCTACCTAGTGACTTACAAACATTTGTAACTCCAATCTTAGAGGCTCTGATGCTTTCTTCTGGCCTCTTTGGACACTGCATGCAGATGATGCACTGACACAGGCAGACAAAATGCCCATACACATAAAATAAAAGAAAAAGGAAAAAGCTATGTAAGCTTAAATTTTTACTAAATGGTCAAAATATTTTTTAACAACTCTTCTGACATCATTGTTGCTATTATGTGACATCATTGTCACTATTATGTGACATCACTGCTACTATTATGTGACATCATTGTCACTATTATGTGACATCACTGCTACTATTATGTGACATCACTGCTACTATTATGTGACATCACTGCTACTATTATGTGACATCATTGTTGCTATTATGTGACATTATTGCTTCTATATGCGACAGCATCATCACTATTATGTGACATTATTGTCACTATTATGACATCATTGTCTCTATTATGTGACACCATTATCTCTAGTACGATTCTTACAATCCAACTTCTCAAAAAAAAATGCAAAAAAACCAAACGCTACAAATTTTAACACATGATTACTAAATATAAGTCAAAAGTATTTCATCGGAAATCCCTTTCTTTTGATCAGTGTTAGTATTTATTTCATGAATGTGGACAAGTATACATATTATTAAAATGAGAAACCTCAAGCAGCAATTTTGTTTGTTTGTTTTTACATTAATGTAATACTTAAAGCGATGGAAACAGATGAAAAATGTTGTTACAGAAATGTCACTCAGAACCTCTCCTAGGAGGCATTGGAAGTGTGTCATGGTGATAAAATATCAAAACTCTTTGAATCCTCAGTGTCAGGATAGATAGGGATGCATAAATCTCGCAAGTAGAATAAGTGTTACTCCTTCTGTGCTACTTCAGCCACTCATTGCTTTTTGTTAGGCTGTTTTTAAATCTTTGTGGATACGAAAAGCAACCTGGGCGAAAAAAGATAGCAGCAGAACATGTAATTATTGATTACAGACATGAGGCACCCTCACGACTCAAGGGCAGGGTATGGGGCACACTCATGAAGAACATATACTTTTATGAGAGTTTCAATTAAGTCTTGAGGGACAAGGTTAGTCACTACAGGAGTAGGCTGTGAGGAAGGCAGGCTACCTCACATGCTTAGCCACGCCCCCACCCTCCGACCCCACATCCCCTCCCACCCCGGTCCATTTCTATGTTATCCACTGACACAGCATGAGGTCCCTGCCAGGTGCGACCACTTGGTCCCAAAGTTCCCTGTAACTAGATCTATGAGACTAAATAATCTCTTTTCTTTCTTACTTCCTCAGTCACCCTCAGGTATTTTATAATAGTGACACAAAATGCATGGAAAACCACCCCCAGTTCTACACTATCTGAGGGTTTTTGATTTAGCAAGCCTATTCTAAACACTGTCAATTATTAAAGAAGTTTAACTAGATAATCACTCACTCACTCACCCTTTAGAAAGACATTGGAGGAATCAGCGTCCTAGTCATGAGGCCAGTCTGAAGGTAGAAAGAATGCAGGAAGTGAAGGGCTGTCCAAAACAGGAACTCTGGGTATCCCTCAGGTATCCATCACCACCCGGAGACAAATCTCTGTTAGATCTCTGAAGGAGTTTCTAGATTGGGTTAACTGAGGAAGAAAGACTCACCCTCCTGTGGATTGGTACCACCAAGGCGGCGAAAGGAAGCCAGCTGAGGACCAGCATTAATCCAGAAAGCCAGCTGAGGACCAGCATTAATCAAACTCTCCCTGCTTCCCAGTTGTGCACGCAATGTGAC
Organism: Acomys russatus; assembly: GCF_903995435.1. Lineage (NCBI taxonomy): Eukaryota > Metazoa > Chordata > Mammalia > Rodentia > Muridae > Acomys > Acomys russatus. The sequence continues at coordinate 29,660,524 of NC_067139.1, read as the reverse complement.
CATCTGCCTCCTGCTCCTCCCCGACATGCCACCCCCACCACAATAGACTGTCCCCTTACACTGTGGCCCAAATAAACCTTTTCTTAAGTTATGTTATTCGGGCATTTTATTACAGCAGTGAGACAGGGGAACCAGACAGCCAGTTTTCTTGGTGTGGCCCAGTTTGACTGATTCTTGTTGCTTGTCACATAAGAACCAGAGGGTCTACTGTGAATAGACACCGAACAGAAAACAAGACAGGAAATTGGGATGCCATCCCCAGTATAGATCCTTTGAGATGTGCACGCACAGCTTAGATAACAGCTTCTACTCAGTGGTACTCATTCTTGGCCCCGGGTGACAGCTGCTATCGCACAACTGTCACTCAAAGCAGAACATACACATATCCAGCGAGTCCCAGAATCTCTCTGTGTTTCCACATGCGGCATAAAGTAACAAAGGGGTTATTTTCTCTCCAAATTAAGAGAGAATTTGACAATCCTGCTGTTTGATTACAGTGTGGACTTTAAATTCTGACCAGCTGGAGGCCAACAGGAGCCCCAGTGCTTCCTTGACTTATCCAGCCAGTGGGCAGGTATGAAAAATTTAAAACTTTGATCATGCTCTCCTTCTCCACTTGTTTGAGAGGTCAGCAAGAAGCCAGGGCAGATGGATGGATGTCTAGTTAGTAGCTAGTTAATTTTTTTTTTTTTTTTTTGGTTATTGTTGTTTGGGTTTTTTGTTTGTTTGTTTGTTTTTGGGTTTTTTTGTTTGTTTGTTTTTGGGTTTTTTGTTTGTTTGTTTTTTGAGACAGAGTTTATCTGTGTAGTCTTGGCTGTCCTGAACTCAAGTTGTAGACCAGGCTGGCCTTGTACTCACAGCAATCTGCCTCCCTCTGCCTCCCCAGGTGCTGGGATTATAGACTTGTACCAGCACACCTGGCTAGTAGGTGGTTATTATGAACAGGTGTTCCTAATAAGCAAAGGCTCTCCTTCTGGGTCCCACAATGCTCATGCCTCCTCCTATGCAGATTGAATATTGAAAACAGGGGTAAAAGTCAGTCAAATAATTTCTTAGTGAAAGAAGTCATTCTTTTCCCAAGTGAGAGAACTATTTATAAAGGCAAATAAAAGCAAGACTTCCCTAGGTGTAAAATCACAGAACAAAAGGCCTATCTCATGGGACTGCATTTACTTGAGGCATTTCATGCACCAGCCGTCTCCTCCACCACCGCTTGTGAAGTTTGGTGTTTGGTGTTTTCCATACTTCAGGAAACAGGTATTACAGTTAGGCTTTAAGTAGCCTGAAAGTCAGGGCCTCAGATATCATCGTGTTAGCTTGGGCTGGAGGCATGAATAAGTGGAGCATACGTGTCTGTAGACTTGTCACTAAAATCTGTAGCACAGGGCTGGGGAGAAGACTCAGTCAACAGAGTGCTTACCTTGCAAGCATGAGAGCCTGAGCACAACCATATCCAGAACCTATGCCAAAAAGCCCAAACATGGTACCAGGCACTGGTAATCTCAGAGTTGGCAAGGCAGAGACAGGTGGGTCCCTGAAGCTCCGGGACCAGCCAGCCTAACCTAGTCGGTAAGTTTCAGGCCAATGAGAGACCCTGCCTTAAACAAAAGATGACTGGTGCTTCCAGAACAATATCTGAGGTTGTTGTTTGTCTTCCATATTTGCACACATATGTGGACATGTACCCCATTATACACATGCACTGCACTGCACACACACACACACCACACACACACACACCACACATGCACGCACGCACAACACACACACACACACACACACACACACACACACACACACACACACTGTACACAGTCACTCTTCAGACACATGGGAAAGGTCTCTAAAGCAGCATTCTTGGTAAAGGGACACCATGGGAAACAGCCTATCTGTCTGTAGGCTGGAGAAGGACCATAGTATTTAGGGAACATTTGTCAAAGCTTGTAACACAGCTCCATGTGACAACATAGGTTATTTTTTTTTTTTAAGTGCAATGGTGAGCTTTAAGAAAATGAGTTTTAGCATGCAAGGCCACCCTAGGCTATCTGAGCTGCTGTCTCAAAAACAAACAAACAAACAAACAAACAAACAAAAACCCAATGAACCAAATGAACAAAAAGTGACAGAGGAAAAAAAATGTGAGATTACATATACCTTAAAAAATACACGAAAAGCCAAAAAGATCTAAATGGCAGTCATTTCAGATCTCATGCACATGCTATAAAATTCTTTAATGGCTAAATCAGGATGATTAACACAAAATTCAAGGTTGGGAGGACCTAGGAAGCAGCATAGGCCAGGGAAGGCAAAGAGCTAAACAAGCTGGGCGACAGCCTCGTTCTCTCACCTCTGCCCTCTGTTCTCTTTGAGATACAACATACACTCACACTTAAAAGGGCCCAAGTCAATCACTTTCTTGTATAAAACTCAGCTCAGAAAGAGCTCAGGGGCCATGGAGAAAACGGGGGAGGAAGATTGTGAAAGGTAAACATGGCCATGGGGGTGGGGCGTGGGGGCTGCGGTAAAACAGAGCCTTCTGGACACGACAGGACGGCTGTACCCAGGAACTCACAGCAGCCATGGATGTTGTAGAAGATCAAGACAGTTTTCATGCTAGCATGGTGGGGGCTGGGCACTCATAAGCCCCTATTCCTAAGTGAGGAGCTTTATTGATAGTAGATGGCTTCTAAAGGAGGGAAAGTTAGCTTTCTTTAAGGATAAGGGCTCTGGTCAGCTGACAACACTCCATGGATGGCACTACTCCCATGAGTAAATGGACAATACAATTGGAATTCATGGGCTATAAAGAAAAAAGACACAACACAGCTAAAGGGCAGAGGGTGGGGAGGTGGGAAGTTAGGGGCAGGAGTGGGAGGTGAATGTGCTAAAATGTATACCTATATGAAATTCTTTAAAAAGTAATAAAAATATTATATTTAAAAATAAACAAAGAAGCTGGGTGGTGATGGCCCACACCTTTTATCCCAGCATGAGAGGCAGAGGCAGGTGGATCTCTGAGTTGAAGGCTAGCCTGATCTACAGAGCAAGTTCCAGGACAGTTAGGGCTACACAGAGAAACCTTGTCTCAAAACAAAATAATAAAATAAAATAGAAGAAAGAAACCCATATCCTTTTTACCTTCCCTGTCCTAAGCAATAACTGCTCTTTTGATAAAGCTTTCTTGGGAACATTTTCCCAGAAGTGGGACCACGCATTATGTGGTCTTTGGTGACTGGCTTTGTTCACTTAACAGGGTGCTATCAAGGTTTACACATGTGGCATTGTTACAGTACCGCGCCCCTTTCTGCATGCACACCCATATGGGAATGTGATCAAGGTTTACACATGTGGCATTGTTACAGTACCGCGCCCCTTTCTGCATGCACACCCATATGGGAATGTGTGTGGAGGTCAGAGGTCAACATCAGATCTCTTTCTCAGTCACTCTCCAGCTTATCTTTTGAGAGAGGGCTCTCACTGAGTCTGCACCCCAGTGCTGAATTACAGGAGCTGCCACTGCACCCAGTTCTTCATGACTGACTGAGCAGCAAGCACTGAACCATCCCTAGCTCTGCCTTCCATTTTAATAATATCCCATCTCACGGATCATTCAGATTTTCCCTACCCATCAGTAGACGGACATTTGTTGTTTCTACCTCAGAGCTGTCACCATTGGTGCGTCTATGGACCTCTATGTATAGTTTTTGTTGTTCTTTTTTAAAATGTTATTTTTGTATGCAGCACTGAGATTTGACCCAGAGGCCTTGCTCATGATATAGGAATGCTCTTCCACTGGGCTACCCTGTTAGCCCTTGTATAGGTTTCTTTTTCCATGGTTGTGTTTCTATTTCTCTTGAATATTGACTTATAGTGGAACTGCTAGGTCATACAGTGACTCTGTGTTTAACTCAAGGGACCACGGTCTTTCAAATTAAACACATCATGTTACATTCCCATCAGCAGTTTTTGAGGGCTGCAATGTCTTCACACTCTCACCAACACCTGGGATTATCCGATTTTTTAATTATTCTCACACTAATGAGTATGGCATGATATCTCATTGTGGGTTTAATTTGCCATTACCTGATGGATAAGGGTGTTGGACATCCTTTTGTGGCTTTAATGGACACTTATCTGTCTTCGTTGGCATGTTTTGATACCAGACCATATTTTTATTAGTAAATTAGAAAGGCTGTTTATATATTGTGGATCTGAATCCCTTATCGCATATATGATCTTATTTTTTTTTTTTACACTTTGAGAATTATAATTCTCACAATTCTCTTGTTCTCAAGCCCCACTTCTAAACTTGGCAAGTCATTGACAGTTGCTGCTTCAAATAAAATGGTCATGACTTACATGGACTCAACGTCATGCATAACTGATGAATTAAGAATAAAACCAAACCTCATAATAAGGATATGTTAGGAGATATTCAAAACAAAATAAAACGCCAGCATGTCTAAATCAAGCTAATGTTGGTCTTGTGAGTATTTAATTCCTGCAGAATTCAACCAGTTGGAGAACCTAGCCACTGAGGCACAAGGCCAAGGTGGGAAGGGGTGCTCTACTGTCAGAGGGACAAACAAGCAAAACCCCAAACTACTGCTTTCCTCTTTCCTTCATCCTTCTTCCTCTAGGCTAAGTGTGTGTGGGTGATGTGTGTGTGTGTGGATGTGTGTGTGTGTGCGAGTGTGTGTTACAAGGGGTAAATTGTTACGGGCAGAAATGAACTAAACTTTAAACTTCATATTCATTAATACAATGAAACTCGGCGGGACCACTCCTCTACATAGTCTCCTTGGCCACTTTCGACTTACAACAGCCAAGCTGAATGGTTACTAACCAGCCTGTGGAGTCTAGTCCACAAGGCCTCTTATTTACCTCGCCTTTTAGCCAGGAAGTAGCAAACCACACACACCAACAAGCCAAACAATGTCTTGTCTGAAGGACCAACAGAAAAACCTATTTCCTGATTGCAAGACCAGTTGGTTCATCCGTGTTGTCATTTCTCACAATCAGCCTCTTTTTTCTCTTCATCCTTGTATTATCACTTGATCCTAACTTTATTGTGGATTTTCAGACTTGAGGATTCGTGAAGTAATAAGTCTTTTCTTGAAGGAAAAAAAAAAAAAATAGCGCAGTCTTGTCAAGAAAGCACGCTCTAGCTGCAAGCTATTGGCTGGATTATTTCTGCCAGCTTTCAGTATCTGTTTCTAATGTGCTCTCAGCCCATAGCAATGCAACACCATCGAACTACCCAACGCATCCCCCTCCCCTCAGCAGGCTTGTGGTGTAATTGAAACCTCATCAATCAGAAATCACTCCAAAGATGATACCTCTACAACCTTACAGAAAGTGGTCCAGCTGTGTCAGCAAGACTTCAGAGACAAATCCCTGAGATTCAGACATCTAGCCAGGTGTGGAGGTGCGCACCAGTAACTCAGCACTCAGAAGACTGAGGCAGGAAGATTGTGAGTGTGAGGTCGGGTTGGAGTGCCATATTGAGGCTCTGTCTACCAGCAAATCAAACAGCCAAAAAGCAAATGAAACCAGCACAATCAGGCAGTAAATGTACAGCACTCGTTCACGCTGTGTCTCTGTCTCTGTCCCTCTGTCTGTCTGTCTGTCTGCCCCCTCCCCCTCCCCCTGTCAGTCTCTCTAAGCAGTTATGATAAACTAAGTTTCATCCCAAGTTTATTGGGTTTCTACATTCTACCGACTACATATGCAAAGAAGCGGGTCTTGGCTGCTCAATCTTCACTTCCTCTCGGTCTTTCTGGAACCTAATTTTAAATGCACGTCTTGAACGTCCTAAAAATACAGGGTCACTTAAATAACAAATGGATTCCGATATTACTAAATGCACAGCCTCTTTGTGGTGCTGATAAGAATAAATATTCTCATGTGCATGGTGGATCTTCAGCCTAAAGGTGATGAAAAGATTGCTGATGTCACAAAATAGCCCCTATGGGGCAGTCAGAGAACAGCTGCGGGGTACCATTTTCAGAGCGGTCCCTTCAAAGCCTCAGTTGGGTTTGCATATTTTAGAAGTGACTCATGGCCTCAAGTCAGATTCTGCAGAGAAACCAGGTCTCTTTTCTTCCAGCACCTTCTGATAGAGGTAGATCCATTTCAATGACACCCACCGGGAACCCTTGGGAGGCTAAGAGCAGAACAGTGGAGACCCTTCAAAGTTAGACTGGGCCAGGGTGAGGTGGCTGTCGGCGGGCAGGCCCTCGGGTGGCCCTCCAGCCCGGAACTCGCGGTCCTCAGTGCCAGACGAGCAGCTGGGGCGTTAGGTTACGCTGACCCAGATGAGGACCGCCCTAGCACCGGAATCCCCACATCCCAGGTCCTCACATCCCTGGTCCTCACTTCCCTTGTCCTCATATCTGGGTAGCCTCAGATCCCTGAATCGGTGTCGCCTTTCTTCCCCGAGTCCTGGCCATCTCCCACCCGACCCGGGGCGCGCAACTTGCGAGCGCCGGGCGCTCAGCCAAGCCCCCCATTCTCCCTGGCCCCCCGCGCTCCAGCCTGACCTGCTGTGGAGCCCAGGTCCTGACTTCGGTGATACACAGCCGGCTCCGGCCACTTGCGCCCTCCTCCCGCAGGCCCGACGCTCCTCCGCCTCCCCCACTGCACGGGAGCCCGAGTCGGTCACGCTGCTCTCGGGGAGAGTCGCCCGCGGCTTCCGGCAGCTCCAAATACAGACGCGCGCGCGGGAGGGGCCGGGAGCACCCAGCCGAGGGCGGGGGTGGCAATGAAGGGAGCAGAGAGGAGGCACAGATGGGCCGTGGGAGAAGAGAGATGGGAAGGGCAGGGGCGATCGCCGGTGCAAGCAGGAAATACCTTTGCCTCCTCCTGCAGGTTTGCAAAGAGGTCTGGAAAGGTCTGGTGGCTCTTGACTGGGGAGGCACAGTGACTCACCCAAAAAGGGATAATGGGGCAAACTCGAATGTCCTCCAACTCGGATAAAGGAGTGGGGTAGCATCTATCTATCTAGATAGGTGTAGATAGATTGTAGATCCAAGGCAATTAATACTCCCTAACAATGTTATTCAGAAGTAACTTATATACAGAAACTTTTAAAAGTCATTTCATTATTTAGAAACAAATAGAACTCTGGCCAACCTGCTTCTGCAACTGTTTACTTGTAGACACTGCCCCTTCTTCTATATGTATGGTCTATGCTTACAATGCTGGACGCTTTTCTCTCTGGTTAGCATAATTACACAGAGAGGATTGATTTTCGATTGTCATTGGAGGCTATTTCAGTCTGGAATACTGTTCTTCATTGAACGAATGCTAAGGGGGAAATTGCAGATGACAGAAAGGGGCAGGGTGGGGGAAGGAGAAATGTAATGGCGCATGTTCTTTTTTGTCTAGCTTTTGAGAGAGTGTTTTGCTAGCCTGGCACTTGCTATGTACACCAGGCTGTCCTTGAACTCACAGACTTCCTCCTGCCTCTGTCTCCTGAGTGCTGGGATTAAAGATGTGCACCACCGTGCCTGGTCTTACAGCTCTTCTTAAAGCCAACATTCAGAACAGTGTGGCAAAGGGCAATCTAGGAAATCAGTGCTCTCTGTTGTCTTACTCAGGGTTTAATTGCTGGGATGGGATAGCATGACCATGGCAACTTTTTTCTTTTTCAAGACAGGGCTTTTCTGTGTAGCCTTGGCTGTCCTGGACTCATTCTGTAGACCAGGCATGCATCACCGTGCCAGGCTAATGTTTTCTTTTATAAAAGTTGCCATGGTTAGCAAGGCATGGTGGTGCATTGGGGCTGCCTTACAGTTTCAGAGGTTTAGTCCAGTATCATCACGGTGGGAAGCATGGTGGCATGTAGGTAGACTGAGAGTTCTACATCCTGATGTGCAGGCAGCACAGGGCTTAGTTTGAGCATTTGAGACCTCAAAGCCCACCCCCACAGTGACGCACTTCCTCCGGCAAGGCCACACCTACTCCAACAAGGCCACACTTCCTAATAGTGCCACTCCCTGTGGGTCTATGGGGGCCAATTACATTCAAATACCATATCTATCAATGTTAAAATCACATTTAATTCAGCTCTATGCATTATCAAAAAACAAACAAAAACAAAACACAAAAACAAACAAAAAGACCCCCCCCAAAACAAACCACAACCGTGAAGCCGTTCCAAGCTCACTTTATTCCTGGCCAGCAATGGTGTTCTGGGGCAGGCACCTCTTCAGGCTCTCTTGTGTGGAGTGAAGGGAAACAAAGTGATATAATCACTGATCTAGGAATGTGTACCACTGCTGAAGTCAGAGCTGGAGCCGCTCCCTCCTGTGCTGAAGTCAGAGCCAGAGCCGCTCCCTCCTGTGTGTGCCTCGCCTAGGGTTGCAGGCAATACATCTGTACTGAATAACAAATGAATGTGTGAGTGGATGAATAGATGAATAAGCTATCGATGTATTTAGAGCATTTGTGTTTCATGAATGCAGAAAGTATAACAATTCTAACATGGCTACTTATTATTCATTCAGACACACACACAAACACAAACATACTAGGTTTTTGAAACAAGGTCTTGCTGCATACAACTCTCAGTCCCTAAACTCATGGCAATCCTCCTGCCTCCACGTCCTAAATGCTGAGATTACAGGCAAGCATCATACCTATGGTTATTTTTTTCAGAGCACCAACTTCCACAGTTATTGACAGAATGCTTCTTTTTTTTTCATAGTTTATTCTTTTTTTATTGAAAAATAAAATAATTCATATTACATCTCATTTTCTATCCCATCCCATACATCCTCCCATTCCTCCCTCCCTCCCACTTTCACCCCAATCCCCCTTCCCTATGACTGTGACCAAGGGGGACTTCCTCCCCCTGAATATGGTGCTAGGGTATCAAGTCCCTTCTTGGTAGTCTGCTATCCTTCCTCTGAGTGCCATTGGGCCTCCCCCACAAAGGGACATGGCCAAATATGGGGCACCAGAGATCCTGTGAAAGTCAGTCCCCAGTCTCCACTTAACTGTGGAGAATGTTCTGTCCCTTGGTTAGATCTGGGTAGGGGTTTGATGATGGCTGCACGTTTTGTCCTTGGTTGGTGCCTTTGATCAAGCAGAACCCCTGGGCTCAGATCCACCCATCATAATGTTCCTCTTGTAGGTTTCTAGGACCCTCTGGATCCACCTACTTCCCTATTCCCTATATTTTTCTCACCTAGAGTCTCAATAGGATGTTCTCACCTCTATGAACATAATTGAGTAAGTGTCCTTGTTGTGTGGTGGAGCCATCTTTTGGGTATATGCCAAGGAGTGGAATCACTGGGTCTTGGGGTAGCCCTATTCCCAATTTTCTGAGAAAGCACCAGATTGATTTCCAAAGTGGCTGTACTAGTTTGCATTCCCACCAGCAATGAAGGAGTGTTCCTCTCTCTCCACATCCTCACCAGCATGTGTTGTCACGTGAATGTTTGATTTTAGCCATGACAGAATGCTTCTTTTCTCTTCATCCAGCTATCCTTGAGTGTCTGGGGAATTGGTCCCTGGACCTGCTGCAGTTATCAAGATCTGCAGATATGTAGGACTGTTGTGTAAAATGGCCCAGTGTTTGCACTCTGCTGCAATCTTCTTGCATGCCGTTCATGTTCAGACAACTTATAGCACCCAGTACAACAGATGCCATGTAAATAGTGCACTACAATATATTGTTTGTGGGGAGGGTCAAAGACAAGAATGACTGAAGCATGTTCAACCCCCCTAATATTTTCAGTACACAGTTAGCTGAATCCACAGATGTAAACCTCATCAACGCAGAGGCCTGGCAGCAGGTTTTACGTTAGACTATGACACACTGTGGCGTATAAGATGGAATTAGACATGAATTCTGTCATTGAATTTATAATACAACAGAAAGATGGGAGAATGTGGGAGTAACCACGGTGTGAGGAAGATGAGGAGAAATGTCCTAAGCATGCACAGAACTCATGGAAGCATAGACGACAGCAGGCTGCTGCTGGTCCAGGGCATCAGGGATGTTTGCTAGCGGAAGCAAAAGCAGGGTTTTCAGATAGAAGCGAAAACTGAAGAGACAATGACCCCTAAGGTTGAGTCAGGACCAGCCTGGACTTCCAAGCTGGCACTCTTGCTCACGCAGTGAAAGGCAGAGGGGTACAAAGGGGACAATGGTATGCCTACTCATGGTTCAGGGGCGAAAGGGATGGGTGCTCCTCACAGCCTCTTTTATTTTTTAAATGTTATTACATTTATTTATTTTGTATGCCTTTGCCAGAAGTCAGAAGACAGCTTGAAGGAATTGGTTTTCTTTGTCCATCATGTGGGGCCCAAGGATGGAGCTCAGAGTAACAGACTTAGCAGAAAGCACCTTTATCTGTTGAGACATCTCCGCCTCTTCCACCCTCAATCTCTTTGTAAGGTCACTGACCCCAGTCCAGAAGGCTAGGGCACTCAGCTCTCCCTCATGTCATCATTTCTCCTATTTTAATACTCTGACACCCAGTATTAGGTCCATCTATACATCTCGGAAGGCGGGTACATTCGGCTTTGGCAGGTTCCTGTGTGTCTGACTGATCTGTAGGATGCTAACCACTGTTGAGCTTGCTTAGTGAGACATTCTCCCTCTTGTAAGAGTATATTAGGTGAGAGAAAGTGAGACTCTTTAAATACTGTCAGCTAGGCAGCAGTTGTGCTGGCCCATGAAGACAGAGCGGGCCCTGGATTCCAGAGTTTCCCGAAATGAATCTATTCTAGGTGGCCAGATCAGTCTGTGAATCCTGTTCTACCCTCATGGCTATTAAGATCACTGAGAGTGGGTCACTGGCCCTGGGTGTCTGATCGCAATCTCTCTTGCACCACTCGTAGGGTCACTCCTCGGCAAATGACACACAATAAACACAATGTTCTTCCCCAAGGCTTTTCCTGGTCCCCAAGGAGGCCAAGAAGATGATGTCATCTTCCCACTAACATGCCTTTTCTAGAGTCAAAAGATGGAAAGAGCATGTTGCCAGTGTACTGTAGCACTTTGTACTTTATTTTAAAAAATTCCCAGTGGAAAATTCCCAGTAGGCATTTATACCAGCAGATGACTTGAGAACATTTGTTCTACAAATAGTTGATGCTATACTGTGCTCCTCACATCTCGGGTACCCAGAATGCAAAACTGTAAGCAGGCCGCATACCAATGCCATTGGCTTTCCACCTGCACAGCTTCCGTATTTCAGTATCTTCCTAACCTCAGATTTACAATATCTGGAAACAAAGTATGTAGGGGACATGCACAATTTTTATTCATATCATTAACCTCTAAGCAATACAGTAATGGCAACTATTTCTGTGATATTTTCACTGACCACGTACTAGAAGCAATCAAAGCACACTAGGGGACAGTGTAAGTTATAAGCAAATGCTGCGCCATTTCATAGTAAGGAACTGAACATCCAGAGCGAGGGTCATGCAAAGGCCCCAGGACACCAAGAGAGAACTGTACTGGATCAGATGTATTAAGCGATTACCATGTGCCATCGCCACCACCTGTTGCAGGTGTTCTATATCCATCAACCCAGCAGCCTTGTGACTTGTGTGCTGTTACTACCACTGATTTGTGAGTGAAGAGCTCGTCGCAGACAGCTTTGGCTACTTGCTTAAGATCATAGAACAATGCTACCTGAGACTGGGACCCAGGAGCCTGGATGCAATTTCTTCTAATCATTCCACTTGGTAGAAATAGGAAAGAAGGAAAGTTACCATTTATCACATCATATCACAAACCATCACTGCAAAATTGGGTGCCTCAGCAGCTACCACTAGTTTCCTGTCTGTGTTATCAAGAGTTAGGGCTGAGGAGACGGTTCCATTGGTAAACGGCTGGGCTGGCAAGCATGAGGGTCTGAGCTGAAGCCTCCGAATCCATGTAAAAGAGCTGGGTGTGCTGACATCTGCTTGCAATCCCAAACTGTGGGGGCAGCGTCAGGCAAATGCTTGGGTGCTTGCTGGCCAGTTGCCTTACTCTACTTGTTAAGATCCTGGCCCATGAGAGAGGCTTTGTCTCAACAATGGCAGGAAAGAAAGAAAGAGAGTAAACTGGAAGATGTCTCTTGAGGAACGAATGACATCTGAGTTGTCCTCTGGTCTCTACATGAACAAGGCCATGCCCAGCCCCGCCCCCCCCCTGAAACACATACACAGTTAATCTGGAAATAAAATTGCCATATCTCTCTTTCATTAAGATGATGTAGTATCTGTGGTATACTGGCTCTAAGACCCTGGACTATTCTCAGATCCCTGAGTATATAAAATTGCATAATATTTGTACGTTGATTACCTTTGTATACTTTAATAATCCCTAGATTGCTTGAAATACTTCATACAATAACTAAAGCTGCAACAGTTTCTATGCTATGTTGTTTAGAGAATAACGATGGAGGGGTGAAATGTCTGTTTCTATTCAGTACAGATGTATTTGATACACAAAATGATAGTTTCCGTACAAAGATAAAGTGGTGGTTTGAATGAGAATGGCTCCCATAGGTCCATATGCTTGAACACTTGATCCTCCAGTTGGTGGAACTGTTTGGGGAAGGTCAGGAGGTGTGGCCTTGTCGGAGAAGGTGTGTCACCGGGAGAGGACTTTGAAATTTCAAAAACCCACGCCAGGCCCATGATTATGCCTGCCTGCCTGCCTGCCTGCCATGCTTGTCTGCCTGCCTGCCGCCGTGTTTCCAGTCATGCTGATATGGACTAACCCTCTGAAACTGTAAGCAAGGCCCCAATTAAATGCCATTCTCATCAGTTGCCTTGGTCATGATGTCTCTTCACAGCAATAGAAAGCAGAACTCAAGAATGCAAAGTGGTCAACTCTAAACCCAGGGATCAGCAGGGCAGTGAAAATGGTAGTGACAGTGGGCAGAGTCCTCTGGAGTTCGTGAGCTATGGAGAGACAGGGGGTACTGAGAGAGGAGCTGCTAAGTCTCTCCTTACTGGTACAAAGCCCAGGTGCCCTCAGCAGAAGTTAACAGCTCTGACTGTGGAGAGTTCTTCTCAAGGAGAGAAACTCTTGCATCCTGTTCTATGAAAGAGAAGTCTTGGGAATCTGTGCCAAAGAAATTAAGACCAGAGAAAAAGTTAAAACAGACATTTGTTCATTTGTCATGTAGTTATATATTTGTGTGTATGTGTGTGTGTGTGTGTGTGTGTGTGTGTGTGTGTGTGTGTGTGTGTGTGTAGGGGGGTAGGGTTCTTCAAAAATGTCCAGGTTTTCCTTAACCTTCTGGCCTAAATTAATCCCCACCTCAGTCTCCCAACAATTGGCTGTTGTCCACAAGGCGATGTTGAGTGACACTGAGAAGCTAGGCTAAAACCTCACTCAAGGGAGCAACTGTGAAGTACAGCAGAGCTTGCTGGGGTCATGTCACTTCTACACTGCCTCTACCACCCAGTGCCCTTCACCACCATCTGCAGACTCCGCCTCCTTTTGCTCCAGATCACTCGGTTACTTGGTTTGTCATACGGAATGATCAGGTATCACAGGACAGCATCCCTACTTCCCACTGTGATGACTTTGTGTCATCACTTTGATGGCTCTATCCACTCACAAATGGCTAGATTCTAGGAAGGTGAGGTGCAGAAGAGGGCTGGATCCTCGGGCTCAAAATGACACTTTTCATTTGCCTTGTGAGCAGGGCTTCTGAACTTGAGACCTCCGGCTAGGTTTCAAAGAATACTTTTTAGAAGCCAGGAGTGGCGCTGCATGCTTAGAATTCCAGAATTCAGGATGTAGAGACAGGGTGATTGTCACAAGTTACAGGCCAAGAAGGACTACAAAGTAAGATCTTATCTCAAAATATGGAAGGAAGGAAGTCTTCAACCTGCACATAGTCATATGTGTTTAGGAAGTAAAATCTGGCATGGCAGGTCATGCATGTGTAATGGTCAGACATATCAGGATAACTGTTGCATGTGTCACCATAGACACACACCATTTTTTTTTAAGTTGGAAACATTCAAGTCTCTTCACTTTTGGAATATTCAAGAAATTGTTAGCCATACTTGCCCTACTGTGCCACTATGCTATGGACAGATAAAAAATATCCTTCCTATTCCACTGTTCTTGTCTGTCTCTAGCCATCTTCTTCTTGTTCTGTCTGTTTGTCTGTCTGTCTGTCTGTCTGTCTGTCCATCCTTCCATTATTCTATCCCATTATCTATCTCCTTCTAATTTTGAGTCAAAGTCTTGCTATATAGGACAGGCCAGCCTTGAACTCCCAATCCTTCTCCCTTAGTCTCCTGTGTGCTGGGATTTAAGGCCTGAGGCACCACATCCAGCCTGTGAAGAGATTTTTTAACAGACTATGAATTCCACAAATTCCATGTTATAGATTTATTTGTGTGTCACATACATATGAAGATTTATATATTTGTCATAGACACTCAACAGCCCATCTTTACAAAACCATAGATGTTTCTAGGATCCCAGTGACTCATAGAGCCATACTCAAACAATTTAGGTCACAGCCATCTCTTCTTTCTTTGAACACCTTTGAAATGTATAGTCTATTCATTCAATTAAAAAGAAATGACTCAATTTCAAAAATACTTTCCTTTTTGAAGTTCCTATTGTTGATATTAAAAAACTGGAACTCATATCTCAGATTTATTTTATGTCATTACTTAATGGAAAAGAAAGGATAATGCCAGGCCACATGATAATTTTTTTTCTAGTAATGTGGTTCATGAATTCTCTTCATCCACCTGTTACCCTTGTGCTTGAGTGCTAGGGACACTGGCCCCTGAACAGACAGCACATGGAACTCAGTTTTCAGGAGTTGCTTAAAGAAACAAATCCAGATTTAAAGTCAGGACTTAGAGAAATGAACAAGCTGTTTTGCTTTTGTTTCTCTCTAAAACCACACAAGAAATAAGCTATTGCTTCTTCACTATGAATCCCAATTTCAGAAGAAGAAGAAGAAGAAGAAGAAGAAGAAGAAGAAGAAGAAGAAGAAGAAGAAGAAGAAGAAAAGGTGATGGCTGGCTTTTGTTTGTTGGTTTTTTTGTTTGTTTGTTTTTTGAGACACAGTTTCTCTGTGTATCCTTGCCTATCCTGGACTACCTTTGTAAACCAGGCTGGCCTCGAACTCACAGTTCTGGCATTAAAGGCAAGTGCCACCACTCTTGGCTGGTGATAGCTTTTTGTGGTGGTTTGAATAAGCATGGCTCCCAAAGGTTCATGGATTTGAATACTTGGTCACCAGGGAGTGGCACTGTTAGAAGGTGTGGCCTTGTTGGAGTAGGTATCACTGCAGGTGGGCTTTGAGGTTTCAAATGCTCAAGTCAGGTGCTCTCTCTTCCCCTCTCCCTCCTCCCTCCCTCCCTCTCTCCCTCCTTCCCTTCCCCTTCTCTCTCCCCTCCTCCCTCTCTCTCCCTGCAGCCTGCTGATCCAGGTGCAGAATGCTCACACACTTCTCCTGCACCATGTCTGCCAGAGTGCCACTGTGCTGCCTGTCCTGCTGATAATGGGCGATACCTCGGAATGTAAGCCAGCCCCAATTAAATTCTTTCTTTCATAAGAGTTGCCGTAGTCATGGCATCTCTTCACAGTAATACAGCACTGACTATGACACTTTTCAAAAGAGAATTTTTCAGGGCCAGTGAGATGGCTCAGTGGATAAGAATTCTTGCTGCACAAGCTCTATGGCTTGGGTTTGATTCCTGGAATCCACAGTGTAAAGAGAGAACCAACTCCTGCAAGTCGTCCTCTGACCTCTACATGCACACCATGGCAGGATTATGGCTAAATTCAAACACACACACACACACACACACACACACACACACACACACACACACACACACACACAAAAAAAAAAAAAAAATTAGGAAAATAAATCATCAAATAAAAACATTATTTTAAAGCTTAGAGGTATTATCCAATGTAATGTAAGAGGGCTATAAGCCAATGAGGTGCAGAACGAGTACAGAAAAGCCACCAATATGATACTTAGTCCTGTATTCTCAGTGTAAATAGTCTTAAGAGAGTGAAAGTGACCAAGGGAAATGGTTGGACATGAGGTTGTTAGTCAGAGGCCAGCTTAATTTTCCATCTGAATACCATATCTTAAAAGTAGTGACAATATGGATTACATCCATCTACCGTCCTGACATACAAACATACAAAAATCTGTTATGGTTTGAGTGAGAAATGCCCCCTATAGATTTGTGTGTGTGAACACACGGTCTCCCATGGTAGTGCTGTTTGGAAGAAGTTGTGGAGTTTGGGGAGGTACATTTAGCTGGAAGAAAGGATCTCTGGGTATATGGCCCAGCCCCATTTTCTGTTCTATCTATGCCTGATGGTCTGCAGGGCTGTGAGCAAGCAGTTCTCCCATTTCCCACAGCCATGGCTAGACCTATTACCATACTGCTAAACCATCCTTACTGTGTGCCCTCAAACCATGAGCCAGAGCAAACATCTCCACCATTGCACGTTGTCCTGCTGCAGCATCCTCACTGATGGACTGTGGACCCTCAAACCATGAGCCAGAGTAAACATCTCCACCCTCACATTGGTTTTTGTCAGGTATTTAGTTTCAATCGCAAGAACAGTAACGAACATCGTATTTTTATGTCTTTTATGTGTTTTTATATGTATTATTTTCATATGCATTAGAAGTGAAATCATAACGTATAGTTTAAATAAGGAATTATGTTTCAGTTTTTAAAATTGCAGAAGGCTAGGTAAATGACTCAGTAGTTAAAAGCATGTGTTGCTCTTGATGACCCAGGTTGTTTTTCCAGCACCAGTGTGGTAGCTCACAACCATTTGTTAACTCTGGTTCCAGGGCATCTGACACCCTCTCCTGGCTGCTACTGGCACTGTACACATATGGTGCACATTTATACATGTAGGCAAAACACCCATATGCACAAAATAAAAATAAATAAATCTTTAAAGTGTATTTTAGAAATTACGTTTATAAGATGGGGTCTTCTTGTTGGTCTTATTTAGCTGTGACAGAGGTTTATACCACTGCAGCAGGCGCTAAAGATGGAGAAAAAGGATTATATAGGAATCCAGAGAGGCATGGCTGTGACTCAGCCAATAAAATTCCCCTTTCTGAAGTGAGATGAATACAACAGAATCTATCTATAGGGCACATAGAAAGCTTGCAGTCGATGCCAGCTAACCGCAACACCGTGACACACAACAGCCAGAGGACAATCTGGAAAACGTGCATTGCTTAACAGGTGCACCCTGGCTTCTGACATCACAATGCAATGTTGTCACCTCCAAACTCATGCTTGGTAACTGCACAGTGACGTTACAAAAAATTTTGCAAATTTGCTTATAAGGTCTTAAGTTTTAGGATTTTTGTGTTGGACCACAATCGTGGCACATGACCCCATGGGCCGAGGTTGGACAAGCCTGGTAGAAGAAATTACAGTTGTCCTCCAATTACTTTAAACAAATATGTCATTGGTCAGCTATGAAACAAGTATTATACTGATGTATTTTTCTTAACATGTACTAGGTACAGATAGATATACATAGGTATATGTACATACTTTTATATATATCAATCAACCTACAACTTTATGGAAGTTCTAAGTGGCAATCTTTAGAATGGAAAATCCCCAGGTTCTCCCTCCTTCCAGCTGGGTATTTTCCTAGTCAGGACACTTGCAGACATTGTTACAAGGGACACCTCTAGCTATCCAAGTTTCTGTCTGACTTAGTTCAACAGTCATGAACAAGAGGGATTAACTTTAAACCATTCTCCCCGAGCCAGATCTCAGATCTGGAAAACAATACTCTACTTTTCATGGATTTCCCAGCTTCCAGAAATGATGCAATCCTCAATTAAGTATTTCCTAATGATCCCTAAACGAACAATAAGGCTGATTTAAAACCCGATCCTTTCAAACACCTCAGGGGCTGGTGACTGGATCCAGCTGTTTCTCACCAACTGTGAGGGACTGGGCTCTTGCTTCCTATGTAGGCTTTTCATTGACAGAAAAGGAAGAGTTCTGAGGCAGCCACCTTGCCCATTTCTGGTCAGAGCAGAATGCATTTGTCCCTCCCCCTCTCCTTCACATTTCCCGTCCAGATTAACTCCATCATCCTGTGACTAAAGGAGAAAATAACTTGCCAGCTGTCTCTGGCTTCCTTAGCTGCCAGCACAAGAACCTGATCGCACAAGGGGACATTCCTGAGTTAAGGACAGTCAGTACATGGGATCTGGGATACAGCACAGACTTTTGTGGTGGCATCCAGGGGCTACCTCTGTTTGTCTGTCTAGGGTACCCCAAATATGTTCAATGTTAGCGTAAAGATTCTGCTTCTAGGCTCTAAAAGTGCTGAACATATATAGCTACAGAAAGCAGAATGGCAGATGTGGGAAGTGGAGGGGGGCGAGCACGTGGAAGGAGAGATAGCAGAAGGAAACAGAGTTGGTATTAGGAGCTAGGCATGGTGGCACACGCCTGTAACGACAGGGGAACTGCAAGCTCAGAGCCAGGACGGGTTATATAGTAAGACCTTGTCTAACTCAAGCAAATAAAAAGCCTTCCGTTAAATAGGAAGAGCTAGTTCAGGGTGTATATTGAGCAGTTTGGTGATGAGAGTCAATAATATGCTATATATATGAAAATCACAGAGGGAACATGTCTGCATAATCTCACCTCAGATTATTGTAAGAATGTGAGGTGATGGACCATTTCACAGTGGAAAAGCTATCTACCATCTATCTATCTAATCTATCTATAGTTCTATCATCTTTTACTCTTTATCTTCCCATGATTTATTCATAAGTACCATTTTCACATTCTAATTATATAAAAATTTTGTAAAGAAACTGTATTCTAGGAGAATGAGAGAGAGAGAGAGTGAGAGAGAGAGAGAGAGAGAGAGAGAGAGAGAGAGAGAGAGAGAGTATGTGCGTGCACAAATGCATGCATGTGTGAAGAATATGGGCAAGGTTTTATGTAGCTCAGGCTGGCCTTGAACTTGCTGGATAGCTGAGGATAAGCTTGTACTTATGATTCTTCTGCTTCTAGCTCTCAAATGCTAGGATTGCAAGTGTGTATGGCACAATGGTCAGCCTATGTGGGACTTCTTGCGTACTGTGTCAACTCAGCAGCTAGCCCCTGTTTTAACTTTTGAGAAATCATAAAAGCAGGAGAAACCAGGACCTCAGTAACTCAGGCCAGAAAGGTGAAGACACCTTGGCTCCAAATGACTGTGCATCAGTGGGCTGTGCCCCAAGGATGCATCAGAGAAAGCACCATTGTTTGCATCTTGAATGGCCTCCCTGGTAAAAGCTTGGTCCCCAAATGGTAATGCTATTGGGAAGTGGTGAACCTTTCAGGGGCAAGGCCTGCTGGGAGAAACAGACTGCTCTCAGAGCTTGACCTTGAAAGGGTCAGTGAATATGAGGTTAGCCTGGGGATACAGGAGACTATCTTTGTCCATCTAAATAAATAAATAATTTAGAGGTATTTAATTTTTGCTTCATATTTTAAAAAAGCAAATATATGAATGGTAAATTATTTATTTTTGGAACTATAGTGAGTGCTTATCTATAATGTAGAAGATTTTTCCCACTCTAGGTTGATTATCCTTTATCCCAAATGTTTGGTTCCCAGTGTTTCTGAAGGAGAGATAAACATGGTTTTTTTTGTTTGTTTGTTTAGATTACAAGTAGGGGAAGAGGAACAAAAGGCTTGTGAGAGAACAGGTGATGTTTATCCCCTTAGAAGTCAAACCACCATGTGGGGGAGATTGGTTGTTAACCAGCTGAAAGACATCCTTGAACAAATTCTGAGAGGAGGTATAAATGTGAGCCAAAAATAGGAAGTGGGGCCTTTGGAGACTGGGGATAGCTTTGGCTGTTCATTGTTTCACTTTGAGACGCTCCTAGAGAGAACTGCTCTAGGGAAGGAATCTGGGCTCCTGCTGTGGTTCCAGGTTCTGGTTGCTCCAGGTTCCAGCAGAAGAAATCCTGCCGATTATACCAGGAGATTCATTCCTCAGAACATTATTGTATTCTTTAATCTTCCTTTCCTATTGTTTAGGTTAGTCAGGTTATAAGTGTAATACTCTCAGTTAATAAGTTCGTAATAAAATATATTTGTTACAAAAATTGAGCCTACATGTTTCAGATTCCCTCCACTCATTTGGGAACATTTGCACACACATAATGACATGCCTGGAGAATATAGTTCAAGTTTCAGCACAATGTTCATTTATCCTTTACATGAACATTATAGACACAGCTCAAAGATTATTGTACATGGTTTTAAAAACAGACTTTAATCAATTCGTTAATTTGTGTGTATATGTGCGTGTGCGTGTGAGAATGCCACAAACATCCAAGTACCAGAAGAGGGCGAGCTGGAGCGATCAAGGGTTGGGAGTTGGCTGACAGTAGCAGCTGGGAACCAAACTCTGGTCCTCTGGAAGCGCCACAAGGACTCTTCACAGCCAAGCCAGCCGTCTTTCCAGCGCATTATCCATCTTCACAGTGCACTTGGATTCTGGCCCATTGTGTGAGATTGAATGAGGAGTTTTCACTTATGGCACTGACTTACAGAACGTCTGGGTTCTTGATTTCCAAGGCTATAATGATGTAAAAGGCGTGAAATAAAGTCACTAGAACCTGTGAGAAATACCTGGCCAGTGGTAACAGGGAGAAGCAGCATCTGTGGCCCAGAAGGGAATAATATATTTAGCTTTTGACCTGAGGAGCTGCAGTGAAAAACCCCACGCTGACCCTGAGTTTCTTACAGCTGTAGCAGGGAAACCCATCCATTTCTTATGCAATAGAAGCCAGTCTTCAGACAGTAGTGAATGATTTACTGCTGTCTCATAAAGAAAAAAAATGCCAAGGAGATCTATAAAGAAAGACCAGGCCATTCTGCAGTTCTCAGAAAGGGTACATATGACTCAATAACTGCAGTGCCATCCAGCCATGCTCAATGCTTGATAAGCCTCCGAGACATACAAGCGTCTATCTGAGCATTTTTATACTGTGCACAGTGGTCTAGAAGACTGTTCATAGGCTGGATAAAGTGCTTAATGAATAAGCATGAGGATCTGAATTTAGGTACGCAGTGTGGTGGCATACACCTGTAAGCCCAATGCTGAAGGGAGGAGGGAGACAGGACGACTCATTGGCCAACCAGCTCGGCAGAAATAAGTTCTAAGTTGAGAGAGACCCTGTGGCGATCATCACAGGATGCCTGAGGTCAACATCTGGCCTTTACAGGCACACATGCACAAGCATGCATACCCCTCATGCAAGTGTATCCATATACATATATGTGCACACTGCACACATACACCATACATAAATAACAATATGATTCTTGTAAACCCATATTTTAGGCTCTAATGACTAATGTTTTTCACTTATACTTTCATAATTGAGGAGGGATTCCAGCATCCCATATCTTCCCTGTTTGGGTATTTTGCATGAATTATAGTAGAGAGCTAATAGAGATTGTAATGGCGAGTAACCATAATTCTAGAAGCAGCCACTGTCAGGAAGTAGCTGTCATGCAGAGTGTTTCTTCATTCCCTTGCTCTCTTCACCCAGTGTCCTAAGAATAGCAGCACCGTGGGCCTTCCATTTATTTTGATCCTATTCCAAATCTCCATTGAGAGATTTTCATCCCCATCCACCCACCCACCCACCCACCCCCCCAAAGATAGAGAACTGTCCCACTGTGTCCCTCTGACACGGATTCCAGGGTTCTTCACAACGCGGGCAAGAGCTTTGTAGACTCCCACGGAGTGGCCCCAAAATAGACAATTTTCCACAAGCCACTGGAAAACTGCCATTTACCAGTGAGAGGAGTTTATTTATTGCATAAGGGTACATTCTGGAGGCAGTGCTCCAGCTCTCTGCCCAAATACAGCATTAGTACCCCCAGATCCCAGCTCTTGCCTTTGCCCTAGACTGAGGGCTATCGGCCTGTGCTCTGGAACCTGCTTGGTTACAGGCAAGTCAATGTAGTGTTTGGTGCATCTGAACACGCACAGCAGGCGTAGTTCACCCTCTCCTCCCGTTCGTGGCTTGAGAAGTAAACAGAAGGCAAAATTTTGTCTTGTGTGTCAGTGTAAGCCAATCATATTTAAGCACCTTTAGTTGCTCCCTGGAGAAAAGCAGAGAGGGGCAGGATGCCCTTCTGTTGCTGTGATTAAACACCATGACTAAAAGCATCTAGGGATGAAGAGGTTTACTCCAGCTCATACGTCCAGGGCATACATAGTCCATCACTGAGGGAAGTCAGGGCAGGAGCTCACGAGAACCCTGGCAGCAGGAACCACTGAGGCATACTGTTTGGTGACTCGGTCTCCTGCCTGCCTGCTCACAGGGTCATGCTCAGCTAGCTTTCTTATGCAGCCCTGAATCACCCGGCTAGAGATGGTGCCGCCCACAGTGGGTTAGGCCCTCCTGCATCAATTAATTATCGATAACCTTTTATTGACAAGTCCACAGTAGGCATTCACACACACACACACACACACACACACACACACACACACACACACACACAGTGTGAAGAGTAGGCAAATCTGTAAAGTCAAAAGGGAACTAGTGGTGGCCAGGGTCTGAGAAAAGAGTGATTATTAATGGTATTCTGGTGGTTCAACTCCATCGCCAACTTGACTAGGTTTGGAATCACCTAGGAGACACACTTCTGGATGTGTCTATGAGGGGTGTTATCTGAAAAGGTTTAACCTAGAAAGGAAGACACACCCTGAGATGGGCGATACCACCCCATGGAGCGGAATCTATGTCTGGATAAATAGGGGGAAACAGGAAGCCAGATGCACACTGACATTCATCTCTCGCTATTTCCTGAGTGCTGCCCTGATAGATGTAGCTGCTGCCGCCCATGATACCAGAGAAGCCCCGTGCCTCCCAGCCGTGACGACCTAACTAAAACTGTAAGCCACAGAAATCCTTCATCCTTTAAGCTGATTCTTGTCAGTCTTTAACCAGTGTCAGGAAAAGTAACTAACACAGGTCTGGAGATTTTGGGGGAGCTGAGAAGATGTTGTAGGATTAAAAATGGTGGCACTTGAATAATTGTGGCCATGCGAAAGGGAAGTGAATTGCGTTCTTTCTTTCCTGTGCGCATGTGTATATGTGTCCATGTTTTTGTCTCTGTGTGTAAAACTTATGTGTGGGCATTTGTGCACATGGGTGTGGAAGCCAGAGGTTGATGTCATGTGTCTTCCTAAATCACATTCTACCTTATTTCCTATAGTCAGGGTCACTTACTGAGCCTGGAGCTCACTGATTGGCTGACTAGCCCAGAGATGCCCCTGTCTCTGCCTCTCCAGGGCTGGGGTTACAGGCACCCACCACCACACCCAGCTTTTTGCATGGGTACTGGGGATTGAATTTAGGTTCTCATATTTGTGTGGCAAGTGTGTTATTGACTGAGCCATCTCCCCAGCCCTTTGACTATTGTCATAAAATAAAAGGTTATGTTGCATGAATTCTATCTCAGCACTGGGGAGTGAGTGAGCTGGTAAGATTGCTGGATACCAAGCCTGACAGTCTTAGTTAAATCCCAAATAGAGGGAGAGAGCTAGCTCTCGAAAGTTGTCCTCTGACCCCCTACCCACCCACACACACAAATAAATAAATGCCAATTTTAGGTTCATCTGAAGGAAAACAACAGTATGGTATGGAAAAAATTCTCTCTCTTCTGAGCCAATGGAAAATTAATCTGTTTTTTAAAATTATTTTTTTAGTCTATTACATTTTCCAGTTTCTGTAAATGCCTGCAAAGGGAGCTCCTAAGAGCATGAACAAAATCCACTACTAAGCAGACATCAGTAATGCTGACCTACACGTGGTGTTCAGTTAAATATCTGACAAGACATGGCATGGTGTGCATATGTTAGTCATGTGACTCCTGTCATATTGCATAGATAAAGGAAACTTCCTCTCTGTCGTGCCTGACAGATTAATTTTGCTCCCAGCCTGAGGACTTCATGCTGATGATGGAAAGGGTCCTAAAAGGCTTGCTGTTTTCTGCGACAAAGCAACTGTCAACATTACTGGTATCCAGGATACAGTTTTTAAAAATGAAGCTAATGAGCCAGGCGTGGTGGCGCACACCTTTAATCCAAGCACTAGGGAGGCAGAGGCAGGCAGATCGCTGTGAGTTCGAGGCCAGCCAGGTTTACAAAGCAAGTCTAGGATAGCCAAGGCTACACAGAGAAACCCTATCTCTGATGATGATGATGATGAAACTAAAACTAGCATTTTGATTTCATGTATGTATCAACAGTTTCAAGGGACTTTATAACAAAACTATTAGAATTTTTTCCATTAATTTTTTTGTCCTGATGTACATGGCATCAACATTCCATTTTAATTATCTCATGTGAGCAAGTAAGTGTTCTTGGTGTGGGATCATCACTACTATGTTTCTGGAATATTCTTTGCCATCCTCATTTAGCATCTATCCAACATTTACCTCGTTTCTCCAGCTGCCGCCAACACTGTTCTATTTTCTGTTTCCTTGAACTTGCTTGCTCTGGTGCCTCACACAAGTGGCTGCATACAGCACTTATCCTTCTGTGACTGGCTTCTTTCACTTAGCGTAATGTCTAGTTTAATCCATGCTGGCACATGAGTCACATCTCTTTCTATGCTTCAGTGTCTGTCATATTACACTTAACACGATGTTTTCCAGCTCCATCCATTTTCCTGAAAATGACCCAATTTCTTTTTTATGCTTGAATAGCACTCAAGTGTATATACATGCTGCATTTTCTTTATTGGTATATATATTGCTTGGCTCATAGGCTGAGTCTGTCTCTTGGCGGTTGTTGATAGTGCTTTAATAAACATGGCTACAAATATATCCTTTGTGTGATGACTTCATTTCCTTCTAATAAGTGTCCAGGAGCGGCATATCTTAATCATAAGATAGATCCAATTTTAGTTTTATTTTTGTGTATATATGTATGTGTTTGCGAATGTGTGCATATGCCTATGCATGTTCATGCATATGGAAGTCAGAAGACAACTTTAGAACTCATAGTTTTAAGACAAGCACTGTCCCAAATAAGCCCTCTCTCCAAACTCTCCCAATTTGTAGTTTTCTTATTTTTAGTTTGCTTTCCAGATGGCTATAATAATTTATGTTTCGAGCAAGAAAAATAAAGTTTTTTCTCCACAGCATGCATCCATCTATCTGTCTGTCTATCTATCTACCCAGCACCTATCAATATCTATCTGTCTAATCTATTATCTATCCATCTATTTATCATCTGTTTGTCTATCTATCTATCTATCTATCTATCTATCTATCTATCTTTTTACTTATTCATTCACTTATTTATTTGATAATATTTATTGTGACTAGAATGAGGTGGAAACTCAGGGTAACGCTGGCTTGTATTTCCTGAAGATAAAGATATCAAGCATTTTCATACATTTATTGACCATATATTTGTTTTTACTTCTTTTTAGAAGTTTGTGCTTAGATTATTTGACATTATTTTGTTGGATTCTTTTTTGAGGTGTTTTTTTTTTTTTTCTTTCTGTATCCTAGACATTAACTCTTTTCCAAATGAGCTGCAGAACTTGCTTCTACTCTGTGGGCTGTCTGTTACCTCACCACTGCTTGCTTGCTTGTCTAAAGAAGACTTTCTCGCTTTATGAAATACTATTTTTTTAACCCTTGCTTCTGTTTCCTTGGCTGTTAAAACCCGCTCTAGTAGAGCATCGCCTGCCAATGGCTTGCACTGTTCTGTCCGTGGTTTTTCCTAGCAGCTCTTACATCTTGGATCCTACATCAAGGTCTCGGATCCATTTTGGGCTGCTTTGTGTAGGGGCTGAGAGATGCAGGGTGAGCTTCACTCCAGGAACACTCTGTTTCCCCAGCACCACTGGCCAACGAGGATATCTTTTCTCCAACATATGTGTTGTACCGTTGTAAGACAATACCAGATGTCTGTGGCTGTGCCCTTTATTCCACTCCACTGATCTGCACACCTGCTTCTATGCCCAGGCCGTGCTGACAGGATGGCTTTGTCATTTTAAAAGCCGGCATGAACAACCCTCCCATCGTTGCTTTTCTGATTACTATCACTTTCTGTATTTGATGTTTTTGTGTGATTTTAGGTTTGCTTTTCTAGCTCTGTTAAGAATGGCGTTGGAATTTTCATGAGGATTCTTTTTTTTTTTCCCCCCCCCCAAGCTGTGACTGTTTATTAACTGATCAGATTACAAAAATACTACGGGCAACACCTTAGTTCATCCGTCTGATAAGCCTGTTTATCTGGGCTTCCCTGTTGCCAGCATCTCCACTTCCACAAAACAAGTTGTCTTTTTCTTCATTCCACCCCGTGGAGAAGACATTTTGAAGGGCCACAGGAAGTTATTTGCTTCCTTGAAGTGTTTTCCAACTGTATAGATCTCATGAATTAGATCCTCCATGCAGATGATGCCAAATTTACCAAGAGACTAAGCAATCAAGGAATTATCTGTCAAGGCAATTCACTTCCCATCGCCTCACTTGTAGATGAGCTCGTTTACAGGCTTCAGGTTGGGGTCCCCTCATGCCATGTATGGTTCCACAATCCTTAGCATGTTAATGGAAGCCTTGTTGAGCTTAACAAAGGTGCCATTGAAGATCTGTCGAAAATGAAGAAGCTGCAATACTTTGCGGACCATTGATACCCCGAATTCTGATGACGAACGCCAATTTTGGTTCTGCAGGCACATAGAAGTTCCCAGCTTTCCTTGCCATCCTAGCCATGTGAATCTCAGTCCGGTACATCTGCCTGTCTCCTTGTGATAGTGCTTGGCCTTCTCACAGACGAGCGTCCTCCTTGCCTTTCGCAGTGTCTTCAGGGTAAATTTCTTCCGCAGGTGCTTCATTTTCAACTCTGCGAAATTCCTTCGCTTTTTCTTAAGGGTTTCTGGCACAGCAGGAACCTCCTCCTCCTCCTTCTCCTCCTCCTCCTCCTCCTCCTCCTCCTCCTCCTTCTCTGGTACAGCCTCCATGGTCCCAGCTGGAAAAGGAGAGCTTCATGAGGATTTTTATGAGTCCATTTTGGTAGTATGTCCACTTTAACAGTTTTGTCCTCCAACTCCATGAAGTTGGGACATCTCACCTTCTAACACCCCCTTCAATTTCTTTGGTCTGTTTTGTGAGTTTCACTGTACAAGTCTTTTGCCTTCTCAGCTATGTTTGTTTGAATGTGTTTTGTTGTGTTTGCGGCTGCTGCGAGTGCCATTTACTTCCTAATTCCCTTCTTGGCGAGTTCTTTGTTGACATATAGCAAGGCTACTGCACTCTGCATCTCTCTATGTTGCTGCATTTGTCAGTTCTAAGAATTTTTTGGTGGAGTCCTAGGATTTTCTAGGTATGAAATCCTATCATCTGCAAACAAGGATCAACTAACCCCTCTTTTTCGATTTGTAGTCTTCTTATTTATTTTTCTTTCCCCCAGTGCTCTGTCTTGAATTTGCAGAGCCCTTTGTAATAAGAGTGGTGAGAAGCAGCGCCCTTGGCTTGTTCTTGATTTTAGAGCCGACTTCTTTGGTGTGGATATACAGCTGTGGCCTAACGAACCACGGGAATCCCCCACGAAGCACAAGACTCAGGTTCAACACACGTCTTTCTATTCCTCTGAGTGGAGGTTGGGTGGGGGTGGGGGGTTGGCCAACCAGTGGTTCGGTCTCCTGGCATGTCAAGCCCTTACGTGGAGATGCCTATTTGCCCTTATGTGGGCAAACCAAAGTGAAGTGAGTGTGTACCTCCCTGACAAGACAAATGTACACAAAGGAAAAGAGAGGAGGAACCGGCACACTCACCTCCAGCGAGGGCAAGAACAAAAAACATAAAGGGGCCAACTCACCGACAAAACTAAGGGGGCACTTGACCGTGCAGCGGGAGAGAGTAGGGACCCAGAGATGGGACCCAAGCGTACTCAATGTCCATGCCTCCATGGTTAAGGAGACCATGTTGGGTGCCAAATATTGCAGGGACCCGTGGGGGCGGGGATGAGCTGACACAGGGAGTCAACAACACAGACTACAGGAGTCTGGCACAAGGCAGATGCAGACTTTATTGTGGAAATAGGGCATGCCTTTATATCCTCCTCCCATTGCCCCATTGGCTACCAAACTACGAGCTGCTGCTGTGGCTCCTCCTCCTAGGTTCCCTTCCAGTCTTCACCACACTCTAGGTAGTTAGTCTCTGGGCATGCCCAGGCATGTCCAGATAGGTCCCAGGCCGACTCTACATGAAGGGGCCCC
The DNA here is from genome assembly GCF_903995435.1 of Acomys russatus. Lineage (NCBI taxonomy): Eukaryota > Metazoa > Chordata > Mammalia > Rodentia > Muridae > Acomys > Acomys russatus. The sequence continues at coordinate 29,632,241 of NC_067139.1, read as the reverse complement.
TTCTGCGCGTGCGTGTTGCCAGACAGCCTTGTTCCTACTCAAAGCAGGTCTCGTTCCTCCTACAAACCATTGCAAATTTTACTATAATAAATAACTTCGAGCACCTAGAAAGATCATTTCATTTTTTAAAAAGTGTCTTTTTCTTGCTTTTATGTTTCCGTATAAGATCACTTAAAATGTTATGGAAGTCTATTATTCTGAGTTCATATGATTTAAAACATTTTAGAGAGGCCTAAAGCAAGAAACTATTTGGAGAAAGTACTAATTACTATAAAGAGATTCTTGAGTTGATTTCACACTTGTGGAACAATGTAATTATATAATGCTTTAATAGAGCGATTCAGTGTGGTGATGGATATATAATTTTCTCATTCTGGGAGATTTTTTAGCTTTTAGTGCTTTGAAATTTAACTCTCTCGGAAAAGTGATAGAAAGCTGACCAAGCTGTTGCAAGTGTGCCAAGAGACGTTCTCAGGAGTTTTACAAACTAGAAAAAAAATCGTGCCTTCAGTAAACACTACCCAGGCATATACTTTTAGTTTTTATTGTTGTTCACATTTTAATAAGAAAGAGGTGAAACCAATTTTAGGTGCTTTATTTTACTTAATGTAATTTTTATATATGAGAATAAGATAATGATGGATACAAGGTACCAGATATTATGTTATGTGAGGTTCATTAAATGAGCATGGGGAGAGAAGGAAGGGGGAAGGTACCCCAGAGAGAGAGAGAGAGAGACAGGAAGAGTAAGAAGAAGAAAGAGAGTAGAGAGAAAGAGAGGAAGAGGAAGAGAGGAGATCCACATGGAAGATTTGTCCTTTTATATGGTCCTGGGCAGGGCCACACCCTTATGGCAGGTAAGCAATGACATTACAAGTAGGCCGACTAAAGCAGAATCATAAGAAGTAATGTTAATATTTCAACATGTATTCTAAGTGCTATTTTATATTGTTTAATATGCTTTATTTAATCCAATATATTTAAGTTATTTTAAATTATATTTCTGCAATACTGATACTTGATTTTTTTTTCTCCTTTGTGGCTTTTCAGGACAGGGTTTCTCTGTGTAGCTCTGGCTGTCCTGGACTCACTCTATAAACCAGGCTAGTCTGGCACTCAGAGATCTGCCTGCCTCTACTTTTCAAATGCTGACATTAAAGATGCATGCCACCACCACTCACCTATACTTGAAAATATTTTATACTATCTTCAACATGTAGTATATACTTTTCACTTATAGTACATGTTAATTTGCATAAACTATATTTCTCTAAAAATCTTAAGATATATTTAAATTTCATTTAATTCGGGTGAGCAGGCAGGGGACATGTGTGTGCCTCAGCAAACTCATAGAGGTCAGAGGGCATCTTTGGGGGTCAATTCTTTCCTTTTACCATGTGGGTCCTAGAAGTGAACTCAGGTTGGTGGCAAGCTGTTTACCTGCCGAGTCATGTCACAAGCTCATAGGCTAGCTGTATGTGTGGCTAAGGGTATAAAGCAATGTTAGAATTCTGCACATCTTGCTTTTATAATAATAGCAGAACACTTGTATCCATGAAACACATTACATTATGTGATGTTTAGATATATCCCAACACAATAGTTATGGATGTCTTCAGGTGGACAGAGACTGAGCGAGTCAGTGAACAATGGAGTGGCCATCCATCTCAGGGCTTATTGTTCGAACTCTGACATCCCTACAGTTGTTGGATATGTTGTTTTATCAGTAATGTCAACTCCTGATCTCTCTCCCCTAATTAGAAAGTTAATCTCCTGGCAGTGTTCATGTAACAGTATTGCTGCTACCATATCCAAATGTAGTAATTTAGTTTTCTGGTGCATAGAAGAAATTTTCTAACTCCCAACCCATTTTCTGTTTTTAATCCCTGGGTCACAGCCATTTACATTCCTATCTTCAAATATCCTTTAACTGATGACACATAACATGTTGGCATTCAAGGCAGCGTGGTTTACAAGTATAAATTTACATAAAATTCACAAGTTAAACCTGTCTTTTTCAATTCCAACTTTTCAGCTGTAGAGTAATGGTCTTTGTCTGAGAAGTGATATAAGGTGGTTGTACCCAATTTCCAGACAGAGTCAAAGGAGAGTTGATCTAGGGATACGTTAGATTTATGTTTATAAAGATATAGTCTTGACATTTATGGTTTCTTATGTATGGGTGAATTATTGGTGGGCGTTATGACATAGGGATAGATTCCTAGAATGTTTCCTCTGTCCACTGTGAAGAATCACCTTCTTCATGATACAGGTGTATGACCATCAATTGTCTTACTACTTGGACATGACACATTTTTCATGATACTAGGAAAACATATATAACAGAGGAAAAACAAAGGCATATAAAGTTAAATATAGTGTGGAGAACTATTTTGAATCTCAAACATGTCAATTTGTAAATGGAAAACTGACTTCTGATTAAGGTAAAGATTTCTTCTAATATCAATATAGTCAACAACATAGTATATACAACTATAATTTTTTTTTTTCTGATAGGAATTGTATACAGTAATACTAAGAATTTCTGTTTTGGGGAACACTAACCAGTGACAATGAGACTAAGAGTGACATACCCTGTACAATATTAAATAATTAAAATTTTTATCATATTTTACAATTTGCCTTGACAATGTAAATATTTTGATTTCTGGGAAATTTTCTTGTGTAAACCAGTCATCCAATAAATTCTCCATTTCTTCACTTCACAGCTCCTCATCTGTAGTTTCTATTGTCTATTTTCTTTCTTGGTTTTCACTCATTTGGTTGTTTTGCTAGTGATGCCTCAAACTCTTCCTCTGTGTATAAACCTATAGAAGTGCTGGAGATGGTGTCTTTCCCCAGAAAAGACAAGTCTTTGATTTTCGTGGCAGATATCATCTTTGACCAAGGTTACCATGCTCAGTAAAGAGTAGGAAAGTAAGTAGTTTAGAATTGTCAGTTTATAAGGATGTAAAGCACATATATATAACACATGAAAATAGGTTTCCATGCATTTTAACTGATGATTTTGTTCGAAATTCAACTGGTATTCTAGACAGAGAAATACTTTGAAACTCTGCGTATAGTTTATGTCTCTAAAGACAAGTAAAATTGTTTATTTCCATCTTATAATAAATTAGAATGGAAAATATGTACAAAACAAAAATTAAGAGAAATGAAATCTATTTTAGTTCATAAACAGATCAGTATATTTAAAAGTTGTATTTTCACATACATGCAATAAAATTTCAAAATTAAAAGACAAATATTTATAATCTTAACATTGTAAAGAAAAAGAAACATTGGGGAAAACTAAAGTTTTGAGTAAGTGGAGAGGTGTCATAATCTCAGACAGTAAAAGCCACCATTTCCAGAATGATTATTCTCTCCAAATGGTTCTACAGATTTAACATAATTCCTATACGATTCTAAAATAATATTTTGCAGAAGTTAATGAGTTGTTCCTAAAATTTATATGGACATACCGAGTACCCAGTTTTATGAAGAAAGATAGAGGACTTACTTCAGTGACTTCATGACTAATTCTAAAGCATAATTAATAATCAGGACAATATGGCATTGCCTTAGGATAGGCATATAGATTAAGGCTAAGGAAATGCTCACTCTTCTCTGTCAATTTGGTGGGACTTAGGCTCCCTTGGGAGACACATGTCTTGGTGTGTCTGTGATGACATTTGCAGAGAGGTTTAACTGGGAGATACTGTCTTAGACTTGTGTGTCACCATCCCATGGACAGGGGACAGACTGAACAAAAGGGAAAGGAGAAGCCTGACAGGAATCTGCTTTCCCCTCTTTAGGGCCTCCTGGTCCACTCATATGTATGCAAACCACCGTGTGTTTCTGCTGCCATAGCTCAAGCTGCTCCCACCATCACGCCTTTGTCATCTTCATGGACTGTGCCCTCAGACTGTGAGTTAAGAGAAACCCTCCCTCCATTAACTGGCTTCTTGCCAGGTACAGTGATGGGCAAAATATACACCCAGGTAGTGACTATCTGAGAGGTCGAGGTATTCTGCTGCAATTCCCAACTCCACCACCACAGCAAGTGCAGCCTAGATGACATATAAACACACGGCTGTGTTTAAGAAAACTTTATTTGCAAGAACTATAATAGGCTGGATTTGGCCAGTAGAGCATAAATGATCCCTACTGTTGATCAAAGAAATAGAACTGAGACCCCCACAGACCCTGACATTTATGGTGTATCCATTTCAACAGAAGCGTTGAGGTATGGAAAGGGTACTTCTTCAAGTAAGAATGATGAAACTATTGGATATTTATGTGTAAAAACTCATATGAATAAGGAAACAAACTTGGAATTTTATTTCTTCACTGGAAAGAGAGTGCAAAATGAGCCATGAATTAAAAAACAAGCAAAAACCCAGCAAAACTCTTTTAAAAATGTGGGAGTAAATTTTCACATCTCTGTTTTAGTAAGAGATTTTGTGGGACTTGACACCCGAAACATAGGGCATAAAACTAAGATGACTTGGTGAGTTAAACTTATTACCAAATGTATAACTTGTACAAAAATTGACATTCAGAAAGTAAAAAGATAAACTGGAAACCAAGAGAAATATTTTCCAATTATTTTTCTAATTAGTGACATGTGTATGGAATCTATAAAGAATTCTTAGTTTTAAAAAAAGGTACTTTAAATTGGATGAGACTCAAATAGATATTTTACTAAAGAAAACATGAATAACCAATAATTATAAGTGAAAGGACTCAATATTAGTCATCAAGAAAATGCAAATTAGAGCCTTAACAAGATGCTCATGAGCGCTTTCTAAGAAGTGGTTGTAATAACAGAGATTTTAAAAACTGGTGACAAGGATGTGGAAAAGATGGCACTTATTCCATGCAATGGGACTGTGAGATGGTACAGCCCCTTTGGAAAGTGGTGTGCTAGTTTCTGTAGAAGTTAGAAACAATTCAACCAAATGATCTTCCTCTTCTACTCCTAGGTGTTTGACCAAGAGACATCAAAGCCAGCCCACATCAGGACAGATACATGAGAGGTTGTGTCAGTATTATTTGCAAAAGCAAATTTAGCCTTTGTGGTATTATTTGTCAGTAATACCACAGTATTTGGCTTTAACAGCACAGATACTCCTCAAAAGCCAAATGCAAAGGAGTTTATATCAGACGGCTGCTTATGTTGGAGAATGGTTCACTGTGATTGTCGGTGGGTTGAGTTCAGGAATGCTTGGCCAATCAGTAAAGCACACATTCTGGGTATGTCTGTGAGGGTGTTTTTGGAGATGGCTGGCATGTAGGACAGTAACTGGAGGGAACACCATATCCTGAACGTGGACAGCACCAGCACAGGACAGCAGCCTAGATGGAACATGAGCATAAGGTGGACAGAGATTACAGGGATGTGTAAGCTTCACTCTTCTTGAGTGGATGTTTCTGTTGCTGTCGCCACCATCACCTGTAACTGCCAGCCTCTGTCTTTCCCAGCTTCTCAGTGCGAACTCACATCACCCTTCTCCAGGGAACTTTCAGGCCTGTGGCCTCAGATTGGGGCTGCACCGTGGGTCTCCCCAGTTTGGAGGTTTCCCGTTCTAGGCTTCTTGGACTGAAAGCTACTTGGATTTTTTTTTGTTTTTGTCTTTGCCTCTCCAACCTGCAGAGGGCCACGGTGGAATGGTCCTGCCTTTGTTCATATGAGCCAGTCTATTAACTTTCCTCTTATAATTCTCCTGGTGGTTCTCTTTCTCTAGAGAGCCCTGGATGGTATAAATGACATCCAGAAAGCGCGTGTTTAGGGAAAGGATGCTGACAGACGTCTGCTCAGGGTCAGGCATGGGAACTGGGTAGGGGTAGAAAATGAAATGAGGAAAAAGTGAGCAGTGGTGTGGTCACACAACTCTATAAAATGCACTGAAAGTCAGAGTTTTCTACTCAATAGTAGGTGGATTTTATAATATACATGTCCGTGAAGCCATTAATAGTCTGGTTGTTTTCGCAGGGTTGGAGTACAAGTACGTGATCTGACATCTGTTTGGGATTCACCCAATTTCTTCCGCTTTCCAGTTTACTATCCTCACAGTGCCAACTCTTATCCTTGTGGGACTTTTTCTGTGATCTAGGCCACCACTGATCAAGTCATTAATGTCATGTTCAATTCGCAGAAAAGGATGAAAGTAGCAAGAACTAGGAAAACAAACTTTCCTAAGCCCTAAGTTAAGCTACAACTTATGTCTAATGGGACAGACTTTTAAACATGGACTGTTCCAGGTGACCTGGGAGAGTGGTCATGAGTTTCCAGGAAGAGAAGGAGGATTGCTGTGATTGACTGTTGGGAAGACTGTGATGGACTGTTGGGAAGGCTGTGATTGGGTGTTGGGAAGGCTGTGAATGGGTGTTGGGAAGGCTGTGATTGGGTGTTGGGAAGGCTGTGACTGGGTGTTGGGAAGGCTGTGATTGGGTGTTGGGAAGGCTGTGACTGGGTGTTGGGAAGGCTGTGACTGGGTGTTGGGAAGGCTGTGAATGGGTGTTGGGAAGGCTGTGATTGGGTGTTGGGAAGGCTGTGACTGGGTGTTGGGAAGGCTGTGACTGGGTGTTGGGAAGGCTGTGAATGGGTGTTGGGAAGGCTGTGACTGGGTGTTGGGAAGGCTGTGAATGGGTGTTGGGAAGGCCGTGACTGGGTGTGGGAAGGCTGTGACTGGGTGTGGGAAGGCTGTTACTGGGTGTGGGAAAGCTGTGACTGGGTGTTGGGAAGGCTGTGACTGGGTGTTGGGAAGGCTGTGAATGGGTGTTGGGACATCCAGCAAGGGACTCTTTTAGTCTTTTCCTCTAAAAGATGATCAAGTATCATTCTGTGAAGTGGCATCAACTTAGATGCATAAGTAGTTTATGAAGGGAAAGGTATTTCTTAGGTTTGAGAGATTCTAAAGATTCAAATTACTTTTTTTTTTTATTTTTACAATCACTTAGTTTTATAATTCAAGTTTCTTCATAAACAACAAACAAACAGATTAAGCCTTATAATGATGGGGACACACCTGTAGTTCCAGCACTTAGGTAGAGGCAGGCCACTCACAAGTTTGAGGCCAGCCCAGGTTGCATAGTGAGATCCTGTCTCAATAAACCAGATCAATAAATATTCATCCCAAGGAAGCTGGTGCCAGGGATATGTGGAAATCTTTGTGCAAGAAGGTTGCTATTGGTAACAACAAAGTAGCTGTCATAAAACAAAGTTCGGTCCTCTACTGAGGGACATGTCTTGAACACAGCCATGTGTCTACAGCTCTGGTGTCTATTGCTTAGAAGCAGGTATCAGGAAAGCCAAATGGTCTAAGATGCCAGACTCAATAGGTGCACCTAGTGCTCAGTGGTGAGGATTATGTTTCCTGAATATTACCTAAACTTACATTGTAGAGAAAGTACCACACCCAAAATGGTAGCCACCCATTCCCAATGGTAGGGAACCTGTAATGAATGGCAAGGGCAGAAGTTTGAAGAAGTATAGAGGAATTCTCTTCACCTCCTTTAGGGTGAGAATCTGTGGAAGATGCCATCTCCTGCAGACATGCAATTCAATATCATCTTCAACCAGTGTTCTCTAAGTGCCATGCTTCATATGGCAGGAAAAATAATACCTGTTATCTTTTTTCCTCTAATCAAAAAGACACTGTTGTTCTTCATAAAATTAATCAGATGAATGAGATTGCTTGTTTAAGAAATGTCTTATTTGGCTTTTTGAACGTTAAAAATCAAAAGTAAGTGTACATGTTTCAGACTCTCAGCATTGGTTTCTAAAACCTTTTATCTGATGCTCTTCTTCTTCATCCACCAAGAGGTAGAGTTTCCCTCACTCCCCTACTTAAACATGTCCAGTTGTTAAGAATTCACAACCTCACAAAAGATACAATATTAACCTTCCAGGCAAGATGTGCCCACTGATACTGGTATGACTGTTATCATGGTAACCAACCATGTTCTGGTTGGGGTTGAGGCCCATTGCATAGGAGAGAATTCATTTCTGGTACTGGAAACCCATGGCTGGAGAGATCATAGAACCCAGAAGGGAACTTAGCAGTGCTGTTTTGCTGATATGCAGACAAGATATTTGATTACTAGATAGGCTTAGCCTTTTCCCTGTAACTTGCTGTGGTCCTTCTCTGTGCAGCCGTGGTCCTACTTTATATCTTGGAGGATCTTCTTTTAATTGATTTCCTGCCTTCCTCCTCTGTATTTCTTCCTGTGACTTGATAATTTTCCACAAAGCCTTGTACATGCCACCATTTGAAACATTTCTTTCACAAGTTGGTTGCAGTTCTGTGAATGGTTGGTATTGGCTAAAATCACTTTATTCAGTACAGAGCACAACCACACATGTTGGCTATGATCTGATTAGGAACCAATCCTATTATTGGCATGGAATCTAATCAAGTATTAATGGCAATCACATTATATTCTTAACTCACTCAAAGTGCCAATCAGCTAAAGTCCATTTCTCATCAATGAGATTTTTATAAACTTATACTTTCCCCATTTTTCAATTGTGTGGTTGGGGTTTTAAGCTCACAGCCTAAAACTGACACTCATTCTAAGTGATTTTCGTTGTTGTGGCTTTGGTTCAATGTTCCCAGTAGTTAATTTTTTTAATGCATCATTTTGTCATCCAAATAATTATCCATTTTCTAGCTTCATATTATTTGAAAATTTAATACATTGTCTTTTTTTCTTATGACATATAAAGTAAAAAAAAAAAAAAAAAAAAAAAAAAGAAAGAAAGAAAAAAGAAAAGAAAAAGAAGACCTGAAACAGAGCCTTTCAGGACTCCACAAAGCATTTGCCGTGTGTGTGTGTGTGTGTGTGTGTGTGTGTGTGTGTGTGTGTGTGTGTGAATAGGACCTGATTAGGCTGTTTCTAACAATTACAAACATACCTCATTGTCTTTGAGATCCAAGGCCCTTGTAACACTATGCATGAAGAGGCTCTAATGGACCACAGCAACTTCCATGGGTCACCATTCTCTTCTCTGTTTGAAACAATGACACAGGTAGGAAATGAATTGTCATAATGAAAATACATAAAATACTTCTGTACTACCAGTAACCCTTTCACTCCCCTCCCCTCTCCTGACACTCTCAAGAGTAGTAGAAAATCAATGTTTATCCTTTTTGGATATTTTCATGTATATGAAATAATCTACCCCTTATTTCTTCCAACTGTGTGTGGATAATGCTCCATCTCTTCTTATTGTGATGGTTAGGGTTGATCTCCATTATCAAATGGGATGGATTTGAAATCACCTAAGAGTCTATTTGTGAGGGTTTTTTTTTTTTTAGAGAGGGGTAGCTGTTGTGGTACGACCCAGCTGAAGGGGAGTGGTAGCATTCTACACACTGGGATGGCAGACTGTATAAGAAAGGAGGAAGAAGAAAAAGAGCCAGGGGTGAGCATTCATTTCCCCTGACTTCAGACGTTGTGTCACCAGCCACTTTATATTCGCGGTGCCATGTCTTCCCCATTATGATGGTCTGTCCACTTCTCGTTGTGAGCCAAGTAAGCTTTTCCTTTCTTTAGTTGCTGTGTCAGGCATTTTGTTGCAACAATGAGAACAGAAACTAATAATAATAATAATAATAATAAAAATCCACTGAACAAACGGCCCAAGGCACTCCCATGTTTGTCCATATTCTCTTTAAGGTACTCAAATAGTCATCACTTTACCAAATCTACCCAGTTCCTCTGCTGTGGATATGGACATTTATATTATTGCCGCTGTTTCAAGTTTTGGAAGCAGTGCAAGGCATTATTTTACACACATCTTCAGGTAAGTAAAATCAACCCAGGTGGTGCAGCTGGAAGTCGCACTGCAGCATTAAGAGGCACACGCTGCTGAAGCCCAAGGGCATCCATCGTCTTCAGTTTGTATTACAAGCGTGGGTGATAGTAGTCCAGAGCTCAGCTCTTCAAAGGGTGGTCTTGACAAACAGAGTTGACATCATCTGGGAACTTGTAAGGGCTGAACAACCCCAGGCTCCAGCCAGACTCCATGAATGAGACTTCACTGTTGAGCCAGCTTCCCCAATGACATATAATTCTTAAATTTTGATAAACATCCTTCTCTATACTTCTTTGCCTACTCAAACAGGGCATTATCAATCCTTAAAACTTTTGTTCATTTTTCTTTGTTTTCCAAGTGCTGGTAAACTGTTAGTCTAATAGCATCCCCCAGAGCATTTTCTGAGTTCTCCCCTAAAAGCATGGGATAAAAATTTACAGCATTTACCCTTATAGATATGAAGACAATATTTTCCCATTTTACTAGCCTTTGTTTTGTTTTTCATTCTCCAAGATTCCTTTGAGGTATCTGAAAGCTATTTTGGAAAGTGCCTATGGGCTGGCTATAAGTTATCTAGGTAGGGAGATCTGCACTAATAGAGCAGACCTATAGGTGATCCTGTAGACCAATAGTTCTCAACATATGGGTCATGATCTCCTGGGGGGCCGGGGTTGAATAACCCTTTCACAGGGGTCACCTCAGACCACTGGAAAACAGATGTTTAAATTAGGATTCATAGCAGTGGCAAAATTACAGTTATGAAGTAGCAATGAAAATAATTTTATGGTTGTGGGGGGGGTCACTACAACAGGAGGAACTGTATTAAAGAGTCACAGCATTAGAAAGGTTGAGAACCACTGATGTAGACCAGCAAGAGGCTATTTGAGATGTCTGTGTTCTGCTTTCACACACAATTGCTTGCAGGGATCCTCTAACAGATGACTCTGGATACCACACTTTAGTTTTATTGATTGGTCCCTCCACTAAGGCTGCCCTGTCTGTGCCGTGCCCATGTGTCAAAGCAAAGCGCCTTCCTGTTCTGGCTGGAGAGTTGTGACTATTCCTAGGCTGTTGCCCAGCTGAGGCAATCTTCGATTTTTGTGCCACTAATGAATGCGTACTCGTCACCTGCCACACCTCAGAGATGGTGCTCTCTGTAGGCAGTTTGCTTAGGCCTCGAAGCATCTCTCTCACATGCATACATGGCCATTTTCCAGGATGGAAATTTGAGAATAGAAGGAATGATGGCAAGTGGTAAAAAAAAAAAAAAAGCCTTGATTCTCTTTTTTGTTATTGAATTTGAAATTATAAGGGAAATTTTCTTGAGAGATTGAGAAGTTGAGCAGGGCTCAGGGGAGTAACCACATTTCCATATGCCCTTCCTGCGAAGAGAAACGCCTGGATTTTTACGAGCACAAAAGCAAGTGATGGTTTGAGTAGTTTTATAAATTACTTGAATTGGAATGTTTAATAGCACTTGGATACATTGTTAAAGATAATGTAATAAAAAAAGGTGAAATCTTGGTTTTCATACATGTGCAAAATGAGTAACTGCCAGAGAATTTAACTTGTTAGCAGTGGGGGAAGCAGTATGATTTTATAACTGATTCCAAGGGGGGAATTTCCAAAGGGGAGGCATGTGCAGGCCACAATATAAATTAATAAGAAGACACAAAATTGGCAATTTCTCAAGAATGAAAAGAAAAGTCAATTGTCTCTACAGTAGACAGAGTTTATTTGCAGATCTATTGCTAAAAATTGTTATTGAATCTGTAATTCTACAACCTAGAGAATTGTAGAAGAGCCTAAAGGCAGTGGATGGCTTGCCTTAAACCAAATAACGTAGAAACATGAACCATAAGCAAAGTGTCAGTTTTATTGAAGCGACCAACAGAGCATTTGATCTGGTCCAATGTCTCCTCCAGCGTTTATCCTATGTACATGATATAAAGCCAAGGGGGAGGCACACTTTTCTGGAATTATTACTATGGTTGTCTCAATGTCTTAGTTTTTTTTTTTTTTTGTCTGATGCAGAAGTCACCTTATGAGATTAACTTTCATTCTACATAGACTAAGCGACACACACATCTGTTTTGGATGATAGGAACATCGGTGTAATAAGCCACTGAGCTTAAATCTGTCTTGGAAGGTGTGCCTTCTGTGGGAAGTTTGGTGACACATACAGATGGGAGGGTGACTAACATCCATGAAGGCATGTCATGAAGCAGGGGAAATGGTTGGTCTGGAGTGCCAGATCAGTGGGATTGGGAATAGAACACACACACACACACACACACACACACACACACACACACACACGTGTCTGAGCATGCCTATGAAGGCATTTCCAGAGAGATTTAGTAGACAAGGGTGGACCTGTCCTACTGTGGGCAGCACTATTCCCTAGGCTTGGCTTCCAGACTGAAGGAAAAAAGGAAAAGAAAAAAGCAATGGGCACCGCCATTATCTTTCTAAGTTTCCTGACCATGGACACAATGTGACCTGCTGCCTCACACTCCTGCCACCATGCCTCCCGACATAATGGGCTTTCCTCAGATCCACAAGTTAGTCTGTGAGTGTTTTTTCCCCCTAGAAGCCATTGATTCGTCATTTTCTTTTCCTCTTTTGATGGTCTGATCCAAAAAGTGACTATATTATACTTGGTTTTGAACTTTCTTCATTCTTTGTGTGGTCCACACACCCCGCCCCACCCCTCAACTACTGAGGTTCCAAAGTCCTCTCTACCACAGCAAGCAACTGCTCAAGGGGGCTTTCAAGTTCAGATAAAAACTCCAGGTGACTCACACCCCTTGGACTTTCAGAAATGTGCAGACATGTCACTGCCAACACACCAGCCAGGGCTCCAGTTGCCTTGAAGGTCAGAAATCAAATTAGAGAGGAGGGCTGCTTATTTAGAAAGGTGAGGGTGGGGCCAAGCTGAATACCCAAAACACATGCACGGTTCTCTTCAAGTCTCCGAAGTCAGTTAGAATTGCCAACGGCAACCTGTAAGAGCATTCTTAAGAAATATGAACATTGTCATCACAGAAATAATGGATCCAGGGAAAAGAATTGAATGTACTTTGGCTTTTAAGCTGTGCTGAGGCACAAAACTGCTTGTCTTCTGTCTGGGGAGCTGGAGTTTTAGCTCTTGTCTTCTTTTGTTTTTGTTTTTGTTTTTTTTTCTTTTTTAAGCCAGATTGCTTGAGACAAACTCTTCCTTTAAAGGTCTGCTTAAATTATGTTTACCATTAATTTAAAACTATGTGTCTGCATGAAGCTCTGCTGAGAGCTGTGGGAATTCTGAGCTGCCATTCTGCAGGATTTAAAGCCACAGCTCTCTGAGCTGTCACCCCCATTCGCTCTGCATGTCTAGGTAAAGTGACTTCACATTTTCAGGGAGCTCATCATGTTTACAGGAGGATGCAGTCATCTCTCTCCCAGAAAGCTGAAGGAGCAGGCATGGTGGCATTTCATCATCCTTTCCTTTTCTGTCCCACATAAGATGCCGGGAAAAGCATTGTCTGTGCAGGCAAGTGTACACATGTAAGGTGTGTGTGTGTGTGTGTGTGTGTGTGTGTGAGAGAGAGAGAGAGAGAGAGAAAGAGAGAGAGAGAGAGAGAGAGAGAGAGAGAGAGAGAGAGAGAGAGAGAGAGAGAGAGAGAGAGAGATTTCTTAGATGCCTTTGTTTGAGATAGGTTCTCCCGTTGGCCTGAAACATCATCAAATGTGGTAGGCTAGCTGGCTAGTGAGCCCCAGGGATTTGTCTATCTCTGTCATCCATCTTGATTTCATTGAGATTATTAGTGTGCACTATACCCAGCATTTTATGTGGGTTCTGGGGATCTAAACTCAGGTCCTCATGTTGCAAGGCAAGTGCTTTACCAACCAAGCCATCTCCGTGATCTTGGGTCCTTCCTTCCTTCTTTCCTTCCTTCCTTTTTCTTTCTCCCCGTTCCCTCCCCTCACTCCATGACCCCTCTTTCCTCCCTCCTTTCTTGTTTTTCTCCCTCCATCCCTGCTTTCCTCTCTCCCTTTCTCAGCCACATCCTTTCAGCTTAGGCTGTTCTTGAACCTCAGCTCTTCCTGCTTCTCTAAATGCTAGAATCAAATGCCAGTGCTACTACGACCAGCTCTCAAAGTGTCTTTCACCCAGCGCTGCTCCACTTCAGGCATAGACTATCATGTGGAAGTAAAGAAGAGTAACAAGAGCCCAGCACAGGTCAACATGAAGTCTTGGGTCAAACCACCTGGGTGCAAACGGCAGCTGTGTTTTACTAGCCACGTGACTTGGGACAAGCTACTTCATTGCCCTATTGTCAGTCCTCTCATGTGGAAAGCACAGGTGCTATTATCACCCACCGTAAAGAGTAATTTCAAAGTTCCAGTGTGCTCAGTTCCATATGATGCTTGGAACATAGCTTGTCCTTCAACACAGATTGGATGAGTACATTTTGAATTAAGTTACTATGAGCATGCTTTTCAATGTGAAAACTGGAAGAACAGAGTGATGCCCGCCAGTTAGAAGCTGGTAGAATAAAATACAGACACTCACTCATATGGGAAAATGCAAGTGTTAACAAGAATGGGCGCAGATGGACAGACGGCTCAGTGGTTAAGAGTGCATACTGCTCTTGTAGAGGACCAGAGTTTGGGTCCCAGCACTCGTATTGAGTGGCTCACAACCACCTGAAACTCCAGCTCCAGGGATCCAACACCTTTTCCTCATTTCAGTAGACACCTGCACTCATGAAGACATACTCACAAACCAACACACACATATACACATAATTTTTAATGGGAGAATTTCCTCTATCTGATATGAAAAGGCTTTCAGGAAAATTCATGCATAAATTGTTCATAGAAAACAAAGCCTGGAACAATGCCTAGCTGTTGTCCGAAGCTGTCGCCATGGAGAACTGGAGCTCAAGTAGCATCCTTTGTAGTAGACATATCCTGATCCTGCTAAAAATTTTAACCTGATTCATATTATTTTTTTTTCCAATTAACTATACAGTTATTTGTGGTTTTGTTAGGGTCAGAAAAGGAAGATTGAGAAAGAGGAAAGGCATATCTTCATTTTTGTCTTCTAAGAAGGGACTCTGAAGTACTCTTTTCAGTGGATACAACTTCTGTATTTTCTTTGGGAAATGAAAGGACTCCTGAGTCCGCATCATCCCTAAGGCATGATTTGGGACTGGGGCACATGCAACAAAACTACTACAGGTATGAAATCAGATACACTTTACCCATAATGCCTGCCCTGGAGCTTCTGTGCATTATCGGAGGAGGTGAATCTATGGGAGAAACTGCAGTAAGAGATGGAGACCAGGTATTACAGCACGCCAAGCAACACAGAGTACTAAGAATTCTTTAAAACCTTATGGACCAATTGCCTTGGATGTGATGCCTGATAACTCACTGTGACTCATACAATCACCACAGCAGCCACCTCCATAGACTCTAAGGCTGAGCGTTAACACGCAGATGCTATGGCTGGGACCATCACAAAAAGGAAATTGTTGTGCATAGAAAGCAAAGGGTTGAAGGCTAGGTGGCAATAGTGGTGGCCATGGCTTCAGAGATGACGGTATGAGGAGGAAAGATGTTGAGATCAGAGTTGATTCTGGCCTTGACACTATTAGATGCTCTCTGTGGTAATTGGTTCCCATATCGGACTCTCATTTTCCTGCTCTGAAAAAAAGAGTCAGGTATTTGCACACACTCAACTGTTAGATTAAATACCATATCAACTTGGCACAACCTGGAATCACGTGGGAAGAAAGTTTCAATTAGAAAATGATCTAGACCAGGTTAGCCTATGTGCATGTCTGTGGGGGGTTGTCTTGATTGAGAATTGATGTAGGAGGACCCAGCCCATTGTGAGTGACACCATTCCCTGACATTGGGCTGTGGTCTATATAGAAATAGACAGGGCTAGCTGAGAGCTAAGTATGCATGCATGCATTTCTCTCTGCTCCTGACTCTGCATGTCATTTGCTTCACTTGCCTTGATTTCCCTATGGTCATTGACTATAACGTGGGATTGTAGGCCAAATAAATGCTTTCTTCCTCAAAATTTCTTTTAGTTAGGATATTTTTTTATCACAATAACAGAAATGAAATGGGCATAGGAATACTCCATAAAACCCATTTTGCTGCACACATATTTGAAGGCTAACACACCCTTCTTATTTGCTCTGCCATTCTGCTCTCCCTCCTGGCTAGAGAAACACGACATATATATTTACCATATATGTAGTAAATATATGCTGTTATTCAAACCTAGATTAGCATCAGACATATAAAACTCCTTAATAGTCTTTGTTGAAGAACTCATTTAAATGAAGTAACATTGAGGTTGGCAGTATACCCTAACTTTCTTCTCTGGTTCTCACAAGGCACTTGGTAAGTTTCTTCATGATTTATTCCTAGAGGGTGATGGGTTATACCCAATGATTAACAGCTGCTTTGGTGGCTATAAGTCACGTTACTGATCAATGGTTCTCTGTCAGTCTGCCAGTGGGATGCAGGGTTTTACTATTGGACTATGTTCTTTTCACCAATCAAATAATTTCTCCTTTATTTGGGTAAAAGTATAAAGTATAAAAAGTATAAAGTATAAAGTATAAAAAGTATAAAAGTATAAAGGCTGGAGAGATGGTTCAGAGATTAAGAACATGTGATGCTCTTGGAGAACCCAGCCTTGGTTCCTGGTTCTCACATGGCTGCTCACAGCCACCTGTAACTCCAGTTTCCAGGAATATATGATGTCCTCTTCTGGCCTCTGCAGGCAAGTGAACACAACATAGAGCATATATAGATACTTACACACACACACACACACACACACACACACACACACACTGAAAATAAAAACATAGATAACATGGTTTGTTAGTCGTTTACCTAACATCAAGCTGAAAGGCAACAGACACTGCAGAGTTGGGAGATTCTGATTGCTTCACACAAGAGAAAGGATGAAATTTATTTAGCAGAGTAAACTTAAGTTCTTGCGTTTGAATAACAAAAATCCTAAAACAAATAACTGCTGTGGAGGCTTAGTCACTCAAGTTCTCTCTTTAATGAGCACAATATAAGCAAATGTAAGAGAATCTTTGTATCCATCAGCTCCTCCAGCGCTGGGATTGCTAATAGAGGCCTGGTACTCACTCGGGCTAACACATCCTTCTTATCTGCTCTCCCTCCTGGCTAGAGAAACAACATGCAAAACTTTATTGGTGTAAAGCTAATTGATGAGGTTCACAAAGGGACTTGACCCTTTCTGTGAAATATGATTGAAGAAAACAGGAACTCTCTCTAGAAGGATAGCTTGGTGACAGGGCATTGCCAGGTTGTCATACACAAAGAGATTATGATCTATGAGGCACCAACAGGTTGACTATGAGTGATGGGAGCAATTAATAGAGAGATTTTTTTTAGGTCATTATGAGAAAGAAGGCCACGGGTAAAATGATGGGTAAACTTTGGTAGGCTTTTTTTTTTTTTTTCATCTGAAAAATAAAGCATATCCTTTCGAAAAATCATAAAAAAGAATCATTAAACAGTGTTAATATTTTCAAGCCATGCTATCTATTAAGATTGAAGCCATCCATTACACTGCAGGGAAAGGGTTTGAACTTAGTAGTTCAGTAAATTTGTCTCAGGTAGAGTTGGATCTGTGTCACCACAGTGAAGCTATAGATGAGATGCGCTTGGATTAAAGCAACATCTCAGGCCCTGGTTGCCCCTGAGAGCCTATTACTTTATAAATACAAAACAAAAACAAAAACAAAAAAAAAAACCCCAAAAACCAAAAAAAACCAGACTCTGCTGTCACAGCAGCTCAGCTACTGACCTTGGTTCTAAGCCTCCTGTGAGGACAAGAATGTTCACAGGAGCTGTGACTCTGTCAGGCTCCATCCACAGCTAGTGAACTAGAATGGAAAGCTGATGAGGTTGCTAAGCAACTCAGATTTGGATAAATATACCTTCCTTTCCCAGTGTACCAGATAAGTAGGTAAACACGCATTCCTTTGACTGACTTAATCTTACCCTGTGGGTCCACTTACAGAAATGAACAAAAGAAATCAAGGCAGATATTTAGGTAATTTAGACAAAATTTTCTGTGGATAATTTGATAATTTAAAAGGCCCACATGTTTAATTTCTGAGTCATTTTCCCAATTCTCCATTTTAGTATGTGAACAGGATGAGGTCACATGACATTAATCCTTACCAAGGTGGTGTGCAGTGTAGCATGAGAGAGTAAGGGAGAGAGAGTGAGTGAGAGAGTGAGTGAGAGAGAGAGAGGGAGAGAGAGAGAGGGAGAGAGAGAGTGAGAGAGAGTGAGGGATCAGAGAGAGAGGTAGAGAGAGAGAGAGAGTGAGAGAGAGAGGGAGAGAGAGTGAGTGAGAGAGTGAGAGAGAGAGAGGGAGAGAGAGTGAGTGAGAGAGTGAGGGAGAGAGTGAGTGAGAGAGAGAGAGGGAGAGAGAGTGAGTGAGAGGGAGAGAGGGAGAGAGAGTGAGTGAGAGTGAGTGAGAGGGAGAGAGAGAGAGAGAGAGAGAGAGAGAGAGAGAGAAAGAAAGAGAGAGAGGGAGAGGAGCCAATGGGACTGGTGGTGAGTGGCAGCCATATTCCTTCCATAATTTAATCACTCCTGTCATAGAGTTGATTTGTATATTGGGATGTCTTTCTGGACCTAGTCAGTAGTTGCTAGTAGGACAATGAAGTCAGTTTCTGGCAGCAGTGGCACGGTTGTTTCCTAACGAGGATCTGGACTCTTTGAGGGCATTGTTATCATTGATATTTGTTTTTTTGTGCTGTCTAGAAGGCATATAGAACTAAACATTGTTGTATAATGATACAGATCAAGCCTGTCTCATCAAGATTCTTGAAATGATACAAAGTCTCTTAAGGCACTTATTATTATTACTGTGACACTTTATTACCTTTATTTCCTTACATGCATGCGGTGTGTGTGTGTGTGTGTGTGTGTGTGTGTGTAGGAGGAGGGCACACACAGGAGTCAGTTTTCTCCTTTCATCATGTAGGGCCTGGGGATCAAACAGGCTGTCAGGCATAGAAAAGTACTTTCTATGAAACAAGGCTAAAGCTTTGATATTCATTAACCTAATTTTAATGAACCATATTCAACTCAAAAAATGTCTGGCAGTTCAAGGGCATCCCTGTGATTAAGGAATGGCAAAGTTTCAAAGCATGGCTCATATGTTAGCATTTTTCATTTTTCAGCAGGATGTGACACCGTCTTACGACAAATGTCTCTTCCTGATTTAATCTAGCCACCACCAAGCCACATTCATTTCTTCAGTCTGATGGACACAAAACTATTTCCTGTCCTATGAAAACAATAACTTGGGGCCAGCGAGATGGCTCAATGGGTAACGATGGCTGCCACCCACACCTGGCAGTCTCAGATCCACCCTCAGAGCCCACACAAAGTGGGGAGGAGAGATCCAGCTCCACAAAGGAAGTTTTCCTCTGGCCTTTACATGTGCTCTCTGACAAGTGTGCCCCTGCACACACACACACACACACACACACACACACACACACACGTGGACAAATACCTGTACACACACGTGGACAAATGCCTGTAGGCACAAGCAAGCGTGCACTAAATTTTTAAATATTAAAAAAAAAAATATTCTGGTGCTGAGGATTAAACCCAGAGCCTTGTAAGTGCCAAGTGCACCCTATCACCCATCTTTGCCCCCAGCCCATCCATTTGGTTTGTCATCCCTTCCCTTCTCTCTCTTTTCAATAGGCAGAGAAGACATTTGCACAAATCAAGCCCTTTCTACTTCTCTTTTCCCTCATATAGATTCCTAATATTGTCTTTAAGAGTGGGACCCATCTTGGTCTCTTCTGTGTGCCTAGCACCTAGCATAGCACCAGACACCCAGGAGAGGCACAGACTGCAGCACTGGGAGGGAGCCTGCTGGCCCTGCACAAGAGCTGGGATTTAGTGTCCCCTGTGTGCTGGCTTCCAGGCAATGAATTTGCTCCACTGTGACTTGCTTCTCTGTAGGGAAAATCAGTCACATGCTCTCACGCTATCTTTTCCATGGAGGTCAGTTCGCTTCTACTAGACGAGTTAGTTCTTGTCACCTGTAGCACATGGAGGTGCCTCATCGCTCAGAGTCTCAGAGGCATCCTTAAACATTTTCCACCTGAGAAATCTTTACATCCACTTGACCACACAGGCATATAACACAGGCGTAGAAATAAATTATTCACTGATACCAAGTCATAAGGAAGTTGAATTCTAAACAATTCTATAATATACATATATTTATACAATTTGTGAAAAACAAAAGCAAATCTGGATGCTAATGAGATATTCAGATGTGCTTTTCTAATTTTACATAAAGAGTTAAATCTTGACACAATATTTGAAAAGATCTGTGGACTGTAGATGGTATTTGTCACTTTTCAGCATTGACTGATGTCTTGCTATAATGGCTAAAATCCATCCAACATTTTTGTTTTTTTTTTTAATGAAACATAAGTCAGTGATTAAAACAACAATTTTAAGATCAAACATTCTAATACCATTCAATGCAAAGATGTACCACCTGGGTACTTCCATGCTAAGGATATGCAGTAGAAAAATGTTAAAAGCCTCCATTGCCTCCCCGACCCCTAAATTAAGCCATTTTGTTTCTGTAACAACAGAAACCTGCCTGCACGGTAAAATCTCTGCAGTTCCTAATCTAAGAGTCTGGGGTCTGAGTTGAGGTGTTTCTGGAAGCATTTCTGGGTGTTGTGTGCTGTGGTAGTGTCTGAGTGCGGTGTGTTCAGAACCCAGGGCTGCAGCAGAGCCAGGGGGCAGAGGTGGTTGCTGCCAGGGGTCTCAGATCCATTACAGATTTGATGTGGAGGTCTGACTTTCAGAAGCCTTTACTGTCACCAATTTTTAAGTGACTTCTTCATTTAGTTTGATTACCCCCAAATTCATGGCCTTTAGTTTAAGCTCAACCTCACACACCTCACAAGGAATTAAGAAAGCCCACAGACAAAAAGCCAGGACTTCAGCCAGCCCTCCATGCCCAGTGTGTTTGGAGCCAACTAATTCAACCAATCAGGAACCAACAATGTATAGGGAAAATAATTTTCCTCTCTGAATTTTCTAAGTGGTTCTTTAGAAAATGATATAAACTTTACATTTTATTACTATCGAGAAATAACCTAGAGACCATTTGAGATTTAGGGATGTACGCAGGTTTTATGGTAATATTCATTATTTTCTAGAAGGGACTTGAGCATGCTGGTGCTTTGATGTGGGGCTGGGGCTGGGAGCAGTCCCTGACAGGTGTCAACTGATACCTGTATTTACTAAAATATGGCGCAGGCCAGCCTGAGTACATACCGACAAATGAGCAATGTACCTCTGTAATGTGTAACAGAAAGGGCGCTCTTTACAATTGCTACAGGATGCTTCTTATGTGTGGAGGAGAGAAAGTGTTCACATCTAGACTTGAAGAGCATACAGGTTTCTCTTAGGAAGACACGGTGCCTGGACAAATGGGGAAGCACAATGCAAGGGTGTTGGTATGTGAACTGGAAGAGGCTTTTTTTCTCCCAGTGATTTTTTTTTTTTTTCATTTAATACGTTGTCTTAGTAACTACTTTACCAAGATGCTTAATGCTTGGAACATAATTCTTAGCTTTACCAAGGCAGGAGAAAAATAGAAAAAGATGGAACCTTAAAATACCTCTGCCAATTAAATCTGGATTATTTCTGACTCAGGGAGTAGTCAGTCATTTCACTGGGGCCGCTAAAGATGATAAAGAACTCACAGAATCTTCCTGTTCCCATCTGCATTTTCACGACTTCAGAATCTGGCGGGTTTGGAGGTTTCATCCGCTTTTCTTTATCTCTAGATCCGAGGTGTTAAAAATAGATAGACATAAGGGTCAGCTTAATCATGGATGCTGCCTTGAGGCTAATGCCCAAATAATGGCGTTCATGACTCAAGCCACAAATTCCCGTAATCTAAGCGCAATCTCAGACAATCTGTGAGATACGAATCAAGCAGGGAGACCAAGCCACACGGGGCACACAAGCCTGACCAATCTAATCTTGTTAACTCTCCATAAGGAGACGTTTAGGTGCAGAGATTAAGGTTCCTGGACCAGCTCGTAGCAAATGTCAAAGGCTTGTTTAAAACCCCTGTCTCTCCTTTAAATCTCTCCTCTCTCTTCTCAAGCGGCAGGTTCTTGTGGCAAGTCTTGATTATTGTTCCCTAACATAGTATTCCAGCCTGGCTTTTGCATATGTGTGTATAAACACATGTGAGTGTGCATGCCTGTGAGTGTTTTGTGTGTTGTGCATATGTGTAATGCGTGTATGTGTACTCAGCCTGCTGTGCTGGTTGTCAGGTGCCATTTCTCTCTTTCTCTTTCTCTCTCTCTCTCTCTCTCTCTTTCTCTCTGTCTCTGTCTGTCTGTCTGTCTGTCTGTCTGTCTGTCTGTCTCTCTCTCTCTCTTCCTTTTTGAGACAAGATCATTTCCTGGGACCAGGGGTTTCTTATGAGGCTAGATTGACTGGCTAGAAAGCTCCTGGACCCTCCTGTTGCGGCACCCCTCCCCCACCACTGGGATTACAAATGCATCACCACACTCAGGTTTTTATGTGGGTGCTAGAGTTGAACTCAGGCCCTTTTTCTTGGATGGTAGGTCATCTCCCCAACCCTCTACTGAGCTCCTCTCCCCCCACCATTATAAAAGTTGAAAAGATGGAACATTTTACTTTAAATAGCTTTTGCTGCCTACTGAGTGGTACTATCATGTGGTGGGGCCTGTGAGAAATCGGAATTCTGCTGGGAAGCTTCTAGTGGAGTCTGCTGTCCACAGAGCAACAGATGGATGTGTTTATCAGGGTCTTTCTCTTGCCCCCATTCCTGTCTTGATTTTAGGCGTGACACCTGGAGTGTTAACAACCATTTGGTCTCTAAAGGCTACAAATGTAAAAGAAAGGATAAGAAACACTCAGTGCTACATATGGCCAGTGTCAGTCCGCTCCATCACATTTACTTTATTATTATTTGTGTGGTGTATAGGTGTGTGTGTGTGTGTGTGTGTGTGTGTGTGTGTGTACATGTGCATGGGCTCAGAAACATTATTCCCCTGATACAGATTTAGAGAATCTCACTGAAGCTGGAGTTAGGTTGGCAGCCAGCAACTCCCAGTGATCCTCCTGTCTCTGCCTTCCACAGGGCTGGAGTTATAGGATTGGCACCTATGCACAGCTTTTGAGATAGGTACTGGGGGTTCAAACTCAGGGCTTCATGCCCTTGCAGACCTCCTACCTTCAGGGCCATCTTCCCAGCTCTTTTCACACTTTTCATAAGAGATATAAACTCTATTTGTTCCAGATACTATCTGTTATTATAAACAAAAATATCCCTAACCAGAGGGGTTTTTGATGAATTATTTATAATTTCTACAATATCCTACAAAGTGGCCATTATTCTACCTGTCTTATCAGTGGGGAAACTGAGGGTCACTAATTTGCTCAAAGCTATACATTGACTTATTACTTAACTAACGTTTTTTGTTTTAAAAAGATTTATTTTTGCATGTGTGTTGTGTATGAGAAAAATATATAGAAAGAATGTGCATGCGTGTATATGCAGGCATGCCAATGTGCAGACTGAAAGACGTCTTCCTCTGCAATTCTCCATCAGTTCCTTTGAGTCAGGGTCTCTCCCTGAGCCTGGGGCTCATGTTTTCTTAGTTGAATTGGAAGCCCAAAATCCTCAGTGATTTCTTGTCTCCTCCACACTCTATGCTAGGGTTACAGGAGTGTGGGGGAAATGCCTCTATGGTTATGTAGCCACTGGGAGCCAAACTCTGGTTCTCAAGATTACACCAAACCTTCTTAACCACTGAGCCATATCTCCAGCTGGATATCTTGATGTTTAAGTAAGGCTCTGTTTACTGTCTGTCAGGAATACCCAACACAAAGCTCTACAGCTGCATGTAGCCAAGGACACACTTGAGACGTTATGTGCTTTTGCACTCTGCTGTACTTTTTATTTTCTTTGCATAATATGTGTGTGTGTGTGTATGTGTGTGTTTGTGTATGTGTTTAATCCTACCATGAAATTTAGGCTGTAGCCCTATACAGTCTCATATCAAGGCATCGTCTTTCCTTAGTCTTTATGAAATGCTGGCCTGGATAGGTGTCCAAAAGTCTCCCCCTATTCTAATACCCCATGTCTCCTAAGATTATGAGCATCACCACACCGAGTATTGTGTTTGTTTTTATTTTCTGAGCCCAGATTGCACTGCCTGTGGCAGAGAGGCAGCCATTCTATTAAGTACGATTTAATTAAATTCTTCTCCACAGGCCTATAAAAGAAGCAGGAAGAGTGTGGCCTAAAGTACCGTGGGAAAACATGATGGGAAAAATCTCAATTCAAGCTCATAAGCTCGACAGTGGAAATGATACTTCTAAGAAGAAAAACAACACACAATGATGGAATCATGGGACCACTCTAGGGGATGCTGTTAAGAAGGGCTGCATCTGGTTCTGGGCCCATCAGAGACACTCTCCATCCCCCCAAAGCTCAACAACTTCCGTGTGTTGGAGAAGAGAATGACTCAGGCAATACAGGCTAAGGTGGAGGAAAAGCTACATTTTGCAAGGTGACTAGAGATTTCCCAAGGGTGTGTCTATAAGGGTGAGAAAAAAGAGGGTTAAATCCTTTTAGGGACATAGAACGACACTCTAGGAACTGTAGCTTTGGTATGTATGCTGACATGTGTGCATGTATGCTGAAGAATGAAGGAGCGCCGGTTGTAAAGGGTGGCGTCACCACGTAGCAGGGAAGGATGGGCACACCACAGCCACAGATCTGATCTGATTGAGTTCTAGAGTGATAACTGGAACACAGAGTTTGTGACATGATCAACGCCATGTAGGCCAGTTACTTTTCTTGTCATTATGACCAAATTTACCTAACAAGAAGCAACTTAACAGAGGGGAGAGATTTATTTTGGTTCACTGTGTGGTAGGGAAGGTACAGAAATGGTTTGGGGCAGGGAGAACTTGGGGTAGCTGATGAGGCAGCCCATTACATGTACAGAAGTTCTGTTGCCTGATAGCCGTAACGTGAGTGCAGCTTATAGAATGCATGTCTGGAAGTTACACAGGTATAGCAGAAGACACCAGAGGACAGGGCTTCCGTGGATCCAGGGGTAAAATGATGAGTGTGAAAACTAAGACAGAGCTGGGACAGAAAGGAACAGGTTGGTGCAGGGTTGTCAAGATGTGGGCAGACTATTTGGTCACCAGTTGGATGGTGGTGTGTAGGGAGTGACAGAAGAAGAGCATGCTGCTTGGGAACGGAGGCCCAAGAGGAAGTGTGATGGGGTCACTTGTAGAGTTTCAATTAGGTTATGACGCATTGGGAAGGCCATTCAGGGTCTGACTGAGAATGAACTGTGGGGTAATTCAAGGCAAAGATAAGCCTGGTACTTCAAGTATGGAGACTCATCGGCACTTGGTGTGGTAACTCTGAAACCCTTGGAAACCACCCTCCCTTTTACTCTTCAAATACTTTGTGATTCCTCTTCAATTGGTAGGTATTCAATCTAATTTTTAGGGATCCAAATAATATCATTCAAATGTGGAATGAATAGGAAATAGTCTACTTTTAATGACTTGAAATCTTCCTCCCTGCTGGCTAGCTTTCAATAGTGTTAGAAGGTGTCACACAGGCCACTCACTAGGTAAGGTTCTCCCACTGGTGCCATTGTGGTACAAAAGCTTTGGGAGTAACCAACTGTTTCCTGCATAGAAAGAACTGGAACCTGGTATTGTAAGCCTTGTCAAAAGCTCATGGCTGGAGATTTCATATGCCTACTGGGGAACTCAATACTGTTGTTTTGCTAAATGAACATGCTGTCAAACTGCCTTCTAAATATTTGCTTAAACCCATAGATTAGTGCTGCTCTCAGATTTGGCCAGAGAAGCTTCTTTTGTAGTTGGAAATAGTAAATAAATTAACTAAAATAAAAATTAGAAATCAGGTTTTGTGCTATATACCTGTATTCCCCTTGATTCAACAGGCTGAGGTGGGAGGATCAGTTGTTCAAGACCAATGTGGGCAATGAGATCCTGTCTCAAAGCAACAACAAAATTAATGTCACATATTCCAGGCATGACTATACTTAGTGAATAAAACCTATGTCTACCGACCGGGTTAGTGTCTGCAGAATGTGTTTGCTCATTCATTCATTCATTCACTCATTCATTCATTCAGCAACTGGGAACTGTGCACCTCCCAGGTCACTAGTGTAGTTTAAGGTACCAGGAAAACAGTGGTGGAATGATGGGCCTCTGCTCTCAGCAACTCACAGCCTCATGGAAGCAAGTCAGGTAACAAGGAGTAACCGAAACAGACTAATGTCATCTCAAAGAGACATAAGAGCCATGCAATGACACTGTCGATTCCTGGGATAAGGGGTGACTAGAGGCACCTGTGAGAATGTGGCTCACACACATTGGACTCTGAGCTGTAAAACATAAAAATGAGGTCTCAAAGTTGGGAGGGGGCTGGGAAGATGAGAGTAGATCTGGAAGGAGATGGGAACAAAGCGGAGGCAAATATAATCAAAATACATTATATGCATGTATGAGTTCTCTAAAAATAAAAATATTGTGCTACAAAAGAACTATTCTTAAGATAATAAAACTATATTTATTTCAGTGAAAAGAAGAGTGTGATTGGTGAGACATAGGGAGAAGTATTTTAGACACTAAACATGGGTTGGTCTGTCCAAGGAACAAACAATGGGCGAGTCAGACCACCGAAGGAACAATTACCTCATACAGAAAAGCCAAGTGTTTCTAAGAACCAGAAAGAACAATAAAGTAGAAAGTGTAATGTTTTAAGGTGTAATGTCAAACATTAGCACAAATAAAAACATAGTCAAATGGAAAGTTGAGGCAGTATTGAATGTTGAATATAGTGTATTCTAAACACCATGTACATTTTCAAGAAAAATGTTATTTGTGTGTGTGTGTGTGGGTGTGGGGGGGTGGTTTGTGCATGTGTGAGGGCAGCTGCCTTTGGAATCCAGAAGAGAGTGTCAGATCCCCTGCAGCTGGAGTTAGAGACAGTAGCAAGTCACTGATGTAGCTGCTGGGGACCGGACTTGAGTTCTCTGCAAGATCAGCAAATGCTGGTAATCACCGGGCAGTCTTTCCAGCACCTGCCATGTGAAGTTTTAAGCAGAGGCCTGGTGCAGTCAGACTTACAGTTTCTTATCCCTCTTTGACTATAAGCCAAGTAAGCTTTCTGTAAGTGGCCCTGGCTACGATGAGTTTTAAATCACAACAATAGACAAATAGCAAGCACAGTCTACTTCCGTAGCCATAGTACAACAGCAGAGGCTAAGTCCTTTCTTCTTTCTTTCTTTCTTTTTTTAAATTTAGGTTTTTTGAAACTGGATTTCTCTGTGAAACACTGGCTATATTAGACTAGCTTTGTTGACCAGGCTGGCCTTGAGCTCACAGAGACCCATCTGCCTCTGCTGGGATTAAAGGCATGCATCACCATGCCTTTTAAAGGCTTGTTTAGCTCGTATCCCTATGCACGATACCAGCTCTGGTGCAAGTCCCTTGGCTGCATCACAACACAGGGATGACATCACAGCTGGAGGACACAAGAGATCTTATGTAGAGATAGAAGCCAGAGAAGCTGGGGCCAGTCCCACTCATTTACAACCATCTCTTGAGAAAGGACCAGAGTCCCCTGAAAGTCATTTCACTTCCTGCAAAAGCAATATCCACAATGACCTCATCATTTTCCACTAGGCTCCATCTCTTAAAGGTCACACCTTTCCTGTTAGCATCATTATACTGAGGACCAAACTTCTAGCACATGACCTACTGAGAGACAAACCACAGTCAAACTGTAGCAGGAGTGGAAAGCTGGTTACTTCACTGCTGCTGATCGGGTGTGGGACCAGCCATCTCTTCTAACCAGGCTTTCATTTGGTCATCAATAAGGCATCTTTATGCAATGTACAGATTTCTGCATCTCAAGCCCCACCAAGGCTCTTCTTGCTCTGCACTGCATCCTAGAGGAGCGACATATTCACATGACGCCCAAGGCCATGGATTCAGCTGCTGTGAATCACTTCTGCCCATCCTCCCTAATCCAACTTGCTTCGTTTTGTCTTAATCAGTCTACCCGGTCCTCTTCAAGTCAACAGTGTGTCGACTATGTTCCAGGCATTGTGACAGTGACAAGACAATAAAAGATAGCTCTAATCATCACAAATCCCCTGGCTTATTTGGGGAGGTAGCCACAAAAAACAGTGAGCTTTGGTTTAATAGATACGTGGCCATTCTCAATTGGCCACAGAGGAGGAAGAGACGCATTTCTTCTGGGAAAAGCAGGGCAGGCATCTTTGCTAGCTTGTGCTATGGACCAGTATGTCCTGTCCTCCGTAGGTGAAGAGTTGGCTTTGATTAGAGTCTGTCTTGGAATGAAACTGGTTTCTGTCAATGGAATTACATGAAGCAGTGGCTGTGACAGCCATAGGAACACTCAAGAGAGGGATGAGTGTGGCCACACTTCTCTCGTCACTGACAAGCCTAGTGTCAGTGGCTCATGATACACATGTGAATGCCATTCCTGCTGAAAGCCCATTGTGGTTGACCACTACTCTGTCCCCAAGTGTTGTCTTCACCCTAAGGACCCAGAAGAATCTAGAAGAAAGCAACTAACATGAAGGCTGAGCAGGGATATAGGGCTGATTGTCTTGTAGAAAAAACAAGGTAAAGAATCAATTAAAAAATGGGCCCGTGAAGGCAAACAAACAGACAAACAAACAGACAAACAAAAAACCCAACAAAAACAAAAACAAACAAACAAACAAACAAAAAAGGCAACATCATTTGTGGACAAGGAAACTCAAGATAGGAAGGGGATTCAGTAATGAATTTTGAATATTTTCCCATCACTAGGGATTTTGTGTCAAGATGTCCAGGTGTGTCAATATCAGGCAATCGTTCTGGGATCCAAGAGGAAGATGTCTTTGAAAACAAGCAGGGAAAAGCACTTCCCCATATCATTCCAGCTTGGGAGATGTTTGGTTAGGGACAAATCCCACTTCACACTCCCAGTGAGTTAGGGTTATCTGGGGGAAAAGCTTCATTTAGAGAATGCCACCATCAAATTCGACTGTGTGCAAACCTGGGGGCCCTTATTGATGAGTGGTTGATGTAGGAAGGCCCAGCCCTTAGTATATGCTCCTGGACCATATATGAAAGCAGGCTGAGCAAGCCATGGGGAACAAAGCAGGAAGCAGCACTCCTCCATGGCTTTGCTTTGGTTCCTGCCTTGCTTGACTTCATGCCCGGCCTTCCCTTAACAATGGCCTGTGATTAGGACAATTAGGATGGTTAAGGCAGTCAACTCTTTCCTCCCCATGTAGCTTTTGTCCACAGTCCTTACTGTAGCAATTGAAAGCAACGGAGTGTTCTGTGTGCTAGCAACACAGTTTTTAAAAATAAAACAAAACCCTGCACTTTTAGAAAACCTGATTAGACACAGCATTTCAGACTGTACAGTCGTCAGAAGCACAGCGTTATCAAAAGTGCACAACCTTCACTCGACAGCTCCAGTGCTCTTGGCTTTCTGTGCCTGGTTTGTTTGGCATCTTCTGAGAGCTGGTCCATCCTTGCTAGCATCAGCTTTTCCCTTTTTTTCCTGGGTCTTTTCTCTCCTCTCTTGATAGGGACCTTCTTAGGCATGGCCTCTGACTTGGGACTCAGAGCTTCTCTGTGGCCCATCCTTTACCTTGGCTTTATCTCCCTCAGATTTTGTTTTGGAGATGGCTGTGGGAAGTCATAGGCACTGGAGGCAGGATGTACTGGGGTGTGGCTTTGGTTGGCCTAGGGTCGTTCTCTTCTCCCTCTCTTTCTCCTCCTCCCCTCTTCCTTTTCCTCCTCTTCCACACTTCTCCTATTCTGTTTTTACTACAAAGTAGTTAATAATTTTAAATCAACCAATTAATTAATTTGAAATAATGTCTCATGTGCCCTAAGATGGCCTTGAACTTGCTATGTAGCTGATGATGACTCTGAACTCTTGATCCTCTTGCCTTCATCTCTCGAGAGCTGGAATTACAGGCCTATGCTGGTAATACCTAGTTTATGCAATGCTAGACCAGACAGAACCCAGAGCTCTGTGCCTGCTGACAAGTCACTCCACCAACTGAACTACACTTCCAGCTAAATAACCTTTTGTCTCAAAATGCCCTTCTTTGACCTCCTCCTCTCTGTTCACCTGTACAGGAAATTTTCCTTTATCTGTCTTGTCTATATCTGCCATCTGTCGCTCTTATCATTTTCGTTTCTGACCCCAAGACAGGGAGACAATCACAGTTGTTGTCAAGCTGCATGTTGTTGCCCTTAGCCTGCTGGCTGCATTTGACACACTGCCATGTCTGTGAGGCACCATCTCCATTTGACCCCCCACCCCCTTAGTAGCTTTGGATGGGTCTTTTTGAACTATTATAACAAAATGCCAGCAACTGGGCTGTTACAAACAACCTCTCTTGGTTTGAGAGGTTGGTAAGTCCAAGATCATGATACAAGCATGTTCAGTGTCTAGCATGGGCCCGATAGGAAGGATGGCTACTTTCTGAGATCAGTTTCCTTCCCTGGAGTGTCCTCTATTTCCTTCCTACCCAGTTGTGACTGGAGAGCTCAGTGCTTAGCACCTTTGCCTTGCTGCTAGTACACAGCTAATCTTGTCCAGTTTTGTGGCTTTAAGCACATTTTAGTCTATGTTTCATACTTGCTTTCCTGCACACCACCCCCAAATCTCAATGGCTTGGAACAATTTCTCTCTCTCTCTCTCTCTCTCTCTCTCTCTCTCTCTCTCTCTCTCTCTCTCTCTCTCTCTCTCTTGTTTTAGAATGTCTGTCATGAATCAATAAGAGTATCTGCTCATTGTGGTCACTCAGGGGCCCAGGATACCCACACCACCATCACCTTGGTGGAAAAATAAGATTTTCATGATATCTAGCTAATACAAGTCCCATGGCTATGCCCATTTTTAGGAAGCAGGAAGTATGCCTTGTGCTAAGGAAAAACGCCAGAGTCATGGTGAACTGCTCAATCAGTTGCAAAAATCTTTTCAGTTTTGTCCCAGGTATCTTTGCTGGACTGCAGACCATAATCAACACACCCACCTACTGCCTTGTTCCAGCTACATCAATATTGCTATATTCAAATCAAAGCTTTCAATGGATTTCTCACTCTTCTGTGTAGTCCAGATAGGCTGTGGCCTCCTTTTTTGTTATCCTGATGATGCCCCATGCTCAGGCCATACACTTGGAGGCATCTCTGAGTCTTTCCTATACCTGATCTATGTGCAAATCCCAGTGGCACCTTAATTAAACTATGGAGGGAGTGTTCTTATCCATTTATT
Organism: Acomys russatus; assembly: GCF_903995435.1. NCBI lineage: Eukaryota > Metazoa > Chordata > Mammalia > Rodentia > Muridae > Acomys > Acomys russatus. The sequence continues at coordinate 29,600,934 of NC_067139.1, read as the reverse complement.
ATGGGTGCTGCTGTCCACAAAAACCTATCATCTCTTGCTTGGGGCCTGGCACATCCTGCGAACTGTTTCCCCGCCTCAGCCTGCCTATAATCTTTCCATCATGCTATGGGTAAAGTCACTCTGGAAACGGCGTCATACCAGGATCCTCCTGAGCTCATAGCCTGCTGATTCTTTCTATCTCATTGCCAGTTTTGTTTCTGTTGCTGTGATAAAAAATAGTCTGACAGAAAGCAACTTATATGAGAAAGGGGTTTACTTGAGCTTCCAATTCCAGGATATAGTTCATCTTGTGGGGAAGGCAAGGCAGGAACTTCAGACAGCTGGGTTCATATGTACTTGGTTCTTTGTGATCGGTTCAGCTTCCTCACTCTTATTTGGTTCAGGTCCCCTTGCTTAGGAATGGCCTTGGCCAAGCTGACAACCACACTGGTAAATCCAGAGAGCCATCACAGACTGTCAGAGTCTGTACTTTCTCACCACTCCGACCCCAGTCCCATTTCCTTCCACTTCCTCTTTTTTTTTTTTTTTTTTTTTTTTTTTTCCTGCTCTGGCCATACTTTCTTTCTTGTTCATCTTCTAACATACCAGTCACACCCCTGCCTCTGGCCTCACACAGGTACTTCCCTGTCCCTGGGATAAGCACAAATCTTGCTTGCTTATCTTTTCTTCTCTATTTAAATGTCATTAGAAAGATAGAGATGATGCCAGCCCCCTTTCTGCCCTTGGTCACTGTCCCTTTTCCTGTTCTATTCAGTGTTACTTCTCTTCGACCACCATGAAAAATAGTTATCTTTTAGGGGGATGTCTCCTCTATTCCCAGAATGTCAGCCCCAAGAGTACCAGAATTGTATGGTTTTCTAGTCCTATGTCCTCAGTAACTAGAGCACACCACACAGTCAGCAAGTACTTGTTGGATCAATAGTTAGGAAAACAGTGCATAAAGACACCTAACATGGGGTAAGTTTCAGTAGGCAGAGTGCTTGCTATGCAAGCAGAACCTGAGCTCAGAAACCCAGCACCCATGTAAAATGATGGGTGTGGTAGCTTGTACCTGTAATCCTGCTCTGGATGGATGGAAACAGGTACGTCCCAGGAGCCTATTGGCCAACCAATACATCTAAGCTAAAATGATGATCTCCAGAATCATTGAAAAAGACTGTCTCAAAACAACAACAACAACAACAACAAAACTAACAAAAAAAGAAGATTCTGACCTGACAGTGGGTTCTGAGTTCCACATGTGACTGCATGTGTGGTCACATTGCATGTAAACACACACACACACACCCGTGTGTGTGAACTCATATGTGCAAGCACCACATAATTCAGCATGTATCTGATGCTTCCCACTTGCCTTACTGTGAGATGTTGTAAACACTTTCAGAGGAGAGGAGATGTGACCCCCTGAGGTCCCAAGGCATACACATGATGAAGTGCAGATTCAGTTCCAAATCCTTCTACCTCCAGGTTCAATCCCATAGTCCACAGACTCTAATGACCTTGTCCTGCCACGGGTTTGGCAAAGTCTCTAGTGAGCAATCTATCCATGTAGCCTTAAATTAGATCCCACAAGTTAGGAGAGATTAATAATTAAATGCTACCATAAAGAAAACTAGACAGACCTGGAAGATGGTGAGCTCTCAATGGGGTAGGAAATATATGTGGGAATTGTGTTGGTTTTTAGTCTTCCATATTGGATATAAAAACACCCAGATCAACATGGGTATACTTAAATAGTTAGACACACACACACACACACACACACACACACACACACACACACACACACAAAAGCTCAGTGTGCCATTTAATTCAGTGCCCTTGATCAGTCCTAAGGGGGGGGGGGAATCTCTGGGCAAGTATGCCTCTGACCAGACTCTGACCCTGTGGAACTTGGCTGCCTGAAGGCACTACTATGTTGAGTGCTTCTGACCTAAGCTGTCTGGTGATGCGACTGGAAAATTCAGAGAGTGCTGTGTCATTCTGAGCGTATCCTGTTTCCCCGGAACAAGAGCACCTCTGGCTCCTTCTTCACCAAACAGCAGCATCTCTTATTCATGGGGTTCTTTCTATGTGGGGTCATTGATTATTGATGTGTCTCACTGTTACGTAAAGGCTCCTGTCACCCTAGACAAATACGACCCAGTGGTTCAGCCTCACTTCAGTGGGCACGATGTCCCCACGGCAGCCGTTGAGAGTATTCATTCAAGGCAACCTGAGGATGGTTTTGTTCAAGCAACTCATTGGAGGCAGAGAGCCTTTTCTCTGGCTGCATGAATAGTGGAGGTATCACATGATCTAGGGAAAGGAAGAAATGGACATTGGCAGTGACTGTCATTGTGCTGGGCAGATGTCATTACTAGCTGTCTCCCAGGTTGACCAGTAAGCTCTTGCTGAATAAGTCTTGCTTGTCATCTGACTGTACCCTGCTAGCTTCTCTTCAAACTCTCATGTCCTAATTCTGTTGATTTAGACAGTTTTGCATATATGTGGAAGTGTACTGAGACGCACAGAGCTCTAGAAGATTGGTCACAAGAAGACGACTGTCCAACTAGCTTTTCCATTTTCCATTCACAGCTACCTTAGGAGCTGCTCCATGGGGAAAATGGAAGGACTCGCTCTAAAGTCATAGTGCTGGAACTACTGAGGCTGTTGAGCCCAATTCTACAGATGAAGAGAAGGAAGATGAGACATACAAGTATGTCTTCAAGCACAGGATGGTGACAGCAGTGGGGCATGCATTGAGCTTGCAAGCTTCTGCCTTTCCCAGGGCAGAACACTGACATTCCAGCTTCCCCAGAGTAAGGCATGGGGTTCCATCATATAATGGTTAAATGTAATATATTAGAACTCATCAGTACTCTGTCAGAAGTAACCTCTTGTACGGGCATATCTGGGGATGCTGACGTTTATAATTCAATGCACCCATTTCCACCTTCAAAAATGAAAAAGCTAGGAGTTGAGGAAGTGGCTCACTTGGTAGAGTGCTTGCTTAGCATCCATGAAGTCCTGGGTTCGATCTCCAGCACTGATAAACCAGGTGTGGTGGGGTAATCCTAGTACTTTGGAGGTTAGGAGATGAGGAATTCCAGGTCATGGTTTAATTCAACACCTGTCAAGGCTGCATTAAGAAGAATGACGAAGGAGGAGAAGGAGGAAAAAGACAATATGGTCAAATAAAAATAAAGATAATTGTTTTTGTTTGTTTGTACAAATTAAATGTTGCGATGTTAAAAGGTATTAAATTTGATCTTGAGAATTTATATTGTTAAAATGCATTTTTAAAGTCAGTGTTATTTCAGGTGGCTCCCATTGAAAGTCATGGCCTGAATGTCTCATTCAGTCACAAATGGCCTTAGTGATTTACTTAGAATCAATAGACTGTGACAGAGGTGACACTACTTATTCAAGCCCAGGAAGGATGCAGCTTCCAGCTTGTCCTCAGAAAATACCAACTGTTGGAGTTCTGAGCTGTTGGTGTGGATGTATGGCAGCCTTGAGGATGCCATGCTAGGACGCTGGAAAAGCAACTTCAAGGTGGTGATCTCAGCCGTCTCAATCCGCTCTTCTGATTGTGGAGCTGGGGCTGAAGAAGAGAAAGGCAGTGTCCCATTGAATCCTCTCTGATCTTGTGACTCACAGGCAGCAAGCACGTGACATTGCTGTACTTCTTTTTATACCATTAAGGTCAAGAGCCCTTTATCATTCAGGTCTGTGTGCATGCAAACACGCGAGTGCATGTGTGTATAGGGCATATATAGGGTATGTATAGGCTGTGTGTTTATATGTGTGTGTAGGTTGTGTATGTCTGTGTGTAAGATATGAGTGTGTGTGTATGTAGAATGTGTATAGGGTGTATGCATGTGCATGTATGTGTGTTGGGTGTGTATGTCTGTGTGTGTAGGATGTGTGTGTGTGTGTGTGTGTGTGTGTGTGTGTGAGAGAGAGAGAGAGAGAGAGAGAGAGAGAGAGAGAGAGAGAGAGAGAGAGAGAGAGAGAGAGAGAACAATTTTTTTTTCTGGCAGATCTTAATCAATGCAGATCTTGACAGAACACATCAGGTGGGGTGATTGGCTTGGATTTGAAAGATGGTTTAGTGGAAGAGGGAGAGTCCCAGGGCCTCTCCCAGGGGTCATATCATGAATAAACAATTTCTGGCTGGAAGGTGATATAGATGATATAACCTCCTGAGAGTCACCCATGCTTCTATGAGCCACATTAAACCTGTTTAACAAACAAAAGAGAAAGAGACGAATGATAAACAACAGCAGCAAGATTGTAGACATTAGTCAGTTTACAGCTTGGATAGGCCTCACTGTGTAGACACTAGTCAGTCAGCTTGGATAGGCCTCATTGTGTAGACACTAGTCAGTCAGCTTGGACAGGCCTCACTGTGTAGACACTAGTCAGTCAGCTTGGACAGGCCTCACTGTGTAGACACTAGTTGGTCAGCTTGGATAGGCCTCATTGGCTAGACACTCGTCAGTCAGCTTGGACAGGCCTCACTGTGTTGGTATTCTCCACTCCCAGTTTAGAATTAATTAAACATACAAAAAAATTCCATTTACTTCTCATTATATTGTCGGGAACTACTTCTGTGTAGCTGAAGTCAGCCTTTGAGATAATAATTACCTTAATGGCATGCTTTTAATGCAAAAGTATTTTAATAAATTTGTTTAAATTTCTTCTGTTAATATAGGAGAAAGCCATAATGGCCAGCTTCAACATTATTTCCCAAAACACCTGTTGTCTTCAAGTCTGTCTTTTTTTTCCCATTTTCTGAGCCAGGGTCGTCCCAGTGGCTCGAGCTGCAGGTATCCACTGCCTTACTTAGTTTGTCTTGGGGCATTTTCTTACATTGGAAATTGCTATGCCAAAGTCTAGCAGTGGCTAGCAGTATGCAACCCTGAGAGTGTCCCTTCTTTGACTGTAGGGGTCCATAAGTCTTTATTTACAAGCTTGCAACCTCCCTCAATACTAACACTATCCCTTAAAAACAAAACAAACCACTCACTCAGAATTCAGGACTCAGCACATGAAGAAAACCTGAGAACCTCATAGAACCGCCTAGTAAGAGCTACCCAGAAGAATGAAGTTTATGATAACAAATTTTCTCTTTGGAACAGATTCTGATATGACATCTCTCTCCGGTCTCCAGCCTTTTCATTTTAAGACTCAGTAAAGTTTTATGCTGAGGGAGTGAAGTAGAAACTCAGCCAGGCTCAGCCACAGTCTGTATTCCTAAGGGAGGCTTGTCTTAGTCTAGATAGTCAATGCCGCGTGCCTCACTCTCATTTCTTTGAGCCTCTGGTGGGGATCTCGACCTTATAGAAATGCATGGGTTGACTCATAGAGCATACGTTGTCCCTAAATTGACATTTATTTTTGGTAGTTTCAAGGCTCATTTTGCAAAGGCGTCACTGTAGTGCCCTGTCCCTTCCGTACTTACCCTAGCTGAAACACTTCACTCTGAGGAACCCCAGAGACAGTCACTGTGCCCAGAGTAGCAGCTGGGGAAGATTAGGGGGAAAAACCCTGCAGATAAAGGAAGCCACGGCTGAGCCTGAGCTGTAAGGGAGACAGTTGGGAGATTTAAAGGACATGGCCCCTCAGCAGCTGAGAGGACAGCAGTCGCCAGGGAGATACTGCTCCTGAGATAAGCAGCTGTGTGCTAGCTGAAGAAATGTGCCAAGGAGGATCAGAAAAGCAACTGCTACAAAAGTGTGCGCGGTCAAGACTCTTGGGGTGCCTGGAATTCAATGGGTGTGCTGGGAAGACAGCACATGTCTGCTCCACAGACTCTTCACGTTAGCATCCTACCTGCTCTCAGTTCTCCTTCCTGTGTCACCCTATTTTAACTGCCACGGATCTGCTCTGAGTGATCCCTGCCTTGACCCACACGCATTGGCTACTCTATTTTGCATTGGAATCAAACGTTATTATCGCAAACATTGATAATTTTCACCAAAAGCTTTCCTTATTTTACAGCCTTTGGCATTCAGTTTGACTTGTGTTCGCTTTTATTTTTGTGGTCTTGTGCACGTGCACCTGCAAATGCCTGTGAACGCGTGTGCGTGCATATGTAAAGGCCAAGAGCAAGCACCAGTGTCATTCCTTAGGTACTATCTACTTATTTTCTGCGACAGGGTCTCTCATTGGCCTAGGGCTCGCCTCTTACGCTAGGCAGGCTGTCATCCATCAAGCTCCAGAGATGCTCCTGTCTCCCCATTGCTGAGATTACAAGCATAGGAGACCATCTGTGGCTCTTTTTCTGTGAGCTCTGCAGATTGAGTTTGCCAGCGGAGCCATCTCCCCAGCTTGCCTGTATTTATTTTTATTTTGCCCTTGGTAGAATCTACTACTTTATAGGCACTTATTATCAGCAGTCACAGCAATAGTTTATTTCCCCAAATTCACAGTGGAGTGAGGTCACCATGACTGAATAGTTATTGTAATAAACAGTACTGTCAGGAAACCGACATTGCCAAAGAAACTAAAGAAAAATATAATGGCCTATGATTTTTATTAAGTGTTTTAATCACGTACAGAACCTGCCTTGGGCTCCTCAATTTAAGTTTTGAACCCGGCACTTAGGGTTCATTTATCAAGCTTTCTGTAGAATTTCTGACACAGATTGGATGGGCACAAGAAAAGCTTGCCAAGACAACCCAGCAGCAGTTGTTTTGGTGTCACTCACATCTGGGCTGTCACTCTTGGTGGTTCTACCACCTTCAGTTCACATTAACCTTTCTCTAAAATGAAGGTGATGTGGGGAGCCTGCTGTGCAGCTTAACACCCTTAGCATATTCAGTGCCTGTCACAAATGAACACTCAGCAAGCAGTTGCCCAAATCCAGATACTTCAAGTGAAAGGGAGGAACAGTGGTAAAACAGGACTCAATTTGACATCGATTACAGTCAGTGTGTCTTCTATGATACACGCACGGGACATAGAATGTTGTAGAAGGATTAGAGAAATCCTCAAGCTGGTGTCTAAGAGAGAGATGTCATGCTCACAGTTACTTACGCTCACAGTTACCTACTTAGGCCTCCTGGGACTTCAGACTCCTCCTCTTCTTCCCATTTACCCTTCTACACTTTCCCAATGAATGATGTCATCCTGCCAGCCATTGGATAAACATTGTCCACAGTGATAGGTGATGGAATATATCGAGTGTTTTAAATTATTATTGATGAAGACATGATGTGCAAAATTTACTTTAGAAGGTTTTTCTCTCTGTTTAAAAAAAAAAATATGGTTCCCATACTTTACTCACAGTTGAGGGTATCTCAGTCCATGGTTAATTGGCCCCATTGCTTTGGGCCTCAGACAAGGCAGAATAGCATGGTGTTGGGAATATGTGGGGGAGGAGATTGCTGAAGTGGGTCTAAAGGGCATGGTCCACTGAAGCCCACACCTTTTGATAGGCACTGTCTTGTATAGTTTAACTACCTTCCAATTGGCCAACATTTGAAAGACAATGGTGTATTAGTACATTGATTAATTCAGTCAGAGCCCTCAGGATGAAAGCCCTTCCTCTAAGTTCACCAGTTGGCCACCAAGCCTATAGCACATGGCCTTTTGGGGACAATGTAGATCTAAGCCACAGTACACGCCATGTTGAAATCTGGGCTCTGAGATATCCTGGTACTGTAATTTTAGGAGAGCTGCTCACTGCTGCTTCGGTACTCTTCTTTGAATAATAGGGCGGGTTTGCCTCCCAGTTATTACTATGAGGATTAAATACAAAAGCCCTAGACATAGCAGATACAACCTTACACAAAATCACACATTTTTAAAAATCACGGAGTTAACATAACAGCTTTCCTTACTGAATGCCTTTAATGAAAACTCAGAAAGAAACTTGCTTGCTATGCCTTCAGATCAAGATTTGGCCACTCTCGGTCTCTTCCTTATTCAGCATCTCAATGGTATCCCTCAGTCCACCCTGACCAACCCACACAACACACGTCAGGCCCCTTTGCCTATCTTTAAGAGCTGTGTCTAACCATGACTATCTCCTTTTTCATTGTTTTATTTTATCTTTAAAGACTGGGTCGCATGTATCCCAGACTGGCCTAGAATTTGCTACCGGTTCAGGATGACCTTGCTCTTCAGATGCTACTACTTCTATGCTGGTTCACTGTCATTCCTGGCTTATTCAGGGCTGGGGATTAAACAGGGGCCGTAGTGCACGCTAAGGAAGCTCTCTACCCACTGAGCTGCACCCCCAGCCCCCATTATTTTCTTTGCGTTCTTTCCTCTCATTTCAAAGTACACATAACTCAGGGACAGAGTAATGGCTCTGTGCCTTAGAGGACTGGTTACTCCTGCAGAGATGTGGGTTTGATTCCCAGAACCCACTCAGTGTCTCATTACCGTCAGTAACTCTAGAGTCAGCGGCATCTGACACCCTCTTCTGACTTCCTTGGGCATTAGGCGTACATGTTGTGCGTATACAAACATGCAGACAAATATTCGCACACATAAAATAAATAAATCTAAACCAAATTGAAACCAAAGTTCCCATAAACAGAAAGCAGAAAGAAGTTGTGCACACACCCCAAAATTCTCCAAGCAGCACTCGGTGTTTCATTGGCCTCACATGAGGCATCTACAGGACAGATGGCAGAACCAGGGCATTTAAAGAGTGAACAAGTTCATCTCTGGAGGGGATTGACATGTGAGCACTATACAGTGAGAGCTAAGGTGTGTGCTTCCATTTGGAAGACCGTGCTTCTGTGTTTCAATGCCTTTGGAAGTCAGTTTCTGGTAAGCATCTTTCTGTGGACACATTATTTGGGTGATTCCATGGGATGAAATCAGGATTTGTATCCAGTCTGTGCTACAATATAATTGGCATTACCTCTTCCATCAGTGGGAAAGTCAACGGTATGTTCTCTGCAATCCACCTAAAGCAAATTAATAGCTTAGTGGGGGGGGGGCGTGTTGGTTATAAAAAGGTAATGGCATTTGTCTTCTAGGAGGCAAGTGACAGGAGAGATGAGGGCTCTCTAGATGTCATCTCTGAGGCTGCTATTGGGTAAGAAGGGTCAAAGTCCGTGTCAGGCGACAGTAACTTTGTATCAAACCCTATTACTTTTCTTATCTAAAAATACCAAGGCCTTTACAGGCATGATCAAGTTTCTTTCTTCCTATGATTTACAACTGAGACTTCAAAGAAACCCTGAAATTTGGCTGGTGCAGCACTGACCTAAGTTCAATCCCTAAAACCCATACCAGGTGGAAGGAGAGAACTGATTCCACAGAGCTGTCTTCTGATCTCCATATATGAACCACACACACACACACACACACACACACACACACACACACACACACACTGATGATGATAATAATAACAATTATTATAATTTTTAAACTTGAAATCTTCAACATATCTATGGAAAAAGCTCAGTGTCAGCAGTTATCAGGAACCTGCAAATCAGAACCACAGTGACATGTCACCTCCTCTTGGTTAAAAATGGCTGTCGCCGGAGGGGAGGTGGGGAGACTAGAATAGTAGAGAGCTTTGCCCAGCATCCTAAGACCTTGAGTTCAATCCCTAGCACTGTAAGTGAATCAGGAACTGAAATGTTGGGTACAGAGAAGAGAGAGCTCTTATATACTGTGGTTGGTGGGGATGGGAACTATCTTGGTCACTATGGTCACCACCGTGGAGGCTCCTCACAGAGTTAAGGTGAGAGCTACCAAATTACTTCATTTGCCAAAGGAAACTGCCAGTCTTACAGTAGAAACAGCCACGATCCTGTTTATAACAGCACTGTGCAGCAACAGCCAGGATGCAAAATCAATTCAAGTCAGTCTCAGTTGCGATACATAGACATACATATAAATGTGATGCCTGCATGTGTTTATCTGAACACTATCAGCCTTACCAATGTAGGAAGCCCTGTCATTCACAACAACCAGGAAGACGCTGAGTGAAGTAAGTCAGGCATGAAAGGACAAATGAGATATGGTCTCATCCACATGTGGGATTTAAATAGAAGTTACATTAATAGAGGGGAGGGTGGTGGCTATGAAAGGCTCTGCTGGTTGTGGTGGCGCACGTCTTTAATCTGGGCACTCGGGAGGCAGAGGTAGGTGGATTGCTGTGAGTTTGAGTTTCAGGTTAACCTGGTCTACAAAGCAAGTTTAGGACAGCCAAGGCTACACAGAGAAACCCTGTCTTGAAAAACCAAAAAAAAAAAAAAAAAAAAAGAAAAGAAAAGAAAAGGCTCTGCTGGTTAGCCAGAGCTAGGGTGGGAAGACATTGGACAATAGATACAAAGTTATATTTACATTGTGGAAATTGTTCTGATGTTCTATTGCCCAGTAGGGTGATTACAGTTAATAACGTATATTTCAAAACAGCCTAATCTAGTCAATGTGATGGACATACATTTAAAATAGCCCAAGAGAAACCTCAAATATTTTCACCACAACAAATGGCAATTATACTGACATTGTAGATATGTTCACTACCTCGGTTTGATTATAACTCTATATACACATGGGACAAAACATTCTATTTACCTCATATATGTGTATAATTAAAAATATGCCAATTAAAAATAGCAGAACTTTTAAAGAGCTTGTCATGCAAGTGATTTCACTAAAATTGCTATTGAACTAAAAATCCCACTCAGAACCAACTCCCAAAATGAATCTCTTTTATACAAAGTGCTCAAGCAGAAACAAAGTTAGAGTCTCCATGGAAACAGCATGGAACTCTTGCAGGAGAAGCGAGGACAAAAGTAAGCAATGAAAATGGATTTATTTATGTATTTTTTGCCCCTTCTTCACCTCTGCCCCTTCCGAGCCTTGGGTTGTCATCTTAATGAACGCTTTTAAAAGACTCCAAAGGAATTAGGAAGAACCACATTTGACAGGAGTGTGAGGAAAGGACTAAATATAGAGCCTCTGTGAGAGAAATGTATTCTGTAATCTTTGCAGCTAATCCTCCTTCCCTTAGCTGGTAAGATCTCTCTCTTTCACTGTTACCTTTGTGTTGCTGTTTCCGGACAACTTGGCTGCTGGATTGTGTAGTTATTGTTATAGTGGGATGAGAAGAACACCATGAAACACAATTTTGTCTTCCTCAGAAGGGTCCTTTAATGAGATCTTTGAAGCCAGTTACCAAACTAATGCGATGCTATTGGTTCATTAGAGCAGGAGATGTCACTCAGTGGGTCAAGTGCTTGTGGGTTTTGTCTTCACTATTGCACAAAACCAGATTCGGGGGGTGCACACCTGCCACATCAGCACTGAGGAGGTGGAGGCAGGATGAGCAACAGTCTGTGGTTGCCATTAGCTATGTAATGTGTTCATGACCAGTCCGAGCTACCTGAGACCCTGTCTCAAAAACACAGCAAACAGAAAATACAAAACAACAACAACAACAACAACAAAACTCCTCAAACTATATTGTCTCAGTCTAGCTTTCACCTATCGAATACTTTAAAGTTTCTGAAAAGCTTTCTGATCAGTTAGCTCACCACATCAGCCCATTTTCTCTGGCCAATAACACCATACTACATTCTGGGTATGTTATAAAGAAACGAGGTTAATTTCAGTCTATGGTTCTGGTCTAACAGGAAGACAACCCTATGGTGATGGCTTTCTTGCTGGCAGCCTAGAGGCACTGCAGGGCATCATGTGGTCAGAAAAAGGGTGTTCACAGAAGACTTGAACCAAGTGGGTTTTTTTTTTATAGCAGAGCCACTTTGAAATAAGCCACTAACCACCAATCCACCAACAGATACCTGTTGGTGAATGCAGAGCCTTATTCTCTTGACGGTCACACCCAGACTCACCTCTGAACATCTCACAATGAGAATTAAATCTCAACACCGAGTTGCAGAAGAGACGAGCCATAGTTTTCACCATTTAATCAGCAGAGCATGGGAGGGAGAGTGACTTGACCAGAGCGGGTACCAGTAACTCATTGCACCAAAATATCACACCAGTGAGTAGTAAGACCAAGACTCACCCCACACCTTGAATTTCAGGCACGCTGTCCTCTTAAATACCAGTGGCCTTCCAGGTCAATGTAGACAACACATTGTGGTATCTCTTTCCTTTTGGTTATATATTAATATTTTCATTCCTTTTTAAAGAATTTATGCATTCGTATTAAAAAGCACCAATCTTCAGGAATCTTCAGGAAATAATTAAGGAAACGTATAGCCTAGGCAGAATAGGTGGACTTTTGGCTTTCTTGAGTCTGGCTACTTTTAATAAGTTCTCCTTGGAACTGTCTGACCTATTTCTAATCAATAAATCAAATATTACTTCAGGTTCAGCAGTAGATGACTTGTTGACAACTGAAGTGACCTTTCATAAAGCTGAAAAACTTAAATGGTCACAGGTACATTAAGCAGCTCAGAAACAATTCTATAGATCGTCGACAATGCCCGGAGGTACAGTTCCACCTCCCACTGCGGCCACACTGCTGTCCATGTTTTCAAGTGAAGTTTGGACTTGTGGTGATTCCGCAGGTTGGTTACAAGGCATGCTATGCTGCACACTTTTCTGTTGCTTCTAACTACTAAAAACTCATGGTGTTCAGGTTACACCACGGATGTAGAAGACATTAGAATCAAGAGCTTAGCAAGTAGAAGGAAAATAACATTTTCTTTAAGATAATCAACAGACAGCCACTTTTGTGATATTTTAACTCATATTTAGCTTGCTTGACTTTCTAACACATTCTTTACCAGCTATTACCGCATTGTTGCTAAAAAGTAAAACACAGGGACGTTGCTGTTGGGCAGCCATCTCTACAGAGCCCTGCAGCAATTGCTCCCGTGGATTGGCTTTGCATTGAGGAGCTGCTGTTTGACACTTGTGACTATTAGAGGCTGGCACTTCTGTTCCAGTAGGCCTTATGACAAGTCTGAAAATACCACCGAAGAAGGGGGTTACTAAAAGTAATTCGGGACCTGGTGGTATAGACCTGTAGGGAGGCTAAGGTGGGAAGATCTCAAGTTAAAGCCACCCCAGAAAGTGAGTCCAGGGCTAGCCAGACCCTTCTAGACAGACCTTGGCAGGAAATTTAAAAGCTGGGACTAGTGATGGACCTCAGTTGGATTCAAATCCCAGGACCATGTACATCAACTGTAGTGGTGCATGCCCGTAATCCCAGCAGTCAAGACTTGAAGACAGGAGATCAAAAGTTCAAGGTCATTTTTCATTCAGTGGTAGAGTACTTGCCTGGGCAATGTGAGGCCCCAGATTCAATTTTAGTACCACAAACAAATAAGCAAGAACATCTGGATCTACCTAAGTGTCTGGAAAATGCTGAGGCTGGCCCCAGGGCTTGTTTACCTGAGCCCAGTAGCACTGTCCCGATCCAGGCTGGGGTTGCTCACACCCCACTCCAGTCACCACCAGTTCTGAGAGATGAATGGTCCGTTAGCATTCAGTTTAGGGGGATGGTCTATTTGCTACACATAGGGTAGATATTTAGTGAAATTTACTTTAAAGGTTGAAGAATACAGCCTCTGAGATATTTTTATGTTTCCAGACAAAGTTTTCTACGAGGAGTGTTTAATTGAACTAGTTTTTAAAGTGGGAGGGGGCCTGGGAATATAGCTCAATGGTAGAGTGCTTGCCCCACATTTGGTAAGCCCTTGGCTTGGTGGAGCATGCCTGTACTGCCAGTCCTCAGGAGGTGAGGATCAACAGTTCAAGGTTATCCTTGGCTATAGAGCAGGTTCACTGTCAGCCTCACTCAAAACGAGAACACTAATTACAAAAAGAGCCATTCTCTTTTCCTGCAGAATTAGAAATAATCAATGCAACAGCAGTTTTTAAAAATTATATTTAATACAAGTGAATAGATTAGAAGATCTGAAACATTATAAAGCGATATACACAACAAATAAATAATTTGCACGGGAGAGCCACGTCTCCATTGCATACCACTGTCTGGTATGAGAATACTTAAATCCAGTGACAATGGAGAAAGTCCATAAAAACGCTAACCTGTTGTCCCTTGTACGAAGGTCTTCAAGTATAAAAGTCCAATACAGTGTAAAATAGTATTCAATTTAGTTTTAGAGTAAAAATTGCAAGTACTGCACTTTCAGGAGGAAAATATAAAGCAGTATCTTCAAACTCCATACACTACACAAGGAGCGTGGGAAAGCCACGAGTCCCTGATGGATGAGATCTACAGGGGTGAAACAATCAAGAGGAGGGAGCACAGAACCAGCAACGTAGCTTGTTTTAAAAAAAAAAAAAAGCCTCAAGACTAAAATAAACTCAAATGTGTTCAGGTAAGAGTAGCCTCCTGAACAGTGCACATATGAATTTAAATAAATCCAAGCCAACATCTTTAGTTGAATAGGTTAATATTTAATACGCTACATCTAGACCTACTGAATAACTTACACCATGAGATGAATACATAATTTTACAGTGTCACGTCTAAAGTTCCTTCCTTTAGAGTGCAGCATAGTAAAACGTAAAAATAAATATCTTAAATAGGATTATTATTAAGGCACATTATAAAGGACAAGATCATCAACCGTCGAAGAGCTGTAATGTCAAGAACCTTGCTGTCTTAGGTACTGTAGTCACTAATAAATAGTTTTAAATAGGACTCTGAAATAGATACGAAAAACTGTAAAATTATTTTAAAAAGGGGGAGGGGGAGGAAGAAAATAAAGGTCCTCCAGACAGTCCTGAAGGGTGGAGCATCTGCAACCTCTGACTGCCTTTACCCATAATCTTTTAGTCCGTACAATAAATAGAAAAGAGTCGTGGTGGTGGTGGTGAAAACCTGACCAGCAGATGAACGTTTCCCCAGGTGAAACAGGGATTCGAATGTGACAAGCTCCTCCAATGAGTACAAGTGACGGACTCTTTCCAGAACCGTGTGTGCTATTATTGATTGTCTGAGCAGCTGGTGCAGTAGCAATTGCTCCACAATCCCACGTGTCCGCAGGACAGATGAGAAAATAGCTTTGGTACCTGTCCACCACTGTACCTGCTGCCACACTCCTAGACTGATTGTTCGATGCCCATTTTTGAGATAGCGCAAACACTACCTTCTGCCTCAGCAAAGTTTGCAGGTCTCGGTGACTGCAACGAAGGACAACCAGCGCTTCTTCTGTCTTGTTTGTTTGTTTTTTTTTTTAAATCTACATTTACGCATAATTCAAGCTACATATTGCTCACTCCATATTCCCTGGTTCAACTAGATTCACATAGCGTTTTCTAACTTGGAAAAGGCAGTTTGCTTCCCTGATACTATAAAAAGAGCAAAAAATAAAAAACCCCAATATAAAAGTGAAGTCCCATTGATACATACCCCTGCCATCATGTCCTAGTGGCTAATCTGTGTAACTCAGGCTCTTTGGGATTGACTTCAAAAACTGCTCCTTACCCTCCCATTCTCCCCTCTCCACCTGCAGCACTCCTTGGAGTAAGAAAAAGTAACACCTTTGCTTCACAACATAGCTTTGCTTTCTCCTTTTAAAGCTGTCAAGTCAATGTTAACCTTCTCATCAACTACTAACACCTGGGAAACTGGGAGGGAACAAGAAACTCTTTTGACTTGGACCAGACTGGCCAGTCTACTGCATTCGGTCTGTCTGCAGCTGCTGAGGCTGGTACTGGCCGAAGGCTGCTGCGGCTGCTGCGGCTGCAGCCGCGGCGGCAGCTGACCCAGGTGCAGCGGCGGTGATTGGCTGCTGGACAGCATAGCTGTAGCCCCCAGTGGTCACGTAGCCTGCAGCAGCTGGGGATGCTGCATAGGGGTACTGGTCATAGGCAGCGGCTGCTGCAGCTGCGGCTGCAGCCGCTGAGTATTGGGCGTAAGCAGCTCCAGTGTAATCAATGTACGGTGTGGTGGAAGCCGCAGCTGCTGTAGGCTGGACGTGGGGAATGACCACTCCAGGCTGCACAAAAGCCTGCGGGTAGACGTAGTGGGCAGGGATCCTGTTAAGAAATGAGAAACAAAGTCAGGCAACAGTCATCTCTTGTGGAACTTTTTGCTTGGAGATGGGGACAAACTCAAATTTAGTGGTTGCTATCAACATAGGGTTGCCATAATATCTACATTTTAGCAGTCCATTTGTTACTCCCTGGAGAGAATTCATCACCAAAGCCAGAATGACATTCTCCTTGTTAAGAGTTTTCACTCTGACTTCGAACCATGCACTATCATGTATGCCAAGTTTGGAAAATGAATCATGGTTCACCAGGGATGTGCATGGAAGGGAGATTTAACAGGGGCTTCAGGAGTTCTGGAAAAATTTGTAGAGTTCATATAAGGAAGATAACAGCTAGTAAATAGAAGAATCCATGGCACTAATACAGGTCTCAGAAATTGTCTGAGATCGCACAGTTCTGTGGGGGTGACGGTCTGGCTGTTTGAGGGAGAAGAGATTCCGAGTGTTTCTTTATCATGGCAACCCTATTTGAAATCGCTAGGCAGACTCGGCACACATTAATCTCTCAGCAACCTCAGTCACCCTGATTAAAAATCATAATTACGAAAAAAGCAGGCGAAAAAATGAAATAAAATAAAATAAAATAAAAAAAACCCAAACCAGGAGTTTCAAGGTTCACAAGTGTGGTAAACACGGCAGTCACACTCCTCAAATGACAGTAGTGCAGCTCACTCGGTTCACAAAAGGCTGTTGTGGGGAAGCCACCAAAATGCTATTAACAGTCCCGGCAGTGATTCCCAAAGAGGTGTGCGGCACACTTCCACTCTCTCTTTTGTTTTTTATTTTTTTCGTAAGGACAGAACAGTCAATCAAACCTGTTTGACTATCAGGCACCTGAGGCTCAGCCAGCTTGCTTGTCTCTATGCAAGACAGACAGAAAGGGGCCAGGGTGATGAGGTTGACAGGAAAGATAGGGACAGGAAAATAGAACCAAAATGTCTCGGAACCTATCAGAGACTTAAAAGATATAGTCTGTAAGGCAACAGTTATCCTGCCCATCTGCTAACTCTTATGTTAGGGTCCATGTCAGGAGAAATTGATTTATTAACCTATCTGCTTTCAATCTGCCCACTGGGTGACATTTTGTACAGTTCAGTTGTACAGTTACGGGTCCCCCTGTAGAGAGCCAAGAACGTGCTAGAAATCAAGTATCATTTTAAAATTTAAAATATTAGCATTCACAGCTCATATACAGACAGGACAGGCCCGAGGCCCTCACTTAAAAGTTGGTTTAAAAAAAAAAATTACAAGAAGTTTGTTTACAAAATCCCGTGTGTTGCAGCTGTCCCTCTTGTGATTCATGGCTGCCCACTTATAAAGTGCTCCCTCAAATATCTGTCTTATTTTTGTCTTTCTTTAAATGAATCTCCCTCACAACCCCCCCCCCCCCACCTTTCTAAAAATAGAACACAGGCATGCTATCTGGCTGTCAACAAGGCCAGCTTATTGGTAGCACAAGCGCAAATAACCATCTTCAAATTTTTAAAGAACTCAAGACGAAACATCGCGTTCAGGCTTTTCAAAAACACGAGGATTTGTGTGTGTGTGTGTGTGTGTGTGTGTGTGTGTGTGTGTCTTCAGAATTCTTCTGAAAGCACTTGTGAAGAACACCCGTGGAAAAGATGAGATTATCAGAGACAGCTGTGAATTCTGTCTCCCCGAAATTAAAAAATGCATTTAATTTTACTAGAACTGTAGTTATTTCTCAGTGCCAGCAGAAACCATAGCACCAAGTGTTTCTGAGGACACTTTAGAGATGTTCTTAACCGCATGTCAGTAACCAGGCGTGGCAGCATGGTCATGCACACATTCAGAACTCTGTGTCAGATCAGGTGACTGGCTCACCCTTGGTGACAGGTGTGGCTGTATAAAACACTGTCCCCAGAGCCGATAGGTCCACAAAGTGCAGACACAGCTAAAAGAGTCTCCTCTCCTGCCAGTTTACATGTGGTGACGGACGGCAGAGGCTGCAGCCGGGCTATTTTTGATCCTGTCATGCGACAAGGGTTTCCACTGGATAAAATGTCTTTATAAGGCCAACGTGAAACATCTATCAGCTGCAGAGGCCAGCCAGTCTGAAACCTCACTGATACAAAGACATTAACCCTTGGTGTGCTGAGGACAGCACAGTGTCTGATAGATTTGTATTTTCAAATAACAAAGTAACTCAAAGGAGGTTTACTCTTAACCCCCTGGACCCCCCAAAAAGAGGAAAGTTAAAGTGTGTGTGTGTGTGTGTGTGTGTGTGTGTGTGTGTGTGTGTGTGTGTAGAATGTGTTAAAACAGGGAAAGAATTGCTTCAAGAATTATGTCTCTGTATTTATGTTAATGACTATTTCTGATTGAACAGAGCGACCCGATGAGAATATCGTTTATTTTTCTGGAAGACCAGATTCCTTTCTGAAGGCTGACAAGGGCGAGGACAGTGTCTGAAAAGCCAATGAAGACCCGAGGCCTTTAAAAAAAAAAAAAAAGATCATGGAAAAGGGGAGCCCAGAGAACTCCAGAAGATGCCTGAGAGACTCCCATGTCTCAGTTCAGTGAGAAGGGAGCAGAGGAATGTGGGGTGTGCTGGGAGCTCTTTTAGTATTTGGGAACG
The DNA here is from genome assembly GCF_903995435.1 of Acomys russatus. Taxonomy (NCBI): domain Eukaryota; kingdom Metazoa; phylum Chordata; class Mammalia; order Rodentia; family Muridae; genus Acomys; species Acomys russatus. Next base: position 29,582,370 of record NC_067139.1, on the reverse strand, counting down.
CTCCTCCTACTAGAACTCTAACCCCCAGACCTTTAATTTACCATAGAATGCTTACAGTGAGCAGCTACAAAGCTCAAGAGCCAAGTGGACATCCCAGGCGATTAAACAAAACGACTGCATTTTTCTTCTGTCTCCATTTCTTTAGGTCCCTCTGACATCTCTCTGTGATTCCCTCCCTTCCTTCCTCTTTTCTCTTCCGTTCTTTTCTAAGACAAGGTCTCTCTGTGTAGCCCAGACTGGCTTCAAACTTATGATCATCCTGCCTCAACCATTGGAGTTCTGAGATTCCAAGAATGTACCACCATGCCAGGCTAGTCCCTGGGACTTTCAAAGCAATAACACAAGTTAGCTCTTCTAATCTGTCATGAAGACTGGGGACCAAGTCTCATCATTTTGGGCCTTTTGTGCATCTGTCTCCAAAATACCTTTTTAGTATCTTTTTAGCTCTTTGAACCCAGGTCTGTAGGGCATCTTACTACTCCCTGGCCATGCCACAGATGGCTGGATCCTACTTTAGCACATGCCACCCACCCCTCATGCAGGATGCCAACCCTCCGCCAGTCTCTACCTTCCCCATTCACTGTAGCTCTCGCCCTTGGTGCACAAGAGCCTTTGGGAGTTTATATTCCCTCTTTATTTCTCATTGTTCCTTTGTGAAAGGGATTGATGTTTTCCAGCCTGGAGTTGATGAACATTAAATAAAGTTCTCTGTGAAGGGGTCTGCCACTGCTTAGCACGGCAGGGGCTTACTTAAAATAGCTTCACATCTTCACCCTCCATCCACGATCTAGCTCATCCTCTTCAGGAAGACTTTTTTTTTTTTTTTTTGAGACCCATTGATGTGCTGTGTCTCTCCCTCTGTCAGAGGTCCTTCTTAGCACTGATTATTTTATTACCAGGTGAGGAGAAAGTGACAGTATGCATTTTTCTGGCTGTAGCATGACACCGGGGAATGGACACAGCTTCCAAGGTAAAGCAGACCATGACTCTAAACTTGGAATCATAGTTGGCACGCACACTGCTGCTGTGATCAGGGGGAAGTTAACGAACCTGTCTATACTTGTTCTGTTTGTTCCAAAGAGAGAACCTTAACAGCATCTTTTTCAAATGACTATAAGAAGTAAATGGCATAATTTATGTGGTTCTTTAGTCAGTTCTACATACACAGTAGCCCGGGTCACCACCTCTAGCGTAAAGCTAGGCACTGATATGGGTGCTCAGGAAATACTTAACTGTATGGTTAAGGGGTGCTTAAAGCTTTACTCACAAACCTGCAGCATCTCCTTTCCAAAGTTGTGATGAGAAAATACTTCTTTCAAACAGAGACTATTTAGAAGCTAAAGGTCATCAAGTCCTTCCACATCTGCCCTCTGCTCAATCCAAAGTTCTTTCAACCAATGTGTTTGTCTTTAAAGACAAACCCAGGGGCTATTTAAGAACCACAGAAAACTAACAGTCTCCTCACTAAGCCTTTCAAGCAAGGAAAAAGTTATAAATTCTCAGGCTTGCTTCGAGGCTAAGCCTAAAACAAGAACATGTGGCATTCAAAGGGAATTTAGGGTGACCAGGTGTGATTTTTTGGTTACAGACCTGGAATCAGGGGCAGTACTGAGAACCACTCAAAAAAAAAAAAAAAAAAAAAAAAAAAAAGAAAGAAAGAAAGAAAAGAAAAACCTTACTTGGCCTACCTGGAATGCTATCTGTTTCTTATCTCAAGCTCAACTTGAATCTCCAATTCAAACAATTTATGCACACAGTAACAATCACCATTCATCACAGAGACAGTTAATATCAGAAGAGATGAAAAACAAAAGGTTACTATAAAAACACACTTGATTTAACATTTCCATGTAATACATATCACCCTGGTGGTTCTTGTCTTCTTTGTTACTTATTTTCTCAAGGATCTAGGACTACCACCGCCAAGCCAGATATTTTCAGCTGGTGCTCCAGTGCGCTGTCCTTTCTCTATGCGCTGAGCCTCTTTCGGAGCCTCCCTGCTTGTTCATCCTACCACACACCTTTGAGATGCACCCAGTGCCCTCAGCCAGTTCAAGTCTACTCCCCTCCCCACAGCGTGTCCAATTCTTCCAACCCACATATTTTCCTACGGTTCTGAATTCCTCTTAAACTTGAAACAATTATAAACCAGTTATCAATGAGTGCTTGTCAGCTGCTCTGCCATCTTCTTGCTGCCCCCCCCCCCCCCCCCCCAGTGAACACACCAAGTGATGCACGCTTTAGAACAGCTGCTAAGTGATTTGGGTTTACACTCTCTCAAGATGATTCCTGGGAGGTCAGGACTAAGCCCACTAGTACAACTTCAGATGTATGTTTTTTTCCCATAGGCCCATCTTGACTGATAGTTAAATATGAGCAGAGAGAGAAGGGAGGAGGAGGGAGGGGAAGGGAGGAGAAGGGAGGGAGGCAAGGAGGAAGTGGGGAGGGGGGGCAGAATGTATGGCCCAATCAACTCATCTCTTGCTGTCCATATCCACCTTGGCTTGGAAGGGGCTTCGATACATAGCGATACTTAATTAATTGTAGCTTTTCCCAAAAGCTGTAGATGTCTCTAAGAACCAGTTACTAATAGATTAAGATAACAAGAGACTATTAAGAAAGTGTCCATCAAAATCTAGTTTGCTACTTAGTTTTGGGTGAGCCTGTATTAGGAGATGCTTAGGTAGGCATCTACTCATGAAGACAGATTCTGGCCTTCTAGGTGACACATGGAGATTGTCAGGTACTAAGCTGGATCACAGCTTAGTTCCTTCAAACAGCCTGGCAACTCACAAAAGAATGAGAGTTACAAGAATATCAATCGGGCGGAAGACGGAGGAAACAGATTGTAATGTCCAGGATAAACCAATCGGGGGGAAGATGGAGGAAACAGATTGTAATGTCCAGGATAAACTGATGGTGGCCTCCCTCTAGTGTCATGTTTAATGTAAGGGGATGGGGGACCTCAGAAGCTGGTAAACCAGAAAAAACACAAATGTGAGCAGGCTGCTTCCCTGGTGGGTCTGAAAGGTGGAGTTAGTACTGTGCTCCTCAAAACAAAAACCAAGCAAAATTAAGGGGAAGGGGGAGCCCAAACTGGTGATTGTTAATGAAATCGGAATAGAGTTGCTGGACCTTCATCGGAAGACCTGGAGGTGGACGAACATTGCAAAAGAAAGCCCCGTTCCCAGAAAACAGAGACTTACAACATGCAAGCAGCGATTCTGTGTTCTTACAGAGAGAAATCACACAATTTAGCACTCACTACAAAAATGTTAAATGGAAGTCACAGGCTAATAGCTTAAAAGCAGGAAGGGGAGGGGGAAAAAAAGGCCCTTTGCTTCCCATGGCAAAGTCAGAAGTCAACACTGCTCACCACCACCAAAACCAAACGGCAAAGAGCCCCTTCCCCAAGGAAAGGAAACACTCACTACAGCTCTGTTCAATTAAGTCAAAGCACACAGTTTAGCTATCAACACCACTTCATTATTGTAATAAATGAAATAAAGCACACGGAGGGCTATGGACTATAGTGAAAAGAAAAAAAATGAAAACAACACCACCAACATCCATGCACGGTTAATCACCATCTGAGCTTGTGTCTGAGTCTACTGGTTACAGAGTTTAATTCCAAACAGAACTAGTCCACCTCTTATCATCGCATCCTTCTCATCAGTTAGCTTAACTGTATACGAGCCCTGTCAGGTTAGAAAGAGATAAATAACATTGAGTCAAGCTGAACAGCAGGAATGGTGACGGGACACATGTCTTGTGCACAAGTCATACCTGGTATTTTGTTTTGTTTTGTTTTGTTTAATCATAAGCCCAACATTTGGCTGGTTTGGAGACTGCAAACTTGGTCAGATAACTTGACTCATCTAAAAATATTTATGGTATCAGCATTAAAAAATACATAAGCATATATAAATATGCAAGACCCGGGACATTCAGTGACATATCGACCTTGTCTGTTCATAACTAAGAGGCAGGGTAACAAACGGTGGCCATGTTGGAACTTTGGAGGCTTTGGTGAACAGACTTACCCAAAAGGTCTTTGTATAAGGGCCGGGTGAAGCTGTTGAACTCCAAAGGCAAAACCTAGCAATAAAACACACCACATTTTCCATTTGTGCACAGTTAGGAACTTACTTTTCCTACACAGAAACTGCAAAAAAGAAGCAGTCATATAACACTTTTGAGTATTCATGGACATGTTCTTTACATACAGAAAGTATATCTATTTTATAAATGTTGTCATTCATCCTAAAAAAAAAAAAAACCCTGCAAAGTTTAATTAACAGACATTAAAAAATATCTTTAAAAATTTAGACTGGAGAAAAATGCTCATGAGGGAGACCCACAAAAACAATGAAGTGAAATTCACAAATATTCCTACAGTTCCAACCCATGAGTGAAAAAGAAAAAGTAAAGATAAAAAAATCTCTGCAATTTGTAACATTCTGAAAAAATTGTACAGTTTATAGCATTAATATTTCACAAAACAAATTCCCCCATCCGTTTTCAAAGAGTAATACATGCACAAAAGATGTTTCAGAAAGACATAGTTTTGAATGTCCGTGGGTATTTCCTCATGAGTTCCCTTTCTGTCAACCAAGCTCCTGAACAGAAATGTCAACCTCTTTTTAAACTTCCCGTAGAAAAGGCAGAGTGCGGAGCACGCAATTTAGTCAACAGAGTTGCTTGTCCAGGGGATTGAAGATATTTGTTCGATCATCAAGTGAGTGATTTTCAATAAGTGTACAGGACAGCACCAAATTATACAACCAGCCATATTTTCACATGGACAAAGCTACGCCCCACTGTCAACTAACAGCTACAGGGATTTTTTAGTAAATTATTTCTCATTTCCAAGTAAGTGTCACTAACAAAACAAAGCAAAACAAGTAAAAAACCCTGTAACTTGTGAATGTGAGATTTTCCTATGTGTAAGTATTTGATTGCTAGTGTTCTGTGATTTTATGTGAAAATGTGTGTTATGCCTCTCTTAGGTCAGGGTTCAAGTCATGCCTGCTGTGAACACTGCATGACTGACCTAGACCACAGGAAGAAGGGAGGCTCACTGGCTGGAGGTGAGTGACAAGGCCCACATAGTTTTCCTTTTCAGCTACAAGTGGCTAGTAAAAATCGGATAACTGAAAGCAGATAGGAATGCTTATCATATAGGAAATTAACCTTTGAGGGCAAGTGATCCGGCCCCTAAGAGCTATTTTTGCACATAGATACATTTCAAGTACCCAGCGGCATACTTACACCACTGATGTATCTTTAATGCTCTGGTGGAATAACCAGCCCCTACTCAGGTTTTAGCAAACACTACTACAGATTTTCAGGAAGCTAGTTTTTTTTTTTTTTTTTCTGGGCTGGGCATGGTGTGGGCTGATAACTCTACTGCTGGGGGGAGGGTTTGGGGGGCGGGAGAGGGGTAGGCACTGCTCACCTGGCTGCATGATTCTTGGTTTTGCTCCCAAGTATGCCAGATTCACATTGGCCTTCCTACCATCAATGATGGGGTTGGGATCCTTGCAGGCTCTTTCAGCAGCAGCCCGGTCAGCCATGGTGACCTTAGCAACACACACAGACACACAAAGCCCTCAGTTAACCCCTGAAGGAAAAATAGTGAAGTCACTGAGCTTTCTTTCTTTCTTTTCCTTTCTTTCTTATTTGGGAATGGGGGTGGGTGGGGGCGCGGTTGGGACATTAACCCTTCATTCTCTCCTTTAAAAAAATAAGCAGAAAGAAGAAAGAAGAGCCCCTCCACCCCAACCAAAGTCTGAAGGGTGCTGGTGTGGGGCCTAACAGATTTGGAAACCACAGTTCTGAAATCGCCTGTAGATTTACCCCTTTCCCAAAGTCCCTTCTTGGTCCCCACCCGGGCCCCAGAGGCACAGTGGGCTTTAAACAAAGTCCAGCCCCAAACCAGCTGGTTGCTCCCAACAGGCAAACACTCCCCAGCGACAATAGCGATTGTCCCGCTCCAGGACTCCCAGCTCTTAGGGCAGCAGAATTTGCCCCTTTAAATCTCCAGGAAGCTTAATGTGCTGTTTCAGTTAGGTAGGCAAACAGCCAGAGGGTCAGCTTTTTCTTTTCTTTTCTTTTCTTTTCAGAAGCTACCTTAGCGATTTGAAAGGTAGGGGTGTGACACCTCCTAAATGTCTCTTCCTTACACACACACACACACACACACACACACACTTTTTTTTTTTAAACAAAGCACTTAACAACACACACGCACACACACACTTTTTTTTTTTTTTTTTTTTTTTTTTTTTTTTTTTTTAAACAAAGCACTTAACAACCAGCCTCCAAGCCCGGAATGCCACAGTGCGGGGCTCCGTTCCCTCCCTCCCAGCTCTCTGCATCCTAGATCCTGCTCTCAGTCCCAAGCTCTTGGGCCACCGAAATAGCATCCCCTAAGGTCCTCTCTGAAACCCGCGAGGCAGGCACGAGCCCCCGCTCTCCCAAGCCCCGTCATACTTGAAGTTTCCTCTCAGCTCCGAGTGGAGGGGGCGTCCCGCGTGGTCGTCCCACAGAGCCCCTCACCCCAAGCTCTGACTCCCGAAGGCCTGGGGCCACTCGCTCCCTCCTGGCCTGTTTTCGGTCTCCCCACCAGTACCTCTCTTAGTTGTCCCCCCCTACCCCCACCTCGAGCCCTTCTGTGTAACTTACAAATCCGTAGCCCCGGGACTTGCCCGTTTGCCGGTCGGTGATGACCACGGCCTCCTCGATGTCGCCGAAGACCTCGAAGTACTTGCGCAGGCTGGCGTCTGTGGTGTGGTAGGGCAGCCCTCCCACGAAGATCTTAGTGTACGTCGTGTCCTTCTGGGTCGTGTGCATCTTCGCGCCCGCCCCGCGGCTCGGGCTCCGGCTGCGGCTGCGGCTGCGCCTGGTCCTTGGGCTCCGCGTCTCCCGCAGCGCACGGCGGCCGCCGGGGGCTGAGGGAGCGCGCGGGGGCGAGGGCGCGGCGTGGGCGCTGGGCGCTCTGCTTCCCGAATGGCCTTCGGCCCCGGACACTCGCCCGGGCGCTCTGCTCTCGTCCCCACGTCCGGTCACTGTCCAGACCCTCCCGATCGTCCGGGTAACCAGCGTGAGCCTTTTGCACTCACCCCGCGTGGAAGTAAAAAAAAAAAAATTTTTTTTTAATGCAAAGAGAGGGTGATGGTCTCTGAGTCCAGAAGAGGTAGATGTTTCTTTCTCAAAAAAATCGGTGGCTGGGGTGGGAGTGGGGTTGGCTCAGAGGCCACCGCGTCCCGGGGTCAAGGAGGTGGTAGCTGGGGGCGTAGCGTTGGGCCCGGCTAGGGCTGGGGACTGTCCCTCCTGCCTGAGAGCTACCAGACCTGTGCGGACAGAGGACAGCTCTCCAACCCTCTGCTCCCTTCCCCAGCGGACCGGGGGTCGACGCCCGGCTGGGGAGGGGGCGGGCCGGACGCCTGCGATTGGCCGGGACAGCACCTGGGGCGCCTGGCGCCGCCGCCCCCCAGCTGTTGGGAACAGCTGCTTCTCTCCCTGAGCGCGCGGCGCGGCGCTGGGTCGCCTGGCTGGGGCTCCGGCGCTGTTGCTGGGGCAGAGTTGGAAGCGGCTGGAGGCGGCCTGGCTGTGCTGTTGCCTGCTCCTACTGGTCAGAGTCGCAAAGACCCCTGGCGACACAGGCAGGGACCCGGAGTGCTTTGAGTACACGCCCGGAAGGGGAGCTTCTTGGCTGTCCAAAGCCGACCACGCGAGCTCTTCGAGACAGGCCTCGATGGCATGGCATGTCCAGTTGACTTGAGAGTCTTCCAGCCACCCCGCCCCCGTTTTCCCTTCCCCCCCTGCCCCCCCCCCGCCCAGCTTGGGGAGGTTTGTAAATAGGCCAGTCCCCTCCCAAACACCTGGGGCCCAGGAAATCTGCCTCCTTTAGGAGTCTGGGCCATGAAAGAGCCCTCAGGTTTTCTTGGCCCCCAAAAGCTTGGTGCTGTGGGAAACTAAGAGGTAGAGCCCTAGGGGTATAGTGTGGTGTAGTGTAGAATAATGGTGGTGGTGGTGGTGATGATGATGATGATGATGATGATGATGATGATGCTACCCCTAACATTTGGGTGGCTTGAGAAAAACATTAGCTTTTGGCTCACAGCCAGTGAAGGGTGTTTGTGTCCATCAGACTCTGCCTTCTACTTCGGAGGACCATGAATTAGGACTGTACCTCCCACAACCATCAAATTTGTGCTTCCTGTCTAACTTAGTTATTCAGAAAGATGGGTACAATGTCTGTCTCATCATAATAAGTCTCTCCCGCCTCCGCCTTTTTTTTTCTAAGCAAAGAATCTATTTCCTTCTATTTGAATTACAAAACGTTTAGCGAATTGACCTCATTTATTTATCTGAATATAATTGTTAAAACGTATGATTTCTTTTAAAAGAGAGAGAGAGGAATAAAAAAAAAAACCCAACCTGTTACATAACAATTGGTTTTTAACAGCAAATCTGAAAGCATACACAGAATACATTAAACGTGATATATATTTATTAATTTAGCCAGCTAGTTGCCACTCCCGCCCCCCCTCCCCGCCCCACAGTAGGGCTTTTAACTAACACGGCTTTGAAATCAGTCAGTCGTCTTTTAAGTTTAGATTAAAAAAAATTTTTTTTTGAGACAGGGTCTCATGTATCCCAGGTTGATCTTGAACTTCCTGAGTCATCACTAGGATGACTTTGAACTTCTGATTCGCCTGTCTCCAAGTCCTGAATGCCGGCATTGCAGGCGCATAGAGCTTCACTGGGCTTATGTGATGCTTCCGGAAGGAATGCAGGGCTTCCTGCCTGCCAGGCAAGCACTCTGCCAACTGCGCGACGTCCCCGGGTCCCTGATGAAAGTTTGTAATGTGAACAGAACATTGCACCCTCTGCTCTCTCTGCACGAGCTCTGTTTAAGCGATTTTTGCCAGTGTAGTTCCAACACTAATTGCCCCGAGCTACACCTTTTATTTCCTTTTAAACAGGTCAATGTGTTAACTGATAGAGCCCCACAGACAAACCCTGGTTACTTCCCAGGGCACCTTAGCTGTCAACCAGAGCCGAAGAAGAATGTGGCGTGTGTAAAGGTGAACGAGAATCACTAGCGGATATTCTTGTGAGAAATCTTTAGCTCATCTTGCTGATTTCCACCAGAGGTTCCTGAGGTGATTAGATTCGGTTTGAACCCACAGTGAGAGATAAGGAAAACTAAGAAATCTATTGTTAATCCAGGTTTAAAAAAATAATTTATGAAAAAAACAAAGTCGGCTGTAGGGAGAGCGTGCAGGCAACAGCGGACAAGCTGGATCAGCACGCCGGCCAGAGAGACACCTAAGGATCCGTCCCGTGGAACGGCTACCGGAAGGTTTACTCTTTCGTCCCTTTAACCTTTTTTTTTTCTTTTATAAGCTAGTTGGGTTACATAATAAAGTTTAATTGCTAAGAAAAAAAAATAATTTATAATGTCAGAATTTTATAGGAAATGTTGACCCTTTAGTACAGTTCCTCATGATGTGGTGATCCTCAATCATAAATTTATTTTCATTGCTACTCCATAAATGTAATGTAGTTACGGTTATGAATAGCAGTGTAAATATCTGTTTTCTGATGGTCTTTGGGGGCCATGACCCACAGGTTAAGAACCACCATTTGAGATGAGTGCTTGAGTGTGGAAACACAAACCCTGTCCACAACAGTTAAGTAAAGTGCTCGTTCAGACGGAAGGCTGTGTCAGTATGACAAAGGATAATTTTTTTTTTGACAAAGGATAATTTTTAAAAATAAAAAAGCAAGCCCTGAAACAGAAGAGGCTTGCTTTTTAATGTTTAATATTCATCTTGCAATGTCACTTAAGGATTACAGTACTCCACTGAAGCTCAGGCAAAAGCCTCTGAGAGGGGAGGTGACTCTCAAGAAGCCTCATACACCTTGTGACACTGCCTGTCTTGTGTCTTCCTACAGGGGTAAGAAGCCAGTCCACCCTGCACAGAAGGAGAGTGTGTCTGCAAGTGCAGCCGGCAGTTTGGATGGTGGTCACTGGGCAAAGTGGAGAAAGCTAAGAGGAAGCTTTTACCCCATGATGGGATAGCTGTCTCCTCAGGCTTGGGGAGGAAATAAAATACACCGTTCACTCTGAGGGCTGGGGAGACTGCTTAGTGGACAAAATGCTTGCTATGCAAGTGTTAGGGCCTGAGTTCGAACCCCAGCATCACCATGAAAAGCTAGATGTGCTGGCACATCTTGGTCAATTTCTGGCCTCTTTATTCACACGCGCGCACACACATGTGCATACACACATGTACACACAAACACACACACACACTGAGAGGGGGAGGGAGAGAGAGAGAGAGAGAGAGAGAGAGAGAGAGAGAGAGAGAGAGAGAGAGAGAGGGAGCAAAGAAAATAACACAGGCAAGAGCAGACCTTTCAATCCCACGAGGGCCCCACTAAACTGCCCTTAGAGAATATTTGACACTTTTGTCTGATATTGGTTCATTTTGAACAAGATGATACTTGGGCACTCACACATTTTGGAAATTCCAGAAATAATCAAAGTGTTCCTAGTCAACAAAAGACTGTGAGTTGCTGAGAATGAGGGGGGAAGAGGACTGGTGATTTTTAAATTTTGTTTTCTAAGTCTGCATCAGTAGAGGCCATCGTTCAGCACGCGCACAGCCCACTATGGCTTCGGTTTCACATCTACACAAAGGTAAACACAGTTACAAAGACCAGACCCACTCTCGGTGGGCCCCGGGCTGTCAGATGGATTGGACTCCAAACTTCAAGATTATTAAGTACCAAATATTTCTGCACAATAGCCCGTCACAAATTCAGGCTTGAAATAACAATATGTGAAGACTCTTTTCTCTCTCCTGGCTGCTTTTGGCAGAGGAGACACAGATACCCAAATGCCTTGTGCAATATCATGTGTATTTCTTTGGAAAGAAAGAACGGTAAAATACTGTAAAAGTTATAAATAAGTTCCAAGCTTGCCATGTCCAAATTAGTGCCTGAATCCTTGGTTACCACTCCTCGGCAGGATTGATATCATTTTGCTACTTATAGTAAATTATCATCCATGTTGTTCAGAATCTTTATTTGTTAGAGGCCAAGCCCAACTCAAAATATTCATTTTATCTGTTTTTTTCCCTTTCCCCCTCCACTTTTCCCTCTTTAATCAAGCATGGATGGGAGCTTCAGGCTTACTCGCATCTAGACACTCTCTTGGCTGTCACGTCAGGTTATCAAAACCATTTATTGAGCTTTACAGTACTAAAGAAGTATCTACTGAAACCAGAGGCTGGGGGACCTGTCTGTATACAGCTTACCTTGCAAGCAGGAGGCCCCGAGTTCCACCCCCAGAATCATGGGAAAAGCTAAGTGTAGTAGAGTGAATTTGCAATCCACCCCAGAATTTGAGACATGGAGACTACTGGAGGCCCAGCCTAGCCTAGTTTGTGAGTTTCAAGCCGGAGAGGGAGACCTTGAAAAGAAAACAACAGCAACAAAATAACGGAGAGCTAAAGGCTGGGAGGTCAACCTTCAGGCTCACCTTTACCCTAGGACGCCCGCTTGCATAGCTCAGTGGTAGAGCCCTTGCCTAGCAAGCAAGACCATTGGTTCCATCCTCAGCCCTGGGTGGGGGTGGGGGATGTATAACCACTGTCCAGTGTTTGATACGAGCCAATATATTGCGGAGAGAATGTTTAGGCCAGGTATTTAACTTTTTTTGGAAAATGAAGCGTAGCCTCAGGTAAGCCTTTATTCGGTTGTTTGGAAATGTTCTGTCCTCGAGTTCCTGTGAGCATTCCAAGACGGATGTGGGCATTCTGGCCTTTGGAGAAGCCGTAAGCAGCTATCCCCGTTTCTCTGGGCTGGCTGGTAATCCACACACACAGAGCACATAATGGGCCGGGCTGGTGTTTTCGTGAGTTGACCTGGCAGTTGGAAACCCAGGCCCCACAGCTCATCCCTATCTTGGAGAAATCTATTCATGTTGCATTCCACCTCAGCCAGGCTGGTGAAATGGCTTGAAGTGTAAATATTGAAGTCATAGGCACCGATTTTATGTCCAGCATCCCCACATCGGAAAGCAGTGTACAGTTATTTAAATGATCAGACAAGAGTTAAAATGAAAGTACACATAAGTTCGTGGTTAACTTCACCTTGCAAACCAATCTCCCTCTGCTGCGGCTGTGAGCACACTTGAATTTCTGTTTAAATTTGGAAGGCCAGGAGAGAATCCAAGCATTTAACCCACCATGTGGCTTTCCCTTTTCAACTCGGGGCACACTTGGGTTTCAAGCCGGTACACAGTGAGCCTCCAGGCTGCCTGAGTTATTTTTAGGACACTGATGGAACTCTCCAAATGTATTGGATGACCGCTCTGGATGACAGTGTTATCCTGGAGATGTTGCTGTGGTCTAGGCAAAGGGCACAGTGGCACAAACAGCCTTGAATCCTGGGACAGGAGGCATAGGGCTTGGTCCAGATAGTCATTAACCAGCTCCCACAACCTGTTTGGTTTTCTGGATTAGAAAGCACAAATGTAGGGTTAGGGGCACAGATCAGTGATGGGAGTACTTGCATGCCATGGGCAAGGTGCAAGCTTCCTCTCTAGTGACCAGAAAGGGTCATTAGAGGCAGAGGGATAAAGGGACTATACCTACCCCAGAATGAAGGCTCTACTCAACCCCTCCCCCACTTTACTTAAAGACATCTCTTGGTTACCCCAGATTTTGGAGATAACCCAATGCTACGACCTGAGTGTTATTTACTTTCTTTCTAATATAAACTATTCAAGGTCATTCCACCAAAGCTATGTTTTCTCTGGTAACAACGGAAAGGCATATTTGTGGTAGAAAATTACAGATTGGCAGCAAGATACACACAGGAGAAAACCAAATGCACCCATAATTCTTCCTCTTAGAATAACTATTGACATTTCAGAGCAATCGATTCGGGGCTTTTCTTGCATATAAATAACACACAGGACAGTGTACAAACACCATTCATTCCACTCTACACTGTGTTACCATCAACTAAAAAAAAAAAAAAAAAAAAAAAAAAAAAGAAAGCCTTATATGGTGAAATAGTTTTTCTTACCATGAAATGGTTTCTGTAATTCATTTTAAGTACCATTTTATCATGTCAGTGCTCCAAGATCATTTATTCTTTAAAAGTATTTATGTTATCTTATTGATTATTACAAAGGGCTATAAATTAATACCCTTACAAATAAGAGTTTATATTCATTGTTGGCTGCTACTTCAGGCTGGCTCCCTAAGGGACTTCATCTTGCTCGCCGTTAAACTCTAACGCTCAAATATTTTTCAGGCGACTGCAGTCTTACAAGCTCTGGATACATTGAAGGGTAAGCCCATATTTAGAGCTTTTGATACATAATCTTAAATTGTCTTTAATATGATAACATCAGATTTAATTTTTCTTCATTCTTCCCTTCACTCCTTCCTCTCTTCCTCTTTCCTTCCCTGCCCCCATCCTTTCTTCATTCCTTTCTTTCTTCCTAGACAGGGTCTCATGCACCCCATGCTGCCCTCAAATGCACAATGTAGCAAGTGATCTGAAACTTCTGATGCCAAGATTAGAAAGAAGCAGCTCAGGCTTCAAGTGTGACATGAGCAAGAAGGTACCACCACCCCATTAGACCCATGGTTGTGAACTTCTGAGTCCTTGGATGCACAGCAGTGGTAGAATGAATGCTTTGGAAAGAACACAATGGTGCACTGGAAATGTGCATTGAAATTTGAAAAATTTTAACTTACTTTCTTGGGTAAAAATGCACTCTCATCACTTAATTTTTCACCCTCATATATTTCTGGACCATTTGTTTTTCTTTTGAAAACTGCCTTTTTTTTTTTTTTTTTTTAATGAGACAAAAAATTTGGAGTTGGGCAAAGATTTGTAGAAATAATCTGTGAATGTGTAGCCAACTGGGTAGAGTTCGGTCCACCTTGGGTCCCCATTTGAGGTTGGTGTCTAAAGTGGCCTGAACTTTGTGGTGTCGCTAGACCTGGCTTACAATTAGGAGTTATGGCTGCATGCTCATTTGGTGTCACCTGGTCAGGCACTCAGCCTCTGTTGGGACAAAATGTTATACCAAGAGCTGTTTCATAAGATGTGTCATTACCCATGCCATGTTACAACTGGCACGCCATCATCCTATCTCCTAGGATACGCACTGTGATTCATCTAGGAGGATGCTCCCTAATACGTCAGATCGCATCTTTCCCTCTTTCCCCATCACCACTGCCTCTAATAACCAAGATATCTCATGGTGTCTGGCCCAAGTGACTGCATTCGGCATCACAGCCTGGATTTGATGTGGTCTACTTTCCTGCTTTTGGTCTCGTTAAAATCGTGTAGCCTTTCACCTTGTCTGCTGCATGGACAGAGGAAAAAAGATCTGAGTTCAAAGCCAGCCTGGTATAGAGTAAGTATCAGATAAAGAAAAGATTAGATCCAGGAGTGGTGATGTATGCCTTTAATCCCAAATGAAGGTAAAGCTAGTTTGTATAGGGAAGCGCCCATGTTTAAAAACGGTGTCTAATGGAGTGGCAAAAAAGGTAACAGATCAGAGAGGATTTGACAGAATAGGATCTACCCAAGGAGAAGAGAGGAAAGGGAAGCTACTTAACAGGTACTTTTTCAGAGAAAGGAGACAGTTTTTACCAGGATAGGAATAGAGAGATGGGTTACAGAAAAAGAACTCAGGTGAAGGTGGAACAGGCCAAAAAAATGAGAAGAAACCAGAAGATTAGAGCAGATTGCTGAGTTAGTTTGAGGCCGAGCAGAGCAATTCCAGGCCAAGAGAGAGAAGCCAGATTAAATAAATCAGCTGGTAGAAGCATCAAGCCAGAACAGCTGAGTTGAACCAGCCAGTCCAGAGCTCAGAAAGAACAAGTAAGGGTGAGCTTATTAAGCAGTAAGTCTCAGAGGCTGAAACCATTCTAGGCCTAGGTTAGATTATATGGTGGCTAGAAGCTTCCAGAACTAGGTGTAAGTTAGCAGAAGGAGGCAGTAAGCCTCCAAGACAACAATTGAGGCAGGAAAATAAAAATTACTTTAATAGAATATATGTTGAAAAAATAATGTGTGTATATATATTCATGTGCATATACATACATACATACATACATACATACATACATATATATATATGCATGCCTGCATAGTCATTGTCTGCTAAATCAATTTCTAGGCCATTTCAGAAATTGGTTCTTATCAATTGCCTGCTGAATAAATATCTAGATCATCTCAGAAATTGGTTATTGACTGCTTTAGCTGACCAGAGAGTACAGTTCTCAATTTCTTAGCATTTTTAGTGTTTCTCAATTATTGAAGCAGGTCTTTGGCAATTGGCATTGCATTTTTAAAATCACTGCTGTGCTTTCATTAGTATTGACTTTTAGGTTAAACAGTAATTAGCTGCTTCCTTAGATATATGGGGGTTTGTTTTAGACTCCGTGAAGGCTGCACTTCTGAAGTATTCGCCAAGTTCTGCTAACTTGGCAGGAATCAACATAAAATACTTTGTCCCCTAAAGATTTTGGTCTGCACATGATTTTAGCTCTTTTTGGGGGTAAATCCAGAGCAAACCTTAGACTGGAATGTAGCTTTTAATACCAAAACATAATTTAGGGTATCTCTGTTGGTTCCTGGCATGCTAATGAGGTACTAAAGAGCTACAGGCAAGACTGAAATTTCACTGATTCTCAACACTTGTTTTACCTCTTGTAAGTTTTTTCCGAGACAATGACTATCTGGTAAGCTTTAGAATGAGTGGCTCTGTGTAGATACAGCCTGCAACTCATAATACCTTATAGGGGAATCCATATATCTCTGGCCCTTCTTTTCTGCCCATCTAGGCTCCCTTTCCTTGTCTTGATAAGGACACATCATCTGTTGTTCGTTCGTTGTTGTTGTTTTCAATAACAAGACCAGATAGGTTTACGGATGTAACTCAGTTGGTAGCATACTTTCTGAGCAAAAGCCTGGTAAAAACCCAGCACCCCATAAACTGGATGTGGTGGTTCACACTCCTAATCTCAGCACCCAGGAAGTTGAGGGTGAAGACATTCAAGGTTATCCCTGGATGCAGAGCAAGTCTGAGGCCAGCCTGGGCAACAGGAGACCCTGACTCACAACATCACCACCAACAACAAAAACCACACCCTTGGCCTATGGAGTTTTAGAGTTGCAACATCATTCATAAAGGTGCTTAAACAGAGCCCCTTAGTATCCTGTCTAGTATTGGAAGGGATTAGGAAGAAATGGCTACAATGATACTGGTTAATCACCCATTGGGAAAGTTCAAGTTCAAAATGTTTATAAGAAAATGTGCAGCTATATTTCAATATGATAGATTTTTAGCTTGTGCTAGTAAGATTTTGGAGAGACCTTGACAGAAGCCAGAGCCATCTGGGAAGAGGGAACGTCAGTTGAGGAAATGCCTCTATCAGGTTGGCCTGTAGGCAAGTCTGTGGGGCATTTTCTTGATTGATGATTGAGGATGTAGAACAGCCCAGCCAAGCATTGGAGTACCACTTCTGGGAAAGGTGAAGGGCTGACCTAAAACAAAGAGAAACTCCCAATTCAGTATGCGGTTAAGAACACCCGCCTGACAAAAATGGCTGTATAGTGATGAGAACATCTCAGGCAGCTAAGAGCTGTATCCACCACCATGAACGTTAGCATGTCCTAAGGCCTCTGTTGCTATTTATGGCCCTGAGACTGCAGAAAAGAGATCAACAGATTGAATATTTCACCCCAACTCTTCCCTTTTCTGCCCTATAAAACCCTCAGGTGCACTGTACCCCTGCCCTGTCTGCACTGCTGTGGGGGAGATTACTACCCTACATTGCTCTAATAAAGCACACCCTGCTTCTGTTGAGATCAGTCCTTTCATTTCCACACTGCCTCCATCAACCCTGATCTAGCATTGGTTGGGATGAGAAGGCAGGCTGCTACAAACCATGAGGAGCAAGCCAGGAAGCAGCACCCCTCCATGGTCACTGCATCAGCTCCGGCCTCCAGGTTCCTGCACTGTGTTCCTGCCCTGATTTAACCTTCATGAGGAACTGTAAGTGCTAAGCTACAGTAAGCCCTGTTCCTCCAGAAGCTGCTTTTGGTCCTGGTGTTTATCACAGCAAGGGAAAACAAATTAAAGCTCAATCCATCATAACCAGTGTGTATCTGTGATGTGCTATCTGAGATACCTCAATCATAGATCTGGATGCTTGCGCACATGTGTATGCACACAAAGCTACTGCCTCAGTCAGCATCACAGACATTTCCAAGATTTCTAGTGCTGGCCTGTATCTCTTTATAACCCTGACCTCTGCCCCCAACTGATTTGTTTGCTCTAGCTATGTATTAGTTTGATTTCTAGATCTAATATAGAAGGTCATGCCTCTTTTTTTATTACTATATTTTTTCCATATAGTACTGTTGAGGTTCACTTACACTGCATTAGTAGTTGTTAACATTTTGATTGTTGAGTCCTATTCTCTTGTGTTGATCATAGTACATTATAATTTGTTTCTCCGTTACCATGTACTAATCTTTGCTTTACTTCTAACCTTCTCATTAACAACCAAATTGGAGACCAGACAGTAGGGCTAATGCCTACAATTTCAGTATTTGAGAGTCTGAGGCAGGAGGATTGGCATTAGTTTGAGGTCAGTCTGGGTTACAGAGTGAATTCCAGAGCAGCTGGGCTAATAAGTGATGTGCAGTCTCAGGAAAACAAAACAAAACAAACAACCCCACCCCAAATCTGCTATTACATTTTCTGCATAAAGTGTGTGCATATACTTCTGTTAGTTTTTTGACAAATGTACCAAGTGACTAAGTTACTACATAGGAGGTCATATAGTTACTGTTTTAAAAAAAACAGTTGTACTTATGCATAAGTTCTGATGAATTATATTAATTTTCACCTTTATTCACCTTCAAATCTTTTCAAGATTTCATTTTGTCTTATGAAACCGGTATGCCTGTTAATTTACTAGTACTTGGAAATTTTCGAGTTAGCTTTCTCTTTTCAGGGTTTTCCCCCTTCTTCTTAACGTCAACAATGGGAACAAATGTTGGGATTTCTAACCCCTTTCATCGTTTCAAAAGTGTGGGCTTTTCCCCCTTTGCCCAGAAATGTTTTAGCTCACTCAAATCCATGTGGGTTTGAAAATTATATTCACCCTCCACTCACCATATAATACACTCTGCCTGACTAAAACTTTATTATTAAGGGTGTTAGACATATGAGTCTTTCTTTCTGGTTTGATCATTTTATTGTTTATTGGTTTTCTGTATCTCATATACAGTTATTTTGACTTTAAGACCCATCTTATATAATATTAACGGAGCCAGCTTTAAGTTAGCTGCTACGATTTTTTTTCCTACTCTTATTTTACATGGAGTTGTCTTCACATTATGGTAACATCTTATAAATCTGCTTATCATCTATATTCAGCTTGAGATTTTTTTGGTGTGTGTTTTAAAGTGTCTAATTTGTCTAAATTCACTGTGGATGCAGCTGGATTAAGTTGGCCAGCTCGTCTTCTGTTTGTTATGCCTGATGTTTGTTTGGGTCCTCCTTTTCCGCCGCCATCTTTCCCCTATTAGTTGTCCCCCCATTAAAATTATATCTATCCTACTTGCTATTTTAGCAGCTACAAAACTGCATTCTGAAATTATTCCAATCTACTTTAAATTGGCAGGAAACTTAGCCCCTCTGCCCTTTTCCCTGCTTTATTGTATAAGTGTTCTGCTTTGAAATATATCTCATGCCATGTAAAACTTTATTAGTGTTGCTTTAAATTCTCATTATATTCTTTTGCTTGTCCACACATTTACCCTTTCAGGGCTCTCTTTGCTCCTTGCTCTTCTTTTTTTCTTTCTATATCTTGAACAATGTCCTTAAGCATTTTCTTTAAGACTAGCTAGCCCTCTTTTGGTTCATATGCTTAGATTATTTTATTGAAAGTCTTTATCTTGTTTCCCTTTATTCAAATACCTCCCTTGGAACAAACAAGGAGGTTTAGGTTACCAGTTCTCAGCCACCTCCTCCCATTGCCTTCCTTTCCCTGCGTGCTTCTTTCTCTCCTGTGCTGGGCACCAAACCCAGGGCCTTGCGCATGTTAGTTGAGTGTTCTACCACTGAGCAACTATGGAAATGATGTAGCTGCCTTCAGTAGTCTGTGCTAAAGTCAACTGATCATCTCTCAGCTCTTCTTTGAGGTTAATGTGTGTAGTTTTAAAACTGCTTCTAAGGCTCATTCTTTGAATCCTTTGTTATCAGTGGCTTAACCCTGCAAGGTCTAGTTTGGATTTAGTCATGTTCCTCCTGTGTGAGTTTGGTTGAAATTCAGAAACTCAAATCTTTTATCACATTATCAAAAGAATATCAGTATTATTTTCTCATTTTTCTCTTTTCTGAGTCTCATGTCTTTAAATAGTTTCAATACATTTTTCTATTGAGAAGAAGCATTACACTTCCTATCAAGTGGCATCTACATCTGTATCCTGTACTCATGATGTTGACCTCTTCACTTCTCTGCTAGTGTTATTTTGCTTTTTATGCCATGACATCATTCTATCATCCTATCTTTGTGCTCACTAAGCCTGTCTTCTGCTCAGTTCTGATAGACCCACCCAGTAACTACACTTACACGGAGTGTCTTCTAGGGTTAGAATGTCCATATAGTATTCCTAAAAATTATTATTCTCCCCTGGAGTGACCCTTTTTTAATTGATCTTGGCTACATTTTCATGAAGTCTCTTTATCATAATATTTATAATTAGTTTGAGGTTCTTGTATGTTAACTCCTAATATGTAGATCCTTTCTGTGTGTACTTTTATTACTATTATTATTTTATTTATTTAATTTTTTCTATGTCCAGAAATCTCCTTTGAACAGTGGGTCAGATGCTACCAAAATTCTGTAGTATGTAATTTCTCCCTGAATTCTTTTGTATCCTTGCTCTGAGAAAGTGGCTTTCACCCTTAGTGTATATGAGGGACTTTTAGGAATTTCAACTGGGTGGATTGAATGTTTTGCTTCAGTTTAACTGGATAATTGTTATTATTTGTAAAATTTCTCAGCATTTTGCAAACTCTTACGTCATTACTTATCAACAAGTCTTTTAAAATGTGTGTGTGTGTGTGTGTGTGTGTGTGTGTGTGTGTGTGTGTGTGTGTGTTAGTTAACCAATTTCTAAGTAGGCCTCATTTTCCTTTAAATTTAAAGACTGGCCTGTAGATTTTTCTGGGCTGAGCATCTTACTTAGTTCTTTCTTTGCCTGGACTCACTTTCCCTGTGCTAAGCTTGAAAAATAATTCCATAGGTCAATTAAGGCAATGCAAGACTCAGTTGACCTATTTTGACTCTTGAGAGTTACATTCATAAATTGCTTGTTTTCCAGAGCCTTCCAACAATTGCTTCCTACATTTTGTCGTGGTGTTATGGTAAGTATGATGCCTGGTGCTTTATCATGTCTGGAACCTGATTTTTAAAAATCAGTCAATGAAGAGTGGATATCTTTGCTAAAAAAACCTTTACGTTAAAAATGTTTTCTTTTTCTTTTTTCTTTTTTCACTGTTCTAGAACTTTTATGTGTATGTTTGCGTGCCTGAGTGTATGCATATGCATCATGTGTGTGCAGGTGCCTGAGGAGGCAGAAGAGGGCATCAAATCCCCTTAAGCTGGACTGACAGGCAGCTGTGGGCTGCCAGACGTAGGTGCTGAAAACCAAACTGGGCTCCTCTGCAAGAGCAACAAGTGCTCTTAACTGCTGAGCCATAGCTCTGGCCCCTGTATTTCTTCATTTTAAATACCATCACCCAACCAGGCCTTGAAGAATGCTATAGAGCAACTGTTATTCTTATTTAGTTGGATGCCAACAAACCCATATTCTAAAAACACAGGGAATTTAAATGAGATGAGTTCAATATTAATAGACAAAACTTTAAGCATTCTTTGAACAGATCCACTGCCTTGAAACAGAAAGCTTTGTGGTCTTGAAACTGTTGCCTCTCTTCTTCATGGATGTGTAAGTATGATCCTTGCAGAAGTCCTGAGAGGTTCAGCATATATGAGTGTTCTGCTTGTTAGCGTAAGTACAGGAACTGCCTAGTTATACAATTGGTTGTACGGTGTACTGTGTTGTTTACAATGTACGGTATACAAATAGGTAAGAAAATAGAAAGGCAGTGTGCATCTTCCTTATCTACACCACGACTGGCTGAGATGGAGCATGAGGATGAGGCGGACATTTCCAGGTGTGCACCTATAGAATGCCTTGCCCCTGTGATGTTTTTACTGCTGCTTGAGTATTTCTCTTTCCTTCACCAACAGCATTCTTGTGTAATCACAGATGGAGAGGTACTGCAGAAATCTGTAACCTAGAGGGAGAAATAGAAGAGACAGAATAGCTACCAGCTGATGGAATGCAGAAGTGTCAAATAAAGAAAGCGGGTGGCCTATCTATGTGCAGAAAGCGCTCCATTTAGAAAGCAATTCAGTAGGCTATGCCAAGGAGACAAATGCCAATAAATTAGCTAAAAAGCACACTGAAGAATCGAAACACAGTGAGAATTTCTGTTACATTCTTCCTCTGATTCTGATTGAATCTTGTGCTAATCCAGAGATAAAACTTACTGGACTAAGTCTGAACTCACCTAATAGTTAAAAATAACATAATAAAGGTTTATATACACACGTATGGAACATAGAGAATAACATCTATTTCTTTGGATTTACAAAGTACAGTTCATGTAATTATTCCCACAGTACTACAGGGAGGCAATCTGAACACTTTGTAAAATCCTCTATTTTGGTTTGTCTTTTCTGTTTTTATCTGTTCTTTACTATATCAAAGTCCTTGTCTTCCTTCTGTGCCCAAGACCAATGAAACAAATGACAGCTCCTGCTGGTGAGGATGTGGACTAAGGGAAACACTCCTCCGTTGCCACGGGGCAGGGGAGGGGACAAACTTGTACAGCCACTATGAAAATCCGTGTGGTGGTTATCAGGAAGATGGGAGTAGATCTACCTCAAGATCTAATTATCCCACTCTTGAGTGTATACATAAAACACTATATGTCCTACAACAGGAACAGTTGCTCAGCCATGTTCATTGCTGCTCTATTCGTAGTAGCCAGAAATTGGAAACAACCTAGCTATCCACCCATGAAAGAATACATGAAGAAAATGCAGTACATTTATACAATGGAATATCATTCATCAGTTTTTAAAGAATGAAATAATAAAATCTGAAGGTCAGTGGGTGGACTTAGAAAAAAAAAATCATCCTGAGTGAGTAACCTAGACTCCAAAAGACAAATATGGCATGCATTCACTTATACGAGGATGTTAGCTGTTACGTCTTCTGTAAGCAGGCTCCAGTCCATACAATCACAGAGGGTAGGTACATAGTAAGGGACTATGGAGGAATAGTAGATCTCCCTAGGAAGGGCAAATAGAATAGATAGCTATAGATAGGTGGAGGAGTGCTAAATGGGAGGATCAAACTTGGGAGGGGCAAGAAAAGTGGGCTCAGGGAGGGAATACAGGAACAGATAGCTAAAGCTAAGGGCCATTTGAAGAGCAATATGGAAGCCCAATACAGTTGAATTTCTTAAAGTATATACACATGTGAAATAAATTTACATGAAGTCACAAAATTATGGGGGAGCGAAAGCTCCAACTAGACATGATCTTTTGTCATCAAATGAAATTTCCAGTTCTAGGAATGAATTAGATCTAATGAATTGTGGGCCAAAGGGGCCTCGTGGACACCCCCAAACAAACCAGGCTATTGCCAAAGCTATTCTGGTTGCTTCCCACAAACTGATGGTAAGGACCTATTGCCGAAGACAACACCTACACAACTCATTGACCATGGAGGAGTCAGGCTAGTGTCTACCTGGAGCCTTTACCCTACTGACTAGTGTTTATGATAGTAGAAGATACTGTGCTCACTACCAAAGGAGAAAGGTAAACACCCACCCAGGCACAAGCCCTTTGATTTACAATGGTGACCCCGCCTATAAGATAGTGGCACAAACCTTGTAGGAGTAACCAACCAATATCTGAGTGGACTTAAGGCCTACTCCATGAGATGGAACTCATACCAACCGCTGCTCAGGTGGCCAAGAACCTGAGACTAGATAGGCCAGCAGCCTAGGGGAAATACAAATACTATGGTTCAGAACAGAAAACAGAAAAAGTTCTTAGCCCCTGTATATCTGGAAAGACAACATTCTCAGTTTGCACTGGAAATGAATATCTTCATGGCATCTTAAAGTGTTCCTTCTAACTTAAAAGGGCAACCCAAGTGATGAATCAG
The DNA here is from genome assembly GCF_903995435.1 of Acomys russatus. Taxonomy (NCBI): domain Eukaryota; kingdom Metazoa; phylum Chordata; class Mammalia; order Rodentia; family Muridae; genus Acomys; species Acomys russatus. The sequence continues at coordinate 29,558,991 of NC_067139.1, read as the reverse complement.
TTTATTCATTACTTTCCTCACTGATATGACCAAGTATCTGAGAAAAAGCAACATAAGGGTTATATGTGCACACGCGTGCACATGTGCTGGGAGTGGGTGAGGCACAGCAGAAGGAGCCTAGCTTGACTGGTCACTGTGATAATAAAGTAGAAGCAGATAGCAAGCGGATTGGGCTATAAAGCCTTAGCCCCGACCACGGCGACCCACTTCCTCTAGCCAGATCCTGCTCCTTGATGCCTCTATTACCTCATGAGTCAGTACCCACTCTTGGGGCCCAAGAGTTCAAACAAATGAGCCTATGAGGGACATTTCACATTCAAGTCATAACACAGTGGCATAAAGGCATTTATATTAACTAACTTACATTTCAATGTTTTTCTAATCTAGGGATAATACTTAAGCAGTATTTTAGATTGTGTGTGTGTGTGTGTGTGTGTGTGTGTGTGTGAGAGAGAGAGAGAGAGAGAGAGAGAGAGAGAGAGAGAGAGAATGAATGAATGGATGGATGAATTCATTCATTCATTCATTCATTCTGGGGCTCAGTTTGGTTGCAAATGCTGAGCGATCTTATTAGACTCCAATCAACTTCTTAACCTATTTTTTTCTAATTTCAACTTTCCTTTCTTTTGTGTTCTTAAATGTTATCATTAATTTACACACACACACACACACACACACACACACACACACACAGAGAGAGAGAGGGGGGGGGGGGGCAAATAAGCCATTTTACATGGGGAAATTTTTTTGCCAAGGCTTTCTTGTGTTTTGTGGGAGGCATGGTTGTCCAAAGTAAAATCAGCAAGGAGCAGGCATTGCCTATGTTACTTTTTCTTGAAAACACATTCCTTAGTTTACATGTGAGTGTGATTTTTATATGTGTTGTGTATTTTACTTGGTGTTCAGCATCATTAGCTAGACTGGTAAGATTGGGAGAAATAAAGTGTTTGTGGTTACTGTGTGTCTCAGGCTTGCAGAAGTTTCAAAAGGTAGGGCATTCAAGGAACCCTTTCATTTTTTTACAGCCATTCTGGATCCCTAACAGTAATTCTTCTTAATTATCCTCTACTGTCCTCTGAGACAACCTTTCACCCCAGACCGGATGAGCTGGGTAAGCTTTGGCCAATAGATAGACGGTATGGCCTTGCTTCGCATCATATTTGTTTAAGACTTTTTTGGAAAGTGAATGGTGGGTTCTGGGCATGCAGACTGTTTGAACTGGGTGGCCATGTTTGTGATATACTATACTTTAACAGCGAGATCCTGTCATCCCATTACAACCAGAAGGAAACAGGTAGACAATGAAGATCTCACAGGAACCACGTGAGAAAACAAATGTTTAAGCAGCAGCCAAGTGTAGGAAGAAAGGGCTGCCTTCTCCCCACAGGAAAGCCAGCAAGTCGCTTGGCATATTCATTGCCAAAGGACGGATCCCACATAAGAGGATTCTATTTGGAGCAATGGTCTGATACAACATAAAATGTGCTCTGCATTAAAAAGAATATGCAAAACCTCCTACATGCTGCTGGTCTTTCTTGGCCCAGAAGATTCAAAAGGTCTAAATATCCAGTTTAAGAACATTCTAGAAGGGGAAAAATTCTTTGGGGATGGTGGAATCAGGAATTTAAAATGTGCTTCTTCCTTAAATGTTTTACAAACCCTGGGGGAAATATCTGAGAAACAACCTTTGCAGAACTTTGGACAACTAACCAAAGGCCTATAGCAATGAAGGAATGCTCACTGAGGCGTGGATTTTAATAAGGAGCTGCACTGTTTTATCTCACTTTACACTCACCACCCCTCCAGATACATAGTAGCCATGGAGAGCCAAGGGCCTCACAACCACAACAGGTGTGAAAAGAAGCTGCCTAGCAGTCACTGGAGGGGAGGCGACAAAATGGCATTGGATCACTCCCAACAGCACCATTTGCCGAGCATTGTCCTTGTTTGACCTGTCTGGCACCTCCCTGAAGATTTCCACACTCAGAGCCCTGTTTATATTTGACCCCAGGCAAAAGTCAGTCAGCAAAGACAGCTTTTTGTCCTGGAGCAATTGTCAAAAATTCTCAGTGGCAACCAGTGAATGTGGTGGCTGTCCGGTGCGCCACCTTTATCTACTCAGACTCCTATAACCAAAGGGCCATAGATGGGCGCCTCATAAAGAACAGAAGTTTATATCCTCAGTTCAGGAGGGTAAAAGTCCAATGTCAAGACTCCTTAGGTGCAGTGTCTGGTAGGGATCTGTTTGCCAGGCTAATGATGGCCATTTTCCCGTTGTTTTCTCACCTGGCTGAAGCTATGAGAGATATATCCTAGTCTCCTTTATCAGAGCACTAATCTCCTTCCTGGAGGCTCTGACTTCATGCACTGATCTCCTCTCAGAGGCCTCATCTCTTAATTCAACTGTTATTTTGCATATGACTCTTGAAGGAGTACCACGCAGCTCATTGATGAGCGTAACAATGACTAAAATACATTGATAGACAGGCGTAAAACAGGTGTTCCCATGACATTTTCAGAGCAGTTGCCATATTCCTGGGAATCTGCATGGTCAGGCAAATGCAGAGGTCTGTGTGTATATCCCAGGAAGGACCTAAGAAAATGTGAGCCTCCTTTGGGTGAATTGGAGTTGTTAGATGGCAGGAAGTAAAGATTAATTGGAGCTTTAAAGTGGCAGAGCATTGAACTGGTCCCTCAATGTGCACAAAGTCTGGGAACCTTATTTATTGCTTCAAGATATTTAAGGAATATGAAGGCCAACTATTATATCATGTGATGGTAAATTTTTATTAACCCAAGTGGAGTAGAAAATTCTTTCAGATTAATGTAGCCCACATCTGGGTGTTTCCAGGCATGGTGGTGTGACTAAGAATGGCCCCAATAGGCTTATATACTTGATGGCTTATTCATCAGGGAGTGGCGCTATTTGAAAGGATCAGAAGGATCAGGAGGTGTGGCCTTGTGGTAGAAAGCATGTCACTGTGAGTGGGCTTCTTGGTTTTAAAAGCCCGCACCAAGTCCAGAGCCTCTCTCTTGGTCCATGGATCGGGATGTAGCTCTCAGCTACTGTCTCAGCACTAGCATGCACTCTGCCATGCTCCCCACCATGATGACAATGAACTGACCCTCTGAAATTGTAAGCAGCTTCCAAATCAAATGCGTTCTTCTATAATAGTTGCCCTGGTCAGGGTGGCTCTTCATGGCAATGGAACAGTGACTAAGACACTAGGGGCAGACCGATTGTGAGGGCTCTGACTTGCGGATATTTAACACATTGGTGGATTTAAAATGTGAGCAGAGCATTGAGGGGTGGTGCAGCTATGGAAAGTGGGGCCTGACTCGAAGTAGGTGAGAAGGGGTTTATCCTTGGAGGCTATATCTTGCCCTGGCTACTCCTGTTGTACCTCCATCCTGCTTAGTTTCTGCATGCTGTATATATATATGTGTGTGTGTGTGTGTGTGTGTGTGTGTGTGTGTGTGTGTGTGCACGTGCGTGTGTTTTACCTTATAGATTTAGTTCAAGAAGTTACTACATAAAGAGGAGCAGAAACAACAGTCATAAGCAAGAGCTAAGTAGTCCTCAGGAGAGCTGAACTGATTTCCCGGGCTGCCATGCTATACTAATATAAAAGACAAGCTTTACCAAATTTATAATAAAACTTGTGAGCTGTGCCAGGGAACAGCAGAACGCATGCAGAAGCGGAAGGAGGCAGCAGAAGGAACTTGCTGAGGAAGCTCCTGGGCTGGGCTGAGAAGACAGACTGTAAGCCAGCACGTTTTCAAAAAACACATATCCAAACAAAACAAAGCAAATAAAACAAAGAGCGGTAACGACACCTCACAAAGTGTGCTATCAGTAAAGTGGTAGATTGTTCATTTATTTTTGGACAGGGTCTCACTAGGTAGTCCTAGCTGGCCTGGAACTCACAGGGAGCTGTCACATCTTCCTCCTGAAAGCTGGGATTAAATGCACGCATGAGCCGTGCCTGGTAGAGAGAGAAAATGTAAAAAAAAAAATTATGGAGATGAAATGTACAATAACTTAAATGAAATCTCACTGAAGGGCTCACGAGCAGTCAGGAGTTCACAAAAGAATCACTGAAGTGGGGCGGGGGGAGTCTGTTTGAGATTTTCCAGCATGTAAGGCACAGAAAACATACCTAGACCCACCCAATGGGAGTTTTAGAGAAAGAAATTAGAAAACATAGTACAGGTAGTAGTGCCTGGAAGCCTCAGATTTCAGGAAAACAGTTTATGCACCAGCAAAGCCCAGTGTATTCTAAGGATGAACTCAGTGAAACCCATGCCTACACACCTGTGAAAAATCACCAAACACTCAAAAGCCAGGGGCAACTGTTAACATGTTGCAAAAATAACACAAAGATCAGTTTTATTTGTCAAAATGAAAACTTAAAAACAAAACAAAACAAAATAAAACAGCAACAACAAAACCACCACCACCAAAACCAATTTCGTTTATTTTGTGACGATATAAAAGACTCACAAAATTTGCATGCTGAATGTAAGGCTTAGGGATTGAAACCCGTCAAACATCACTGAAGAAACTTAGAAAAGGCTTACATAAAAGCAAGGGCATCTTAGGTCTATAAGTTGTAAGACTAAATGTTAACATGACAACAGTTTTCAAAAGGATCTACTTGAAATTCTCAGCTCAAGATGTACTTATTTATTGTTTTGTAGAAACTGGCAAGTTAATCCTTAAATTCATATGGGGTTACAGGAGATCTAGGAAAACTAAAAATGATCTTGGAAAGGAAAACTAAGTAAAAGGTTCATCTTTCCTGACTTCATAACTTTCTATAGCCTGGTGGGAGTGACACCAGGAAGATGGCTGAAGAGGAGGGCTCCAGCCCACGTTTCCGGATCCAAGCATTTGGCACCTGTCCTTGGACGTCAGTACCACTGTGAGACTTTGGGATATGGAAGCAGCATTCACAATAATCAATAGTGAATAATAAGGAAAATTTAATGGAGAGGAGTAACTATGCAAGAAAGTGCAAAATATTATTCAGCATTAAAAATAAGGAAATCCTTATGATGTCAACGAAACTGGAGTACATTATGGAACAAATGGAATAAGCTAACGGGAAGACAAATGGCACACAATCGCGCTTGCATGTGGTGTCTAAAAATACTGAGCTCACAGAAGCCCAAACAGAATGGCAGTTGCTAGGGACCAGGCATTGTGGGAAATGCAGAAATGTTGGTCAAATAGTAAAAAATTTCACCTTTGAAGGTTGCAAACATTTTAAAAACTGAGTATATGTAGCAGGTTGATTTAAGTTAACAATAGGAGGTTATGTAAATGAAAATTGCTAACAGCCTGGATCTTAAGTGTCTTACAACACACAAAAACTGTCATAGATATAGTAATAACTCGATCTGGCAGACAATTTATAATGTATATGCGTAACAAAACACTATACTGCATATTCCTTAAATATAAACATTTTTTTGTTAATTATATCTCAGTAAAACTGGGAGGGGGATCCTTACTTTAAAAGCCATGTAATAATTGTTTGGTTTCAGGCATCCCTGAGTTCCTATCTGCTGTAGGGCATGGCTGGCATACCCTGTCCTCTATCCTGAATTCCCTAGGCCAGGGCTGGGGCTTCCACATTATGTCACCCAGATATTTAGGTTTCTCCTCTCTCTCTCTCTCTCTCTCTCTCTCTCTCTCTCTCTCTCTCTCTCTCTCTCTCTCTCTCCTTTCTCTCTGTCTCTCTCTCCTTTCGCTTCCTGTATCTCTCCTCCTTTTCTCTTTCATGGAGGCCGAGAGCTGCTTCCAATAACCCTGCTTTTCTATATTATAAGTTCATCTTGCTATTAGCTCATCTGTTATTTCAATCAATAATGACTGGCATAAAGCTAGACACATGGAATAACTTTTCATCAAAAGATAAACCTATGCATTTATAGGCAACTGAATTTTCACAAACATGCAAAGAAAATGAAATAGGAAGAGAATGACATTTTATTGTTTTTAAATTTTCTGTATTATCTGTAGGCCCAGCTAGCTATCAATTAAGACACAGACGCTTGTTATATTTTAAAATAGCCTTAGTTAACCTGGGGCAGGGCAGATATCAATCCTCTAAACTATTTTCCATAGTGGGGCAGGTATGGGATCCCTGCCCCAATCCTGTGCCATCTGTTTTTAATAATTTTTATCAAGCTACCTCCCATCCATAATCCCAAATACTTGTTAATGTTCTTCGTCTGGGCCTGGTTCTCCATCCATGCCAGCCACATCCTTTTCTTCCATCTAATCCATGGCAGCCTTCTTTTCCTCTCCTCAGGACCCTCTTCTTCTTCCTCATGGTGGTCTTTCTTCTTCTTCCCAGAATTCCCCTCTCTCTCCCCAAGCCCCATCTATCTCCTTTGCCCTGCCCAGGTGGGATGGCTTTTTATTAATCAAAAGGTGGGTCACAGAGACAGCGAGCAGTAATTAGCATCAAGATACATCAGACCATCACCCAAAAGCATTTGCACCAAATGTGCTTTGACCACTGGCTGGCTGTGCTGGGTGGTCTTCATTGTCAACTTGATGGGGTTTAGAATCACCTAGGAGACACATCTTGTGATTGTCCATGAGGACATTTCCAGGGGCCTTTAATGAATGAGGAAGACCCATCCTCAGTGTGGGCAGCACCTTCCAACAGGTAGCTGGGGTATAAAGAGGTCTAGGGAAAAGGCACTGTTCACCTGCCTGGCATTGCTCTCTCTACTCAAGTGTGTCTGCCATTGATAATTCTGCAGTCCACTAACATCAGACCACAGCATCTTCAGCTTCTATTAATGACCAAATGGTAGTGACTTTCCAGAAGTCTTCCAGGGCTTTATTACCAGACTGAGGTGACCAAAGAACCCAGTTCACACATTGACTAGTTCCTGGATTCTTATCCTCTCCCGCATATTGTTGAATTATCTGTATGATTTAAGTCAACCTTATTTTTTAAAAATCCAATGTTATAGCATATAGATATTCTCTTTGTTCTGTTCCTCTGGAGAATCTTGACTAGGGCAGTACCCGCATGCAAGCAAACCCACGTGTACCCCTACTTCACACCACATGAAACACTGTCTCCAAGTGGATTGCAACCTTAAATACAAGAAGCAACTGTATAAAACTATTAGCTGGAAAACATGATCTTAAACCACTGTCTTGGGTTAGGCAGTGTCATCTTAGATCTAACATCTGTAAAAGCACTAAAAGAAGAAAAAAAAGAGAGAATAAGACACACTGCTGAAATGGATAAACCCACAGAAACAGAAAACAGATGCATGGTTTGAATAGCTATTATTTATAGTAACTTCTCAGTGAAGGGTGAGAATTTCTGCCCATCTCCTCTCTCCATGGTTTGGCCATCCACATTTTAAGGAATAAGCTATATATTGTCTAAGTTATATTTCTCTCTGTGCTAAAAAGAATGTGCAGGGATGGAGAGATGGCTCTGTGGTCAGTAGCAGTTGCTGCTCTCTGAGGGGACCTGGGTTCAGTTCCCAGCAGCTATGTGGTGGTGTGGCTCACTGTCATCCATAACTAAGTTCCGGGGGATGATGCCCTTTCATACCATATGCATGCACGCACAGACAAAACATGCATATATGGAATAGAAATAAGTAAATGTAAAATATAAATTTCCAAAGAGACTATAGTAGACAGAAATATCGTTGTGAAGGCTGTTTGGAAGGGGACTACAAGAAGCTGAGGGTTTTATAGCAATCTAAACTGTAACTAGTTATAAATAAGGTGATCTGCAAGGTGAGTGTGTTCAGAGAGAAGTGTGCCCTCCCTGTGACTGGCATTTTGATAGTAATGTATGCTCCTATTTGAATGGTGCTGCTGTGACTGTAGGTAGCTTTTGACGTTGACTTCTTGGTGACTGCCAGTTTTAGTTAGAGTTTCTATTGCTGTGAAGAGACTCCATGAGCATGGAAGCTTTTATAGGAAAACATTTAATTGGGGATGCCTTACAGTTTTTGAGGTTTGGTCTGTTACCATCATGGCAGGGAGCATGGTGGCATGCGGGCACACGTGGTGCTGGAGAAGAAGCCTAGAGTTCTACATCTTGAGCCAAAGGCAGCAGAAAGAGACTGTGAGCCACACTGGTCATAGCTTGAGCATAGATGACCTCAAAGCCCGCCCCCACAGCAACATACTTCCTCCTATAAGGCCACACCTCCAAATAGCACCACTCCCTATGGGCCAAGCATTCGAACACGTAAGTTTATGGGGACCATGCCTAGTTAAACCTCTACACTACCTATACATCCAAGTGGATATTCTTGAGACCTTTTTAAGTAGTAAATGTTTAATTAAAGTTAAGGAGACTTATTTTTCTACAACCAATTAAAATTTACAGCCAAATTTAATAACCAATGCAGGAACCTTAAGTGGTAAAGTTGAATAATTATGTTTGTGGTAAAAATATGGCATAGTAGCTTTTATTAAAACATGATTTATAAGTCAACTTTTTAGACTTTAGTAGGTTGGTTCTAGCTAACAAACTCTGGCGTATTGGGAATGCAGCTTTCCTTAAATAGACAGCATTGCCCAGGTGCTAAGGCCATAGATGGCGCTACCAGGCTACCCAGGCCCTTGAGTTGCCTCTGCCTATGACTGGATGTAGTAAAACACTTGTTGATATTTCTTTAGCAGTATTCTGCTGAAAGGGGGTGGGGTGGGATGGGTGGCTTGGTGAGGTAAGTGTTTACCGCACAGGCATAAGGACCTGAGATAGGATCCCTAGCATCCATGGAAAATCTGGGACGGAGGTTTGTGTCTGTACCTTCAGCACTGGGATGCTGAGACAGGTGGATCCTGGAAGACAGCTGATCAGCTAGTCTAGCTGAAATGGTAAGTTCCAGATCCAAGGAGAGACTCTGCCTCAAAAACAAAGTGGAATGTAATAGGAGAAAACATTCAATGTCAATTTCTGACACACACACACACACACACACACACACACTGCTTCTGCCCTAGGTGAGATGTATGGAGGGTGACAGACTGTCTCACCTTTTCTGCCCTTCAAGAACACACTAGGTGACAGTACTTAACTCAGATCTCTGGCTTTCCCCTCTAATGGGACTTTTTCCAACAGGGTTTTCAATTTTGATTTGCTTGTGGAATACTGCACTCATCTCAAACGCAAGGCAATCCTCCTGCCTCAGCTTCCTAAGTGCTGCATTTTACAGGCTTACCATAGCTCACCTGTATCATCCATTATTTTAATGCACAATGCTTAAAATGTTCATGTAGTACGTTTGATGCTGTTGAGTTGTGATTGGTATAATTAGGTTTATTCATTTGACTGTTTCTGGCTTTGATGATGTGTTTCCCTAAAAATACATGTGAAGGAGGTTATGTTTGTTTGTTTGTTTGTTTTTAAAAGGAGGTTTTAGATTAGGATAGCTTCTGGGCATGGATGTGAAGGGTTACTTAGGTTAGGTTAGTTGACTCTGGTGACAAGGACAGAAGGCAGTAAGGCATTAAAAACCATCATTATCATCTAAGTGGGAGGGTGGCAGGTTCTTAGTAGGGTGGTGACAATAGACAACAGTAGTGTGGATGGTGGAGTGTATTGAAGACGGATCCAAGACTGCCTAAAGATGGGAAATGGAATGTAGATGAAAGGATATGATTCCAAAGACTTTATCCAGGAAGGTGATTTGTGAATAATTCTAATGTCTAAGAACCTGGCAAATCTGTGGATCAGAAGGGAATTAACGAGTCACTTGCTGTTGCTGACTGAATTTGAGACATTTTCCGAGACAGATGGGGTGCAGGGAATAAATAGAACATGTCCTCCGTACCTTTCTTATCAGAGTTCTGATGTATCTTCACGTTTTACCACAGCGAGAGGTGAAAGGCATGAAGCTGTCCATGCTGTTATGATTTTAATGGAGGCCACAGAAGAGGAAGAAGAAAAAGAAACCCACTGGATTGTTACTTTTCTTACACAAAATACCCAAGAAGAAGCAACTTAGTGGAGAAAGGATTTCTTTTGGCTTTCAGTTTTAGGGGACACGGTCTATCGTGGTCAGGAAGGTCTGGATAGCATCAAGTGTAGGTCTCAGCTGGTCACAGTAAGTCCACAGTCAAGAAGCAGAAAGCAGACAGAAAGCAGGTGGGGATCATTTCCTCCAGCACAAGACTCCATTTTCTAGAGGTTCTATAGCCTTTTAAAATAGCACCAGGAGCTAGGGACCATGTGCTCCAATAAAGGAGTCTATGGGGGCACATTTTACATTCAAAACACAACAGTGGTATGCTAGCTGTAGCCAACTTCAGCCAAGCAACCTTCTGGCTCCTTTAAGGATCCCTGTACCAAAAGGACTGCCCTTACCCCAAAGCATCATTTAAATAATATATTAGCATACACCTACTGGCACAAATTAGAGTGCGACCTGCTACTTCTTCAGGGAAACTGAAGACAACAGAAGACTATCATGTACTCTGAATAGATTTTTACACAGAGACTTTTTTTTTAAGTCCACCTGTTAGGATAAAGAGAAGCGCCGACAGCTTGCCAGCTTACCAAATGTTACCAAGCTCTGAATGCTTCAGCCTCCACGCAATTATATCCTTTTTATTTATTGATTAAACACCATATGTCTGTCATGTCAGAGATCAGAAACTGCCAAGCAGTCACTCAGTACACTCCACTCCACAAAGCCACCCCACAAGGCTCCCCCCCTTTTTTTTTCATTCTTGCTACGCTTCACTCCAGAGAACCTTAAGCTCTACAAGGTCACCCCAGGTGCTCAACTGAAAGGCCATGTCTTTGTTAACTGGGCCCCTGGTGTTGCCACTAACCGCAACTTCTTCCTCTCAGTTAATTGTGGGATGCTGTGTGCTGTGATTCAGAGCATTTTTTTTTTCAGAAGGAGAAAACAATAAAAATTATAATAATGAGTTCCGAAATACATCAATTGGCCTTGAAACATTTCACCCTTTCTAATTCTTGTGTGCCTAGACTAAATTTAAGGTTGATTTGCATCTTCTGAGGCTACATAAGTTAGGGAGGTGGAAGTCCTATTTAGTGTCACAGATGGCAGGGTGAGACTATTTCGGGACTGAAAAGAAAATATATGGCAGCATTTCTATTTTTTTTTTTAAAGGAAAGAATTTTTTTAAGTCATGAGAATGCATAGGACAGTCATTGTGACAATGACCATAAGAGAAACAATGACAATAACAATGATACCAAACACCACTGGCTACCTGTTCCACACAGTGAGCCCAGCCCTCCTCCTGCATCACATCTCAGTCCTCCTAGCATCATCATATAAGCTGGGCTCTGTTGTTAGTATTGCTTTTCTCATTTTAGAATTGCTGCCACTGATGTCTGATGTCAGAAAGAGGATAAGTGACTTGCACCCCATTACATAGGAGTGGCGGAGCTGAAATCTGAATCCAGTCGAATGCCAGCATTTTAGCTTCTATGTGATACCAAACATCATATAACAGCAGCAATAAAACACAGCGTATTTCCCAGCCTAAGAGAAAGGGCGATGACAGGGAGCAGGACCAGAGGAAAACCTCAGAGGTGGAGCGAGAAGAAGAAACAGAGGAAGCAAGGCATCAGCGGGGCGCTAGGTCCAGGTCCGCACGCTGAGCACGGGGTGGGAAGCTTATTCCTACATGAGAACGTGGTCCATGAGCTTGGATCTGCAGGAAGAGAAGCCACGGGTGAGGTTGCTTACTGGGGGTGTTGAAAGCTTGGCTTGTGTGTGAAAGAGACTGGGAAAAATAAATTTGCCCCCAATATTCCAGAACAATGAAGAACACGCGTCATTTCATGTTGCACCAATGCTATTTGATAGCCACGTTACCAAATGCAAATACTGTGGAGATCTTTGTAACCGTGTATGGTGTTGGGGGAGGAAAACCTAAGAGAGAAGAATATCCAGACCTGTGCTCCATGCAGAAGCAAAGTCCACACTTCTATTGCCTACAGTATTAGTAAAACCCAAGCCTATTAATAACATAAAACGCTGCCCATACACTCACACACACATACACACACACACACACACACACACACACAGACACGCACACACACAGAGAAGGGGGGAAAGAGCAGAAGAGAGTTGGCAGAGACACCACTGAAAAGGCAGCATAGAGATATTTCCACTCCTGGGATAAATAAATTCCCCTGGGGCAGAGGGGGGGGAGGAGGTGACCTGAGTAGGATCCACCATTAAAATAGCTACAGAACTCATGATGAAAGGACAGGGTGAGGGTTAGTCATCAGATAAAAGAAGTAGTGCAGGGAGGGACACCAGCCACAGAGGTCACTGGGAAATTGCTACACATGGACTTAAAGTCACTCATGAGGGTGAGGGGATCAGTGACAGGGATCGGTGACAGGAGGTTTGCCTAGCAGGGGGTGAGGCCCAAGGTTTGATCCTCAGCACCCACAATAAAAGGAAATACTATTGTTAAAGAAACAGTAACAACAAGAAACAAGAACCATATTGAAAAGTGGCCGACTGTAATTTAAGAAATGAGCTTTAAAAATAATGAAATATTAAAGAGAAATTTAAGTATAAGTTTTATATATATATATATATATATATATATATATATATATATATATATATATATATATATATATATATATATATATATATATATATATATATAGACGGGGAAACAACATGCCAGAAGGTGGGACTGAGAAATTCACCCAGAGAGAGTGAGAGGGGAGGCCGGAGTTACCCTCAGACAAGTTCACAAAAGCCGAAAGAAGAGGCATGGAAAACCGAATAAGAAGACTGAATAATTTGTCCAAACTAAATCTATTTCCACATAGCTCCAGACAAAATATATTTTAATAGAAGCAATATTTGAGGACACAATGGGTAAAAATTTCCCAAATTAAGGAAAGATATGCAGGTACATACCAACTTGTGAACAGAACAAAAAAAAAATAATAATAAATCTACTAAATACACAGAATGATGCAAAAGCGTGCTACAAAGTTTTTTAAGAACAGAAAAAAAAGGGGGATGTGTAAGAGAACATTATAATAAACCTTCCCCCTTTAATTTCTGCCGAGACCCATTCTTTAGCAGTCCTTGCTCTTCGTTATAAAGAGAGACAATGAATTATGTCACTAGGGTGTGACAACACTTGAGATTTGTGAGACAGCACCAGCTATCAGCTTCCAGGGTATGAAGACTTGCGTTTCGGGTATTTCTCAGGAGGTAGGGGTGTGTGTGTGTGTGTGTGTGTGTGTGTGTGTGTGTGTGTGTGTGTGTGTGTGTTGCAGGCCGGGCAGCATTTTCCTATTATAAGTCCAGGAAAAGATACCCTGGGAAGACAACTGGGAGATCCTGACTTTGTGCCCTAGGAATCAGAGGACTTGGGTTTTCACACCAGGTTTCCACCTAGCCACTTGCAGGGGCTGGGAAAGGGAAGGAAAAAAAATGGCGTTTGGAATGCAGTGCATTCTCCACTTGGCTTGGAAAAGAGACATTGTTTCCTAGGTGCAGAAGAGATGCTGAACATTCTTGAACTGGAGCCATCTTTGCAGGGAACTTACCCAAGGTAGAGATCTACCCATGTGAGGGACCCAACAAGGAAAGATTTGCTTGATAAACTGCTCTAGGTGGCAGGTGTGGGCCTGTACATTGCCTCTGTCCAAACCACCATGTGGAGTGTCATTGGAGGTCTGACAAACCCAAGTTGTTCCTAAGTAAAATAAGGTGCCCTATGCCCTAAAAATCCTATAAAGCCACAGCCAGACCAGGTTCTACCAGCAAAGTAAGACATTTCTTCCAGGCATTTCTCGTTTCTCGGGAAACCAGCACCAGTCCTCTCTCAGTCCGATGATCTGGGAATTAACTCAGTGGAGAAGCAGGGCTATGGGAAAAGCAGGGGGAGACAATGGTAACATTTCATCCCCATGTCCTCTTCCCAAGTTCCTAGCGTGCAGGAGACCATAGTTGGAGGAGTTTATTTTCAATAAGTGTCCCGTGGTTTTCAAGGCAAGGAAGAAGGCGCCATTGACCGGATGAAGTAAGACTTTCTAGTTCATTAATTAAAAAATAATCAAGACTGTTTCCAACATTATATTAGAAGTCTTACTCAATACAGTAACAAAAAGAAATAAAAAGGTATGAAAATTAGAAACTGGGCATGCTACCCACTGTGATCCCAGCACTCTGTGGGAGGAAGCCGAAGTATCAGAGGTTCAAGGTTTAACGAGCTTGAGGTCAGCCTGGGCTACAGGAAACCTTGTCTCAAATACGTAGGCAGATTAGGAAGACATTTAACTTCTTTTTCATAGATGTCATCATTGTCTGCTTGTAAAGATGTATTTTTATTTCATGTGTGTCTGTGTTCTGCCTGCATGTATGTGTGTGTGCAGCACATGAGTGTAGAGCTCTTGGTGGTCTGAGGAGGGTGTAGGATGTGGGACTAGAGCTACAGGTGGCTATAAGCCCTCCAGTGTAGGGGCTGGGAACCACACCCAGGTCCTCTGCAAAAATAGCAAGTGGTCTCAACTGTTGAAAGCATCTTTTCAAGGTCATGATTTTTTTTATTTGAAACTATGAAAGAATTGATAAAAAATCTTTAAGAACTAATGGAAAATTGTATCAAGGTTGTAGGACACACTGTTCATATATATAAGGTAATTGCTTTTCTATATAGAATTAAAAGCATAGCTCTATTTATATTAGTTTCCCCCTAACATGGAGCACACCGGTATATACATATGAGGAAAGCTACAACTCTGATAAGAGGCATCGAAGAACTAAATCCAGAGAGAGAGAGAAAGAGAGAGAGAGATGGTATATTCATGGACAAAAGGACTGTGTTTTCAAGATGACATTTCTTCCAAACTTTATATATAGAGTCAAGGAGATCTCAGCAAGAATTCCAATAAGTTAGCTGAATGTGTACAAGCTGATTCTAAAATGTGCATGGGCAAGCAGAGGATCCACAGTAAACCAACCCAAGGCCAGTGAACAGAGCTGGAAGACAGACACTGCCTGGCCTTAAGATTTACTATTGTTATGCCAAGATTACCCAGGTCGCGAGATCCCCCAAAAAAGACCACCAGGACTCGATACCGATGCAATATACACAGGGTCCTGTATTACGGGCTCAGAGCTTCGGATCACCATCCTTCCTGAAGGAGCAGGATAGCAGAGTGATACCGGAGCTTCAAGGGTAATGGGTTTATAAGGAAAAACTGTAATTAGGGGTTGGGGTCACAGGGAAGTAAGGAAAAAACCATAAGGGGGGGTCGTGAGTCTCAGGAATGTGGACCTTCAGGCAGGTTGGGTGGAGGCTGGATCTCCAGGGAAAGTGGTGAGCCTCAGGAATGCAGTCCTTCAGGCAAGTTGGGTCCAGGAGGCTGAATCTCCAGGGAAGTTGTTTTATCTCAGAGGAACATTGGGCGTTAATTGTATCTAATTGTTCCGGTGGAGTTTCTGGAGAGTTCTGGCAGGTCTAGTTTATGGCAGTGCCTGGTCGTTCCCTGAACACAGGAAGTAGAGAAATCACCTGGAGGACAACTTCTCACAGACCACGGCATTAATTGTAGAATATATATTACATATAAAATATGGCACTAATTTGGCCCTTACACTATGAAACTGAAACAGTTAAGATAATGCAGTGTTGGTGAAGGATATGGCAGGCAGATCAGTGGGACGAAATAAACACCATTGACGTTGACCCACCTAGTACAGGGGAACTCATACTGAAACAGGAAGGGCCAGAAGACAAAGCCTGACATGCCAAATGCTGGTGTACATGTGGAACAAGAGAACACCTCCTTCATTTACCGCTGATGGGAGTACAGACCAGTTTGGCCACTCCCGCACAAAACCAAATGCACTGTTGCCACACACACACCAGTATTTTGCTTCTTGGTAATTTATTCTGAAAATCTGAAAATGTATGTCCATACAAAAAATCGGTATGTGGATGTTTATAAGCATCCTTGTTCACGTCTCCAAAGCTTGGAGGCAGCTGCAATGCCCTTCAATAGACGAGTAGATTAGCTGTGATACATGACCCAGCTATGTTATTCCTGGGCACACACTCAAAGGACTCTTTGTCCTATTACAGAGACACTTGCTCATCTGTGCTTATTGCTGCTCTATTCACAATACCCAGGAAATGGAACCAGCCTAGATGTTCACTAATAGATGACTAAATAATGAAAACGTGATACATACACACATCAGCAACATAGCCAGCCACAAACCCCAGGGCAGTTTGCAGGAAAATACATGAAACTAGAAAATGCCATACCAAGACAGCCTGGGCCCAGAAGCACCAATTCTGCACGCCTCCTCTCATCTATGGATCCAGGGCCTCTAATGTTTGTATGTGTGTCGATGTGGGAGGGAGTGTAGCTGGCAGTGGATCCCAGCCTCTAATGTTCATGTGTGTATCTGTGTAGGAGGGAGTGGAGCTGGCAGTAAATCAGAAAGAGGCCCATGAGGGGGAAAATTGCTCTCAGCAGAAAATGACCCTATAATTAAATCCCAATAAATGTTATTTCTGCTATACTTAAAGCTTAAAAACTCACAATTAATTGGATTAGCATCTGACCATTTATGAGGTATTTTAAATTCCTGATTATTTCTGTTACGAACTGCTGTTCCAGTTTGCTTCCAGATACATTGCCTCCAGTAGTAGTAAATGCTACTGAAAATAATGTGCTATTCTGTTTTTGCACACGTCTCCACACTTAATTATTACCACCGAGTTTCATCTTGATGGTGTCTTTGATATCTTTCGTCTTTCATTAGTTATCACCATGTACATTTAAATTTTGTAATAAAATTTATATATGAAAAAGGTTATGATCTATACAGACAATGAAATATCACTGAGCACTGTGAAGAAACCAATCTGAAAAAGCCATACCCTGTGAGATTCCCATATACGGTCCTTGAGGGGGAAAGACTTTCTAAGGAAGCACTAAGGATAGGTGGTTCTTAGGAGTAGGTAGGAGGGGGTGGGATAGATAGGTAAATAGGTAAAACATGTAATAGTGAAGTCACTACACACGATGCTTTCTAACCTATAGAGCACACGACACCAGGGGTGAATCCAGATGTTGCCTATGTACTGGGGCAATGCAGGTACATTGGCTGTTACAACATTACCTCTGTGGCGAGGGATTACAATATCGTAATGCCTGCAGAAGTACACAGGAATCTTGTACCTTTGCTCAGTTTTTTTTTATTTTTTTTATTTTTTGTGAACCTACAACTGTCCTTATAAAGTAAAGTCTAAGGTCTAAGGCTGGGGCTGTAGCTCAGTAGAGTACTCGCCTAGCATGCACAAAGCCTGGGTTTCTATATATGTCTCTCCACACACAGACTTTTGTGACACATACCTATAATCCTAGCATGGGGTGGGGGGGTGAAGGGAAGAAAACAGAAGCTCAAGGTTATCTTTAGCTAAGTAAGTATATAGCCAGCCTGGAATCTGGGAGACCGTGTCTCAACAAAACAAACAAAAATGTGTCTTTTTAAAGGGACCAGATACTTTATTAGTTGAGACTAGTGAAAAGGCTCTCATACATTTACTGGACTTGAGACAAGCAAAGGAAAATAACCAGCTGTCCAGAGTAACTCTGGGTGGCCAGGAACTCAAGGAACATCTTTCTGCACACGCACTGACACTCTGCTCTTCTACAATATAGCTTTGGAGTTAGTCTCGATAAAGGTAAAAAAAAAAAAAATTAGACAAATAGAGATTTTTTTTTTTAATCAGTAAAAACAGAAGGTAAAGGATGGACAAATCCAGTTCTTAACTAGGCCCAAATGAAATCTTTCCTACATGAATTCCTTGAAGACTAAAGCTGAAATGAAGGTGTGCTCAGGCCTCGTGGAGAAAAAAGATGGCGTGTTTACTCAGAGAGTAGATGGTTACTAAAGGGTGTGTTTAAGTAAGAGGGAAACTGTGTGCAAATGGAAGAGACTCAGGAGAACTAGGAGACCCAGAAACTGATAACATTTCTAAGTTTGTTAGAACTGCAATGAAAACAACACACTCCATGATAATGTGCAAAATGCTCAGGACAATGGAAGCATTGCGTACATTACAGCCCTGCTGTTCAATGAAGGTGCTAGCTGACTTCGTATACTGAGACCATCACAGAGTGTAACCTCACAGCATCCTAGGCTGTCTCATCTGCTCCTGGATGCTGTCTTGTGATGGCGTCAAAAGACTTGAGAGCTGGGTGTGCTGGTACCTGTATGTGACCCCAACTTTGGGAGGCAGAGGCAGGATAACTGCAAATTCCAGGCCAGCCTGGCCTAATAGCGACTCTGTTTCATAAAACGAAACTAGGGACTGGAGAGGTGGCTCAGTGATTAAGATCACGGATTGCACTTGTTGCCCTTTGGGAAGATCTGGGTTCAGTTCCTAGCAGCCGCTTGGTAGGTGACAACTGTCTGAAACTCTTATTTCAGGGGATCTGACACTTTCTTCTGGCTTCCTCAGGACTGCATGAATGTGATACACAGACATACATGCAGGCATAACAGCCGCACACATATGAAAATAAATAATTATATTTTTAAGATGATAAAAAAAATCTGGGAGACTCCATTTCAACAAAGTAAAGCAGAGCAAAACAAGTGTGCGTGTTTTTAAAGGCATCAGTTACTTCATTAGTTGGGGCAGGTTTGGAATCTTTCATACATTCAAAAGGCTCCAGCTCACCAGGTAACCAGGCTCACCCTTGGCTAATGTACAAGGTTGTCTTGAGCCCTTTTCCATCACTCAGGCATATCTGGGGCCCATTTTAATTATCTGTTCTCCAGGATGAAAGCCAGTTTTCCCTTACAAGCTGATGATAATACTATCAGCACAGCCCCGCTCACATATAAGTAGGCATAGTTTTCTCTTATTACAAGCGTCGAGTAGTAAAGTCCAACCGGAATGTGTGCGCCACAAGTAATCAAATTGGAGACAACGTCGACCCAGTTCTGTTCAGCACATTAGATTAGGCAGCATTTCAAGGGGGAGACAGGTGATCTTTGGCTTGTTAACGGATGCAGGGTGTTTTGTTTTGTTTGTTTGTTTTTGATTCCCTTGACTTTAAAACTGAGACAGCAATGGGACACCGACATTAATAAAACAAGATGATATTGGACACTCAGAGCTGAACAAAAGAAATTGGACACAGGAGAGCGTTACTTATTCATGCCATCTCTTTGTCAAGATACCTACCTTCTGAGGAGGCCTAAGAAGCTCTCTGTATTGATGGGGAGAATTCTGGTGCTTCGTGGTGCTTGTTGGTGAGAGGGGCTTGAGGGGAATCACTGGATTGGAAGGTGTCTTACCAGGGAGTGTTTGCTCTTTTCTTTCCTCGAAGGCATTTGGAAATCCAGTTAATGGCAAGCAGGAGATCCAGGCTCAGGAATTTCATAAAGTGATAGAGCCAGGAGGCATGGACAAAACTTAATCTGAGTGAAGTAGAGGCCATAGGCCTTTAATCAACTCAGAGAGAGAGATTCCAGAGGAGCTGGCAGCAAGCAGCCTGATGCGTTGTGCCTGTAAAAAAAAAAAAAAAAAAAAAAAAAAAAAGTGATCCAAGGAAGGCATTTGAGAACAGTTTGGGACAGAACCTCCCTGCCAGGGAATGTTAGGCCCAGGATGACCTAAATGTCTTCATTCGTCTCCTGTTTCCTCTGTTGTCCCCAACCACCATGGCTGTTCTCACGTTGCCTTAGTTCATTGGTCATTTAATAAAGAATACGGAATCAATGAAGGAGGGATTTATTTGGCTGACAGTCTGATGGTCCAGTCAATCCATCATAGCAAGGAAGCCATAGACACAAAAGCAGGTCACATTGTAACTGCCCCCCATAACATGGAAGTAGAGAGAGAGACAGACAGACAGAGAGACAGAGAGAGAGAGAGAGAGAGAGAGAGAGAGAGAGAGAGAGAGAGAGAGAGAGACAGACAGACAGAGAGACAGAGACAGAGAGAGAGAGAGACAGAGAGACAGAGAGAGAGACAGAGAGACAGAGAGAGAGACAGAGAGAGAGAGACAGAGAGAGAGACACACACACAGAGAGAGACAGAGAGATCAACTATGCTGGCCTATCTGAACCCTAATATTATGTCTGAAGTCAGTCTGAACCACATGAAGCCTTGTCTCAAAAAAAAAAAAAAACTAATAACAACAAAAACAAAAACAATGGTGGAGGTTGTGGTTCAGGTGGTAACGTGCTCACTGAGAGTGCGGGAAGGCCTCAGCCCAACCCTCAGTGCTGCATAAAAATAAAACCATAGTGTGGTGGTGAATGCATGCAATCCCAGCGTTCTGAGGATAGAGACATGAAGATCAGGAGTTCAAAGTCATCCTTGTCTACACAGAAAGTTTTAGGCCAGCCTGGGCTGTATGAAACCCCATTATTAAAAAAAAAAACAGATAAACAATGTCCCTGTCCTCCCTTTCCATGATCTGTTCCAGTCACCACGTTGGTGGTAGGAAGTGCCACTGGTGGCTGCATTCTCCTTGCCTGTCCACACTACTTCAGGCACACTTGTATAGCTTTCTCTTCCCTGTGAGCAGACCATACTGCTGTCAGCCCATTGTTAAGAACCAGCACAAGCCCTCGAGTCTTCCATTCATGTGCCCCAAGGTGTAATATGTTACTGAAGATGTAGAGACTAACCGGAGGCAAAACCTAACACGAAAGGTGGGCCAGGCCCGTCGCCGTGGTCACCACCTGCCTCCTGTCCTCTTTCAGCGTTCTTGCCCTTCTCAGCAAACTTTATCAAGGACGCAAATCATCCCCTTCTCTCAATCTCAGGAGAACTGGGCTTGCCACTCTTGCCAGAAGACTTAGAGTCCTGCTTCACTGAGAGAAAAGAAAGACCCCCTCCATCATGGTGATGGGGCTCTGTGTGCTTTCTTCCACCCTCTCTGCGGCCAGTTTTCTTTTCTCCATTTAGAAAGCTATATCGCTGTCACCCCAAGATTCCTTCCTGTCTACGTAGCTCTCAACTTTAAATGCTCTCCACTGTGTTGGTACTTTAATCTGGGGAAACAATGTTAATAGTGACTTGACCACGGGTGATGTGTAGAGTCGTTGCATGAATGGCTTTAATCAAAGATTTCCCACTAGTCACGCTTTTAGAACACTGATTATGTTTAACCTGGGAAGGGAGATAAATAATTTCCCAGTTATTTTTTTCTCTTCCACATTTTCAGTGTCTTTATTTAATTCTTTATTCTATTATGCTGAAATGTCACCCATTTCTTTAAAACAAATAAATCTCTGGACTTTTTTAGTCTGTGGTTATTTCTGGCTTTTCTACTCTTTTCCAACTCCCCACTTTTCCTCCTTCTCCTTTCATGTTTCTTAGCTCAGTGAGGTCTGACTTCAGTTCCATTAGAGCAATGGAAGCATTGCCCATGGTTGTAACTGACTGAATTCTGCGATCTTCCTGAGATGGGGGTGGGATGGGGATTTTCTATATTCTGTTGGACAGGCTGCATGATTGACAGGTTGTACTGGATATTGTGGTTAGCACCAAATCTGCCTTTCAGGACCGAGGCCCTTGCTCCCAGCGGTGTGAGTGTGAGGGTGTGCACAGAGTTATTGCCTAATCTTCGCTGGAAGCAGAAGGGAGCTGTCTCACCTAGGGCTCTCTTGCCATGTTTGAAGTGTCATCCAAGCTTCAAAGCTTTCCACGAGACTCACTGTTCCAAGTTCATACCAAGTTCACTGCTTCTTTGACCAAGTCTACCTTTTTTTTCTCTCTCTTCCCGAATATGTGCTTCTTTGAACACTTTACAAAAACCTTCCAGGGAGCAAATATCCATGTCTGTGGGGAACTTGAAACTAAGTGTTTCCCCAGAGAAACTACTCCAGGCTGAATACGCTCAGTCCCCCAATCTCAAATCCAAAATGCACCCAAGTCGCAAGCCTTGAGCACAAACATGACCCCACAGGCGTGCTAGTTCAAGGCACACAGACTTTTAAACACTGCATGAAATCACCATAAATGAATTCGTGTTGAGACTTGGTTCTCATTGCTAACACATTTTACTATGCATATGAAAATACTTGCCATGTATAGGTCTGAAACCTGGAATGCCGCTGGTGCCAAGCATTGAGGAAGTGGTGGCTGGTTAGTCTCCCTACTAGAACTGATATGTCCTCAATGCTCCATCTAACTTATACCTCTTAGGTTCATCCCTGGAGCGTTCAGATGCAGGAGGGCTTCATCAGCCTAGACACAAGCCTGGCTTGGCTTTCAGAGGAACAGATGAAGCTAGATCCCAATTTCTAGCCCCGCCCCTCCACCCCCGCCCCAGCCCTGCCCCCTGCCCCCACCCCCGCCAATTTGCTCATATTCTTGAATAACTTTTGCTTGTGGCACATGGGATCAGACCTCATTTGACATTCAGCCAAAGGTCCATGAAGTCAAATTTGAATCTTGCTTCTCTTTCTTTCAGGAAGGTTGTGCTGTCATCCTTTGTGTTTCTCCTAATTAGGTTCCTGGGCTCTTAAGTTCTCAAAGACTTACACCACCATGAAAATTGTAGCTTGTCCCAAGTCACCACGGTCCCGTTTCTGATGGTCACAGAATAGGATGTAGTGTTTTGTTCTATCTACTCAGGTCTGAACTTTCAAAATTGATGCATACAATAGTGAATTAAAAACATATTCATTAATCACATGGAAAACATACTTTTTGCTAGATTTACATTATTTTAATATATCCAACTGCATGTGCTTGAGAACAGATAGCTTATTCTGACAGCCATTCCCTAATTTCAGTGCACCCCTTCCCCTACCCCATCCAAGCACTCTCCACACCCCCCTTTCTATCAGTTGTTTAATAGAGAGTAATAATTCTCCAAGATGGAAATGATCAGTGGTTCTGGCTTTGCCTGTCCTTGCTTTGCCTGGACTTTTCTACCTGTCTGGGTTGGCCTTGCTTGCTCTTGGATAGATTTTTCTCAATCAGCTTCACTCAGCTTGAAGTTGGTCAGAGGCTAGCTAGTCCAGGATGGCCTGGGTACTGCTGTGGATAGTTTTTCCTCCTCCAGCAAGCAGCTAGCTTGGGCCTGTTCTTAGGCACAGCAGGGGCAATGAGAGAAAGCATGACTAATTCTACAAGAGCAAGCCCTGATTCACAGGGCCTTCGAAAACCTCTTCTTCTTACATCATGTCAGTCAAAGTGCAAAGTCAGAATGAAATGGAACCATCAATTAGAGACCAAAAGGCTTAGCTACTGGAAGACCTTTAATTGAGACCATTCATACCAGGACTCTACACACCACCCTCAGTCAGGGAACTATTATGTTCTGACAGAATGATTCCATTAGCCTTCGTTATAACTGCTTCCCTTACTTCCACTTTTGACCTCTATAGTGAGTAGTTTCATTTCCAGAAACTGATCTGTTAAAAATTTCAATCAGATCATGTCAACCTTCTGCTCAGAATCCTTCTGTGGTTCCCCATTGCGTTCAGATCTAGCCCCAAATTCCTTACGTTGCCTTCCATGCCATAGATATGATAGCCCCTGCCTATCTCTGGCCCCCATTCCACAACCACTCCCCGCACTACCCCTCCACAGAACCATTAGCTTCTTTTTTGTTCTTCTGGTATTAGGAAGTCTCATCCTTGGTGCTCTTTCTGGAGGGTGTGCGGCTGCTCCAGATGTTTGGATAGTGGACTCTTCCTCTCTCAGATCAAAGACCTAGGTTCTCTTGTTCATCATAAGTAAAATAACTGGAGCCCTTCCAACCATGCTGCCAACTTGGTCTTAAATTTTTGATCTTGAATTTTTGTAGCAATTTGTATCTGAAATTATTATTATTATTATTATTATTATTATTATTATTATTATTATTATTATTATTTGCATTTCTTCCTTCCTGACTAAAATGTGTACACCATGGGAATAGGTTGTACATCAGTCAACTTTGCATCATCATAACAATATGCCTTATAAAGAAAAAGAAATGTCTTGGAATAAAGTTTTGAGCCATGACCAATTGGCTCATATACTTTTAGGCCTTTGGCATGTCTAGGCACAATAGTGAAAACAATGCAGAGCTGAAATGCTCACTTTATAGTCAATAAGCAAAAGAGACCGTAAGGCGAGATTAAGGTCTGATGGTTTCCTTCAAGGGCACACCTCCAATGACTTGAAGACCTTCTACCAAGCCCTTTCTTCTTAAAGGTTTACCACCTCCAATGTCACCATCATGGGGACCTAGCCTTTAACACATGGAATTATTTGAGATTTACAAGACCCAAAGGATAACACAGTCTTCATGATATTTTCCTCTCTTACCTAACAGGTACACTGTAAGCTATAGTTATTTACTCAACAATAAGCAATTTAAAATCCAAGCCTATGGGCCCGACATATAAAACACCTACATCCTCCTTCATTAACCTGTGATGCAGATATGGCCACACCTCCCTCAATACTTAAAATAGTAAGACCCTAGACTACTGCTACCCTGTCTTTCTCAGTACAATCCCTTTCTAGCTAGACATTCATTTTAGCCAGTCATTTCCCCTCTCAGTGGACCTAGTTCTTAGTTCTTTCTCCTTTGGTCATTGTAACTAGATTCTCCATAGCCATCCCATTTTCCCTTAGGAGACCATGCAGTCATCTGTCACCTTCCGGTGCTTTTGATGGCAACTTAGAGGCTTCAAAGACTGTGGGGTACTCTGAAGGCAGGGTTTCTCTCTGGCATCTGTCACTGCATCTTGGCAAACCATGGTGTTGATGGACAATTCCAGTAGAGGTAACATGCCGGAGAACTGCTGATCATAACTTTCCATCTATTCTCGCTGAATCTGAAGGCTCAAAGACTGTCTTCTAAGGCAATATGATCAGGGCATTCTAACGGAGTAGTCTGTCTGTAGCCCAGATCCATAGACTACACTGAAAAACATGCTCTCAGGAGACAGAGTTTCTCTTTGGTTCCCTAAGCTCCATCTGCCCCATGGAGTTCTCCCTCTTGGTGAACTGTGCAGTTTCTTGGGGGTCTCTGCAAATACCCGAGGCTCAGTAAGCATCATTCCAACTCATGTTTTGAAATGCTTTCCTTTGCTCTCTTGTCTAAGGATTTCCACCTTCTTTCTTCCCCTGTCTGCCCTCCAATGTCCTCCACACCTATTCTCTTCAAGTCTAATTAACTATGGCTCTGCATGTCTTCCATGAGTTTCCCCAGGGCTCCTTGATCATATTCTTCCTCTTGTGTGAAATAAAGCCTTCTCGCTTCAAAACAGTAAGAACTGAAGACATTTGCAGAAGTCACTGAAGTTTAATCATCTTATTATTCCATTGGCCCTTTCTGATACCCTGGGAGGGACTGCAACAATCTGTTTACCAAGTCTTTGCAAAATAAGCAAAAGCAAGATATTTTCCTCTCAATATTAGGTGATGGTTGAATGTCCACCTTAGGAGAATTTAGTTTTGATTTCAGGAGCTTGTTTTTATATGGTAGACAATCACTTCCATATGTGTTGGTAGTCTAGGGCAATTATAGCTGGAAATAGGGTTTTTGATATCTTACGACTAGCTCTGCTGACTTCTTAGACAAGATCAGGGACTGATTAAAGTGTGTGTGTGTGTGTGTGTGTGTGTGTGTGTGTGTGTGTGTGTGTGTGTGTTTTCCTCCTAGAAATAGAGTTACAAAGGTGAAGACAAGCTGAGCCAAAGGGCAACTGCAGAAACATTTGCTACTCACCCAATGTAGGGAAATGTAAACCAAATGTTTGATTCTTATGATACCTGGCCCGAACCCCAGCTTTCTCTGGCTTACTGCTGCTGCTGCAACATACAGGAGTTTCCATTCACCCTGGTCTCCCCTATTTTAAGGCACCGATATAAGTTAGAACTTACCTGAACCCCCATTTTTCTTAAATCATACACCCAGGAGCAGTCCTATAAATAGCACATATATCTCTGTGTGAAGTCACATGGTTTATGTAGCCCAGTACCAATACAGAAGAGCAAATTTCATTGAGTTCTCCCAGAGTGACCAGGGATCTATTTGCTTGATAGGCAATGTTCCAAAGTCAATGTCATGAGAAAGGCAGTCAAGGTATACACAGTCAGAACTTGTAAGAAGAAAGAACTGTTGGGGACGAGTGTCAAGAAATTGCATACTAAAAAGATAGGCTTTATTTTTAGATTTTTTGTCAGCTTAAGTTTTGAATTTGTAGTTGTCCTATTTCTTTAAAGTAGAGCCCAACATATGTAACCTTTAGCTCCTTGATAAAACCAGGGTCTTTTCCTAGCAAAAATAAGATATAATTTATTATTTAAAAATTACAACACACACATGATAATTCCTGTGACTGAAGAGTCCTGTACGAATCTGACATTATTCTAGGCATTTTATATAATTTTCTTCTTGATTTTTTAAAAACAATTTGATGACACAGGATGGTCTTCACTTCAATGAGTTAGTTGCAAAAGAGAGGAGAGAAAGAAGGGAAAAGGGAGGAATGAAAGTAAGGAGGAAAGAAAAAAGGAAAGAAGGAAAAGGAATGAGAGAGGGAGGGACAAAGGAAACAGAGAAAGAAGACTGGCGAGAGAGAGAAAGAGAGAGAGAGAGAGAGAGAGAGAGAGAGAGAGAGAGAGAGAGAAGAGGAAACAAGGAAAGAAATAAAGGAAGGAATTATTTATTTGAGATCACAAATTTCCATCTCTTTGTGAAGTCTTTCTCCACCCAGCATGCTTTGCTTCCATTGCCCTCTATTGTGTAGAGTTTCACACTTCCCTGTATTGTTTCTTGTGACTCATACCAGAACAGGTGTTTGCTGTTTACATTTCTGCTCCTATACTGCAGCTACAATGCCAGTTCCTTGACTTTGAAGAGTAGAGCCCCAAACTTCTCCCTGTCACCGTAAGCATGTGGCAGAGCTCAAGTTATGGTGGGCATCTCTTTAGTTTTGACAATTAAAGCTGATTATATGTCATCAGGAAAATACTCCCATGAGAGGCCCAAGAATCACCTCAGGAATCAGCTATGTTTCTGCTCCAGTATAATGATATTACTGGGAGCTGGTGGGGAAAATATCACAGGGTTTCAGTTGGAAACAAAAAAGGGATGAATATGCATCTGGCAGCTACAGGTAGGCTTTGGAGTTCTGTTATGAGCCATCACTGTTGGCCAATACATGTGTGAGATGCTAGTTACCATAGCAACAAGCACAGCAAGATCTCTCTCTCTCTCTCTCTCTCTCTCTCTCTCTCTCTCTCTCTCTCTCTCTCTCTCTCTCTCTCTCTCTCTCTCTCTCGGGTTTATGAGTCCAAATCAATAAATGTTTATAAATAACTCTCCAATTGGCTCAAAGAAGTAAAAGCATAAGCCAGAACAGCCCTTCTGTCCTGTGAATATGAGTCATGGAGATGTTGGCCACATTCTGGGGACAGAAAAAAGGCTATCCATGGAATAAACAATTGGCCACATCATTTACTTTGCAAGAGCACTTGGGGGAAGAGCTGCAGAGTGAGAATCCATTTCTCATGCTTAGCGACAACAAAGAGCACTAAATGAACACATGGAAGAAGCCTAGAGACAAACCGATCTGGCTCGGTTTTGAGCTTCCATGGGGGCAGATGCTAGGTCCAAAAATGGCAGGGAGGCCCTGGGACCTCGGTGGTTATGCTAAAGTCTGGTGGAATAGGTATCAATCTTACCTTGACTGTGTGCATTGGCTCGCAGTTCTCTACAACATGTAACTCAGAATTCATACAAATGTAGAATTTAGACTCAAGAGTCCCAACAAAAATCAAATCAGGCCACCAGCAGCCAGGAAAGTACTTTCTTTCTATAGCACTGCCAACAGATGGTCGAACAGCCTCTCTCAGAAGATTTTTGGTGAAAGGGAAAGTTGTTTTCCTCCCCATCTCTTCTAGTAGCTGTTACATTCATTTCCTGAGCCAACATTTTCTCTGGCTCCCCTTTCTTAACTCCTGTCTGTCTGTCTGACTTTGTTCTTGGCACAGGGAAGATCTCACCTAAGAGTTGCGTCTTCATGATGGCATTTATCCCTGCAAGCGCCATCTCATCCTTCAGAAGTTTTCTCTCTCTCTCTCTCTCCCCTTTCAGAATTCTCTTGACTTGTCAGGTCCCTTCTCAAAACGTAAACACTCTCAGAACAGTCTGTACAAATTCCCAGATGGGGGTTAAGATTTCAGATCACAGAAAACGTATCCCCTGAACGTTCTTTGTCTGTGGATGTGCCTAAGCTGATGCTCAAGGTGTTCCCTCCTCTCCTCTTCCTCCCCAGTTTCCCTCTTTCTTTGCACACACTTCTTTCTTAACATCGTGTGGATTAATTCACTCAAGGATCCCATCTTAGAGTAGGGACAAAGCACATAAATTATTATATTTTCCCTCCAGGAAGAACTCAACTAGGGCAAGGGTTCCTAGCAAGACACCAATGAGAGCAACAAAAAGGAATAGTTGTTCTAACCATTTGGACAAAGATTTTAGCGGGCCAGCATCAAGTGGAGAAGGAATGATTGTCCAAAGATGGAAGGGATGAAAGAGAGCAACCCATCATCCTCGGTGTCTCTCTCCTTCATCCTGACTCCACAGTGGCTTATCTGCCTGTCAACTTTTCCCCTGAAAGGACACAAGTCACGCATAATTTAGTGTAAATAAGTCAATCTGAAGAGTAGAACTTAGGGCGATGAGAAAACTCTGACTTCTTAGACTTGGAAGGAAGAAGGTGGAATACAATTAAAGGGAAGCGTTTGAAGGAAGTGGGATGTCGTCAAAGCGCTACTGTTTTTTGCCTACCTCAGTTGTTAATGTTCTCTGTGGATAAGGGAGACAAAGAGGCAAATAATTCCAAAAATCAGACAGGAGATGTATTCAACATGGCCATATTAGGGAAAGGAACAAAGGGATCCAAGGACCCCAAGTCTATCTTCGTGGCCTTGACAGTGAGTTTGAGGCCAGCCTGGTCTACAAAGCGAGTCCAGGACAGCCAGGGCTACACATAGCAATCCTGTCTTGAAAAACCAAAAAACAAAAAAAGAAAGAGACAAACTCCCCCAGCTGGCTTCAGGGGTGGATGGGGGTACGGAGGTGCAGGGGTAGGGGGCTCAGTCTTTTTATTCCCCCAGCAAGAGACTCCAATGTCTCAGGATCCATTGCTTCAGTTGTCTGAGAGCTGAGGATGGTACAGGACCTCTGTCTATCCCTCCCCAAATATCGTGAAGAAAGAGTAGATGCCCTGGGTTGTTCTATACTTTAGTTTTCCAAGTATCTAGAGGATTGTAGGAAATCTTAAGTCTAGGTCTGTTGACAAAGGCAATAAACTGCTTCTGCTACTAGTTCTTGGCCTGAGAGTAGGGTGTGTACCCACAGGGTCTCTCCCCACTTCTGTTGCAATAAAGCAAGGAGCAGAGACCAGGGAAATACACAAGATGGAAGTCACTCCCTTACAGATCCTCAGAGCTTTGCCCAGTGAACGTGGTATAGACCTGGACTCTAGGAGACCTATGGATGATGAGGAACTGCAGAAATATGAGCAGTCCCAGGATGCTGTTGCCATCGACCTGGAGTGGCAGAGGAGATAGGAAAACTAGACTGGAAACACAGCATCTGTCTGTCTGTCTGTCTGTCTCTCTCTCTCTCTCTCTCTGTGTATACATATGTTATGAAAGCATGCCTGAGAAACTTATAGAATCTGAGATTCTAGGGGCAACAAATAACTAGAGCACAGAGTAAGAAATGGCACAACTGTCTTTTGCTTGAAATAGGGTAGGAGGGCAGGGAAAGGGAAGATTAAAATGAAACTAAGCCCCCACACTCACGCAAGAATTTGGTTACAGCCTTTGCCAGCAGCAGGGCAAGGATCACAACACAATTAATTGTCACGTGAGGTCTTTCTCCTTCCCAGCCATAAGCCTGCGGGGTTCAAGGAATCTCATTAGAAAGCCCCTTCCCAGGGAAAGGGTGCATGGTAACGCCCTTGCAGAACCTCACTGGCTCTTGCTTTTACCCCATCACATCACATTGTAACTCCGTCCAAAGCCTCTTCATAACTACCTCACATCTCTCTCTTATCAAAAGGGAGAGAATAAGAAAGGTATCCTAGCAACCTCAGCAATGTAACTTGAGAGCCACAAACAGGATCTGTGTTAAGTGCTGACATAATTAACTGCCCACCCTCCCTTCAGGAACCCTGGCTTACACTTGGGTATGGCTTCCTTTCTCCTGCTCTTTCTTGGAAAGCAACACCCCCATTTGGATATGTCTCACTTTGCTCTGAATACCCTCGTGCTTTACGCCAGTATTTAAGTACCTTTGGTAAGATCACCACCTGCTTTATAAGCTGGCTGTCTTAAGATTATTTTCTGTGTCAAAGGCACAGATCTCCTTTGGCTTGAGGCAGGTACCTAAATATCTGATACTTTGAACATTTTTGATTCTTTATTCTTAATTGGTTAACATATTAAAAAGTGAGTTTCATTGTGACAGCTAATACATACATATATATCAGTGTATTCCCCGACTCCTTTCATCTCACCCCTCCCACACTTGCTCCTCCCTTCCTCTCCAGAAACAGTCACCCCTTCTGCTCTTGTGACCCACGTATTCTGTTACTTTCTCTTGCTCCCCATGCTTTAGTCTCTTCCTTGTCACCCATAATGCCTTTTCTATTTTAATCTACCTCTCATGCATACATATACCCCCCCCACACATAACACACATATGTAACACACACACACACACACACACACACACACACCCTGTCTTATTTGTCTTTCTGAATCTGGCTTATTTTACTTAGCATAACAATCTCCAGTTCTATCCATTTTCCTATGGATGTCATAATTTTATTCTTTTGAGATGAATAAAATTCCATTGTGTGCTAGGAAGTAGTAGTCATACCTTTAATCCCAATACTTGGGAGGCAGAGGCAGGTGGAGCTCTGTGAATTCAAGACCAGGCCTATGAAGGGGGATCCAGGACAGCCAAGGCTATGCAGAGAAACCCTGTCTCAAACAGAACAGACCAAAACAAAAAGTCCATTGTGTACATATACTGCATTGACCATCCATTTATTCTTAGATGATCACTTAGGCTTTCAACCCTTCTTTATAAAGTTAAAATATCTTAGAGAAAATTTCACAGCAGTATCTGGCTTAATCTTTCTACCATCAGCATATTCAATTCCATGGATAATGGATAAAGGCAGTTCCCTGGTGAAGAATATTCTCACTGGTTCTAAATTTTTTTTTTTTTTTGCCATTGTAAATAACAGTGCAAGAAATTTCCTTGTTCTCATGTAAATTTGCACTATATGAATATATCACAAAGTGCTACAATGAATTGGAAATGCTGACAAAAAAAATAGATGTTGCTAAATTGCCCTCCAGAGAGATACTATTGAAAGCATGCTCTGCACGTTCAAGTGGGCTACAGAAAGTGTCCAAGGACTAGCTGTAGAATCATCAGCAGAGAGCTTGTCAGCAATGTACCTCCTCAGGCCTGTTCTATCCCCGAGTCAGCATGTTAGTGTCATCCCTGGGAGCACTGGAAGTGCTAAGTGTAAAAAGCTGAGGAGCCCCGCCTATAACCTCTTCACAACAGCTAGCTGCCAAGCTCTGCTATGTTTTTATTGTAGTTTGTAATTCCTTTTGTTTTGATATCAGTGGATATGACATTTATTGGGCATCTCTAGGGAAACCCCAGATTCTTGAGTCCTGAGACAAGGAAGTGGACAGAGACCTGAGAACGAATAGTAACAAAAGGAGGGAGAGTTCAGTAGAAAAAGATACACTTCCGAGGGAAGAGCCCTGCTGGAGCAGAGTTCAGTGGCTCAAACCTCACAAAGGGGAGGCTCTTAGGGGAGGGCCATTTGCCCAGCACAGGCTTTTGGATCATTTGCAAAGTACAGGCTTTCTTATGTACTCTCATTTTATTGCTTAAGTCATACTCCGTTGTCTCTGGAGCATCCTCAATCTCCACCCAGGAGTGTTTGCTTAGTGTTACTAAGAGTACAAGTTACATCCAGACACTCTGGAGTGCCTCCACACCTGGCTCAGTGGCTTCAGACTGTTGTAGTCCTGGCAGGTAGACCAGAGGTTGCGAATGGGGAGTGAGAAGGAGGGTATAAAAATAATATGGTATTTTCTATGCTTGTTCTAGCTTCCAAATAATGACACAGAGAACTATAACCTTTATTAATAAGCTTTAAGCACTATTAATAAGCTTTAAGCACTATAACTGGGCAGATACTCATCTATTCTAGCCCATCTATCCTGGTCTAGACTATTTCCCCATTACCTGCCATCTAGTCTCTCTCTAGCCGCTCCGGCTCCATCTTTATCCTCATGGTGACTCCCTCATAGCGATCTCTTCATGGCCACATCTTAATGGGACTCCTTCTCTTTGACATGGACTCTCTCCTTCTTCTTTTCTCTTCCACCTGGGATCCTCCTCCTGGGATTGCAAATCCTGCCTCGACCCTCCTGGCCAGCTATTGGCTGTTCAGATCTTTACTAACCAATCAGAGATGATGGAGAACAATTTTTATACAACACTGAGACAGGAGAATCTTTAATAATAATGACAATGCCCACATTCAGACTGCAGCCAGATCTCTGGGCACAGAAATAAGCATCTGAATACACAGTGCACAAACCATCCCCCAGCAGGAGGGAGAGGACCATCCACAGCCTTTCTTTTGAACAGCTAGTTTTGCATCCTTAGTGTAAGATCTTCCTCATTTCCCTCTGCTTAACTCTCCTACCCCAACGTGGGTGAATCTGAGCCTTCTTTCATGCATTTAAGAACCTTTTGTAAGTCTTTGTTATAGCACCTCCCTTTGTCCCCAGTTCCCATGGTTAATTGCAATCAACCATGGCCCCCAAGGTTTATTCTTCTTGATTTGTTAAAGACCAAATCCGTTTCTATCACAGAATTATAAAACACTCTCATAATTGTTTTGTTCTACTATTAATTGATGCTAATCTTGCTGTACTGCATTTAAAGATTAAATTTTATCATAGGTGTGAATATATAGGGAAAATAATAATGAGTTTGGAGTGTGTATGTTCCGAAGCCTCAAGAATTCACAGGGATCTTAGAATACTGGAGGACTGCTGGGTTAGAAGATTAGTTCACTATCTGAAACCGAGGTTGCACACATTTCTGTACTTGTTGGGTTGGATTGTTAATATTTTTTGTTGTTGTTTCTCTGTTCTGCAGATTTTATAGAAAAAGTATATAGTTAAATTTATCTTTGTATTGTTTCTGTTCTGAATCATAGAAAAGTCTTTGCTCACTTCATAGTTATTATAAATTTTTTGTTTTCTCTTAATGTTTTATAATTTTATTATTCATATCGAAACATGCTTTAATTTGGCTCAAAGAATGTGTTGTGGATTTATTTTTATGTTTTCTGGGGGGGGGTTGATATAATTTATTGAATAATTGGCCTTTCCTTCATTTATTTCCAACGTTGCTTTTATATACCAAACTCCTCTATGTGATCTATGAGCTCCCAATTATTGCATTATTCCAGTTTTTTTCTTTCTTTCCCCCTCCTCCCTTTTTCCTCCTCCTCCTTCTTTGTTGTTGTTGTTTTGTGGTACTAGAGATGGGATTAAGGCCTTGCACTCAAGGCAAGCACTCCACTACTGAGATATAAACCCAATCTCTTTTTTACCTCTTAGAGACAAGATCTTAGTAAGCTGCCCAGGCTGGACTTGAATATACTCTGAAACTCAAGCTGGTCTTGAACTTGCGATCCGCCCTACCTCATCCTCTGGAAGAACACTGAGCCACCAGACCTAGCTCACATTTGTTAGTACAGGACATTCTGCTAGCCTGCTCTCAGGGACCTAGCAACATCTTCTGTCATCACCTGCCGCTGCCAGGTAGCCAGGTAGCTGCTGGATAAAGAACCCCCACCACCCCTGTTCTCTCTCTGTTCCCTCAGTTCCAGCTCCCCCTCTCTGTTCTAGGTGCCCCCTTTTCTCTTCCTCCTGTCCCTTCTCTCTCTACCCTCATAGGTTGCTTGCTGCTTCTACCCTTTCCCCAGGCCTGCCTCTCCCTTCTCCCACAATAAACTTTCTTATACGAGACTTCTTGTGTGGCATAATTTCCCAGAGGGTGTAACTTGTCGTGGGTCCTACCAGGCCCATGGCATCCTCGTATATCATAGTGTCATCTCCTCATGGTTTGTCAAGACCTTCTAGAAAACTTCTGAATGTGTTCTACTAGGTTTCTGTTCTTGCCTTTCAGATAATAACCAAATAGCTCCCAAATTACTTGCTTTAGGTCTCATTTCTTCAGAGTCGTCAGGTGTCAACTAAGCTGATAAGTGTGATAAGGCTATAAAGATGAGTCTGGAGAGATGGCTCAGTGGGTAAAAGCACTCTTGCCAAGGAGCAGCTCTTAGCTGTCCATATCTCCAGGTCCAAGTGATCCAGAGCCCTCTTCTGGCCTCTGCAGGCACCAGACACACATCTGGTGCATGTATATGCATGAAAACACTCACACACATTAAAAAAAAAAGTCTTAAGAAATAAAAGAAATAGGGATGATAGTATTTTTGAGACTGGACTATTTTGTGTGCTCCTTGCCCCCAAATAATGCTTTAAACAGAGAAGTAATTAAAGGGGTGTCTTAGTTTGCTTTCTATTGCTGTGATGAAGACTATGACCAAAAGCAGCTTGGGGAGGAAAGAGTTTACTCTGGCATGTAGTTATAGCTCATCAGAAAGGGAAGTCAGGGCAGGAACTTAAAGCAGGAACCTGGAGGCAGGACGTGAAGCAGAGACTGTGGAAGAGTGCAGCTTGCTAGCTTGTTCCCTTGGCTTGCTCAGTTTGCTTTCTTATATAGTCCAAGACTACCTCCCTAGGGGTGGCAGGACCCACAGTGGGCTGGGTTCTCTGCCACATCAATCATTAATCAAGAGAATGTATGACAGACTTGCCTACAGACAGAGCTTCCAGAGGCATTTTCTTAACCGAAGCTTCCTCTTCCCAGATGACCCCAGCTTTTGTCAAGTTGACAACAAAACAAAACAAAAAGAAAACCAGCACAAAGGGGAAGAAATTCTAGAAGAGATTAGGTTTTTAGAATGTGATGTTTCCCCCATTTTGTGCCACCAAAATGGCTGTGCATAGGCTTTCCCAGTCTGCTCTAAATTTGGAAATTAGACTAAATGTTCATTCCTCTTCCCGCTTCTCCTTCCTCTGCCTCCTCCTCCTCCTCCTCCTTCCTCCTCCATTCTTGAGTTTTTGTAGCTGTGCACTGGTCCCCAGTTATTTCATTATCTGTGTTACCTTAACATGTTTATTCATTTTCTTTGTTCTTTTTAAAATTTTTTTTATCAAAACTGAACGTATGTAAAAAAAAAAAAGGTTTCTTGAAATAGCCTTGTTAGCATTTTTCTCTTTAAGGATGCCACAAGCCTTGGAGCTCAAATACATCACTTAACATAGGATTATCAGTGTCTGTTAGACGCCATCATAATATTTATTTTCATTGTTTTTGGGATACTTACCATTATTTAATTTATGTAGTTTTGAGACTTGATATGTATCCTAGACTGGCCTGGAACTCACTATGTAGCCATTAAAGGTGGTCTCAAACTTCCAGAGTGCTGGGACTGCAGGTGTGGGTGCCACCACACCCACTTTCTTAATAGTTAATGGGGGCTCAGAGCCAGAACAAGGCTGGATCTTTGTGGCTCTGAAGACTTGTGTGAATGTTTGCAGGAGACTTTATATGAAGCCCTGGCAGTTTTCCACTGAGGAATTAAATACAGGGAATTAAAGTAAGGATTTAAGGTCACCAAAACATTGTAATAGTGTTCCAACATGGAAAGATCAAGTCCAACAAACTGAATAATAAGAGGGATGGCCTGAGTTGCCTTTTCCCTAATCATGGTAATTTTCCTCTTATCCATTCTGGAACAATCTGATTTGCTCTCCGCCTTTTGTTGGCCTCCCTTGAATTCTGCCAGCTTGCAATTTGTGGACACTCGGTTGTTTCAAAGCACATAATAGCCTGACATGCTGGGTGTTGGGAATCTGTTTCTCTCTTTGGGGATCTGTGCAGTAATATTGTTATGGGCCTTAACTAAGGGCTGTGGAGCATTTAGACCATACCGCCCTCAAAGCAACCCCTACTGCTTCTGCCTGTGAAACAGGCAATGGAGCTCATAGAACAGGGCAGGAAAAGGCCGTGGGGACAGTGAGATTCTGGACTGAACCACTGAGCTGGTACCTCCACTGAGCATCTCACCCATTGCAGAACCTCTAAGAAACCTTCTAGAATCTTCTTCAATACTGTTTCCCTGTTTCCTTAAGGATTACACTCCAACGATATGATACCCGCCCCCTCCTCCTCCCCTTCTCTCCCCCCTCCAAGCACTAATCCTAGAGTCTTGCACATAGCCAAGTTGCTGTGTGGTTGCCATGACCACCAAGTGAACAGTGATGAGGAGTTAAGAGAAGCGGATAAGAGAAAAGATGCAGGAAGTGTTGAAAGCGCTTGGATGTACATCAGAGATGCTGTACTCACAGATACAGCAGGAAACCTAACCTCAAGAGCTAGTCAGCCTGACATCTTATCTCAATCCCAGCACCGAATTTAGGAATTGGCAAAGACACTTTTAGATAGTCACAGAAAAGATGTGACATTTATAACTAGTCAGGGCAAATGGTGAATTTCAGTCCACATACTCCCTTTGTGTCTACACCTTCCCAGAAGCTGGAGCTATCTATGCCAAGTTCCATGGGAAACTGTGTACAGTGGGTGGAACTCTCAATCCATCCAGATTCCAACAGCACTTGTAGACTGGATAGCCAGGCCACCCACCTTGCCCATTCCGAAAGTATTCTTGGGCTTCTGGAATTCTACTCACCATTTCTGCTTGGCCATAGTTGCTAATAAGGAAAGCATTGCAGGGCATGCAGGCAATTAAGTCCTGAGGTGTTATGGTACCTGCATAAATATGACTAACAATGGGTGGGTGTTGGTGCTAGAGCAGTGGGCATTTCCCAAAGATGGGTTTAGGCATTAGCTCAGCCTTGGACAGACAGCCCCACTTCAAAAGTGCTTTCTCCAGTGGCCTCAAAGCTCTGTCTCATATACACAGCTGTGTACATACATAAACATGCATGTAAGCAAGAGCTATCAGGTGGTAATAAAAATGCCAACATATGTTTTTTAAAATCTTCCTTGCTTTCTCCAAGACTCAAGGACAGTACAGATCTGTGGCCTTCCAGAAAAAGACATATTCCTACTGCTTAGGTGTGGCTGAGAGCTGGACTCAGTCTGGTCCTGATCATTAAAGAACTGGCGGGTGCCCTGAGTCATCGGGTGTGGGAGTGCACATCTGCTCAGTAGTGCGGGGTACAAGGACATGCCTGACTAACTGGACGGCTCACTCAGGCCAGGCTCCGTTTCCTTCTTTATTCTGTCTGCAGACAAAGCCAGCCCCTGGTTTTTTGGAGGACATTTAACAAACAGGGGCATTTGTGAAATGCCAGTGCCCATGTAAGAAATTCACAAACATGCACTCATTCAGTTCTGCTTTAAAAAAAAAACTGCACAAAGCACACAGAACATTGCAAAGATGAGAAGCTGAGGGTTGAGCAGTTGCTGACGTCCCTCAAAGGCCCTGGAACAAGAGACTTGTAGGGAGGCTACTGCCTCTGCCTGTCCTGCTCTTCCTTGTCAGCCACCAAAGGCTGATTTGCCATCCACTCCCTTGCTGACCTCCTATGCCATATATTGCCATAGTTTTTCCAGCTAATCCTTCTTGGAGGATCTTCAAATTAATTTTGCATTTTTTACTTTGTTTCTTCAACAATATGACGAGAAACCCAAGGGTTGCCGTGTGACCTGTCAGCCAGGATCTAAAGAGTGTGAACTCGCAGAGAGCCCTCCAGGTTGGCCGTCAGGCCTCAGCGACTGCCTCTAAGTCTTGAGCCACCTTAGGGCTCTTACCTTACACATGTACCAATCAGAACTTGAGCATGGCAGAAATGAAGACGTCAGTGACAAGGGGTTATGGTGGGAATGGAGAGAGTGGGAACTTGACCAGCAGGGAGAGAGGGTTCTGTATGTACTTACTCATTTTCCTGTTCCTCCTCCTCCTCCTCCTCTTCCTTCTCCTCCTCTTCCTTCTCCTCCTTCTCCTCCTCCTCCTTCTCCTCCTCCTCCTCTTTCTCCTTTCTTTCCTTTTTAGCTTTCCTTCTTTTTGAAAAGCTGAATCTTTAATAATGGGAGGCAATTTTAGGTTTCTTATGCAGAGTCCGTGCAAGTTGCTACATCATGAATGTAGGGCATGGACCACCAAGAAAAGCTTTAATGATGTTTGGCATCAGAAGGCAAAGGAGGGTTCAAGGTGTCTTACACTTCCGCCCCCTAAAAGATGGTTTAGAGAAAAGCAATGTTTGCAGCTTTGATGGGTGAGCTCCAGTTATCTGGGCATCTTAAGGGTGCTGGACAGCTTGCTGTTTGGTTCCGCTGGATAAACTGAACATGAGCTTTGCTTCTGCATGCCCAGTGCAGAGCACAAACCCATTGTGGGCCCACTTCTTCATTAAAAAAAAAAAGCTCTTAAATTACACTTTCTGATGTGTAGGCATAAAGATGAATAGAATCCATCTGGGCTGTATTTTCTATATTAATTTTTATGACTACTATCATTCATATAGAAGAATACAAAAAAATAGAATGTTGTGATTTAATGTTATAATTTTTCTTCTGATTAAGAAAGAAATTAATATTAAAACATTATTTTCTGAGACCTTCTAATGGATAAATTGGATCCACCCCACCTATCATAGGGCTTAGCACATCATAACTTTATCTTAATAGCAGCTATTAAAAACAAACGTGTCTGGTAGCAATTTATTATACAGAGAAATCAATTTTTAAAACAAAAGACCAAATGTATCTTCTTTTTTTCTTTCCCTCTTCATTATTCATCTTCCTTTTCTAAAAACTCAACGTTTTAAAAAAATTATTTGTTCATATTACATCTCAATTGTTATCCCAACCCTTGTATCCTCCTGTTCTTCCCTCCCTCCCGCTTTTCCCCTACTCCCCTCCCCTATGTCTGTGACTGAGGGGGACCTCCTCCCCCACTATTTGATCATAAGGTATCAAGTCTCTTCTTGGTAGCCTGCTATTCTTCCTGAGTGCCACCGGGCCTCCTTATCAAGGGGACTTGATCAAATATGGGGCACCAGAGTTCGTGTGAACGTCAGTCCCCGATCTCCACTCAACTGTGGAGAATGTCCTGTCCATTGGCTAGATCTGGGTAGGGGTTCAATGTTTACTGCATGTATTGTCCTTGGCTGGTGCTGTAGTTTGAGCAGACCCCCTGGGCCCAGATCTACCCATCATGATCTTCTTCTTGTAGGTTTCTAGGACCCTCTGGATCCTTCTATTTCCCCATTCTCTGATACTTCTCTCACCTAGAGTCCCAATAGGATGTCTTCACATCTATCCCAATTTCCTGGTAAGTGAAGACTTTCAGGGGACATGCTCCTTGGGCTAGTGTCCAATTATAAGTGAGTATATCCCATTATGATCCTTTCTACTTCCATCCAGTTGTCCACAAATTTTGGGATTTCCTTGTTTTTAATAGCTGGTTAGTATCCCATAGTGTAAATGTACCACAGGTTTTTTTTTTTTTTTTTTTTTTTTTTTTATCCATTCTTCTACTGAGGGACACTTAGGCTATTTCCAGTTTCTGGCTACTACGAATAAGGCCACTATGAACATGGTTGAACATATATCCTTGTTGTGTGCTGGAGCATCTTCTGGGTATATTCCAAGGAATGGAATAGCTGGGTCTTGAGGAAGCCCTATTCCAAGTTTTCTGAGATAGCACCAGATAGATTTCCAAAGTGGTTGTACAAGTTTGCATTCCCACCACGAATGAAGGAGTATTCCTCTTTCTCCACATCCTTGCCAGCATGTGGTGTCACTTGAATTTTTTATCTTAGCCATTCTGATGGGTGTAGTTGTTTCGATTTGCATTTCCCTGATGACTAAGGAGGTTGAGCATTTCTTTTAAGTGTTTCTCAGCCATTCGATATTCCTCTGTTGAGAGTTCTCTTTTTAGTTCTGAGGCCCATTTCTCAATTGGGCTATTTGGTTTGGTGGTGTTTAATTTCTTGAGCTCTTTATATATTTTGGATATTAGACCTTTGTCAGATGTAGGGTTAGTGAAGATCTTTTCCCAGCCTGTAGGCTGTCACATTGTTCTGTTGACAGTGTCTCCTGCCTTACAGAAGCTTCTCAGCCTCATGAGGTCCCATTTATTAATTATTGACCTTAAGGCCTGGGCTGTTGGTGTTCTGTTCAGGAAGTTGTCTCCTGTAAAAACTGAACTTTTAATAATGTGGGGAATTTGTATATTATAAGATGGTGGTCATGAATATATTTACTCATTTCCTTTCACTTTGAACCATTTCTCATTGCGCAGTGACACACTACACCAAAGTTTGTGTCCAAACACAATAAGCAACATCTTCTAAACTGCTAATACGAGTCTTTACTTGTATTTAAATTGCACTTTGAATAATTTTCATTTTTAAAAACACTAGTGTCACATGTTCCTAAATGTTTTTTTAAGAAGGTTGAAAACTATTTTAAGTCATGCTTAACATAAATTCCACGCTATGCATCCTAACTATTATGTTCTAACTTTCAAACATTTTGGTGCTCTCCTCTGAATGCTTTAAACAAAGCCTTGAAATCTATTGTTCTTGAATGGCTTACCTTCCAGCAGATAAGACTGTATACATGGGATTGCTTTGGCACTGACCAGCTCTATGGCAGATGGGAGCTTGGGGAAAGTAAGTGCACCGTAAGAACACAGGCTCTTTATCCTCCACCAGTCCTTTTGTGGGAAGCCTTGAGGGTGCTACAAAGAAGCAAAGCTATTTTCCAACCTCACTGAGCATTTTTGATGCTTGGGCTAGACTGGTACATTTGGGTGACCAGAGAGAGGGACAACCTTCTTGGATATTGGGGGCCTTTTAGTAACGTCCCTGGTTTTCAGTAACTACATGACCCATCCCTGCCCATTCCAGCTGTGATACCCAAAACTGTAACTACACCTGGCCAAATGCACCCTTGGCTCCTGATTGAGATCTGATAGCTCAGGGAATCAAAGTCGTGTTACAGGAACAGGATGGTAAAGGACGTCCCAAAGCTGAGGGAACTTGTTCATCCCGCTTTCTTGACACCCCTCTATAACCTCCAGGCGTTAATGAGAAACACAGAGTGTGGGTTCCAGGGCCAACTGCCTGGGCCCAGTTCTGTCACCTGCTGCCTGCAGCTTCCAGAATGCTTTCATTCTTAGTCTTACCTTTCCTCATCTGTAAGAGGGAAATCTAACAGTAGAGGCTACATCACATGGAAGAATCCATGCAAAATGCTTATCATGGAACTTTATACACGTGATGGCATAAAACCACCCCAACACACACACACACACACACACACACACACCTCTTAAGCACATACACCAGACCTCTTGAGATTTTCTAGAAGGAAATACAGTTATAGGTGCCTTGGGTGACTTCAGATGACAGTAATAAACAGAGTAGGGAAATGAACTGCCTCTTACAGAAAGAGGAGAGGCAGTGTCTACTGAGGAGGCAGAAGGCAGCTCTCCCTGTGCTGAGAAGCCAGGACAGAACAAGCACTCCTAGAGGCCAGGCACTAAGTGTATTATCCCCAGGCTTCGATCCTTGGGGTCGGTATTATTATTCCTAATTCTAGGATAAAGAAGTAGGCACTGCCTCAGTGTCAGAGAGACAACAAGTTGCTTAGCCAGGAACCCAGCCCACATCTGGCCAGATCCCAATCCTCTCCTTGTAGCTGTTCTGTGCAACAGAAAGTGGATGCCTAACAGGCAGGCTGACGAGAACTGAAACGACCCAGGGAAAGACTGTGAGGAGGCACCAGGCCAGGGAAAAAGCTAAGAACGAATCAACAAGGCTGTTCTTCCGGAGGATGGAAACTGAGATTCCTTCACAGACACTAACCCTAATCTTTACTTTTCCTGCCTTAGTTTTTTTTTTTTCCCAGGGAAATGAGGAGAGAAAAGAGGCAGATGTGGACCATTCATCAGGCAGAGCCATGTGGAGAGGAACAGCTTCGTGTGTCAACTTTGCTGAAAGAGCACTATCTGCTCTGTGGGAAGCCCTATGCCAGGCAGTAGAAGCCCAGCCAGCCAGTGCCCAGTTGGCAGACATTGGTAGAGTCTTAAAGGAGAAGGGACCCAGGCAGCCTTGGCTGGGAAACCACCGTTACCAGAAGCAAACGTGCACGACTGTTCTCAATTTTTCTGCTGTCCCCGCTGCTCCACTTCAGCCAAACTGCCAGGGACACCAGCAAAAGGTGAGCTCTGTTGGCGATGGCATACAGAGGCAACACTGGCTCCTCAACCACATACAGGCCAAGTTCTCTAGGAAGGGAAAAATCTAAGCAGAAGAAAAATAAGTGGCCATTGATGTACTC
This sequence comes from Acomys russatus, assembly GCF_903995435.1. Classification (NCBI taxonomy): domain Eukaryota; kingdom Metazoa; phylum Chordata; class Mammalia; order Rodentia; family Muridae; genus Acomys; species Acomys russatus. The sequence goes on along the minus strand of NC_067139.1, from coordinate 29,516,455 downwards.
TGGGTAAATTTTGTCTGACTGGCAAGGCACACAGTGACTCCCGGGCAGAGGATGTTTAGACCATACTCCTCCTTTCAAAGGCCCCTGGGCCAGCTGGAGGCTGCACAGGGGCCTCCACTCAGGCCAGCCAGCAGGGAATTGAAGTAATCTAATTTTAATTATGTGACAAGAGCGGGAAGAAGCATCAGAGGGAAAGATGGCTGAAGTCTGCCAGAAGTCCTTAGATGGAGATAAAGAGCCCCACAGGCTCAACGCTAAGTTTTGGTGCTTTAAAAGAGTAACACACACATAATAAGCTGATTTTCTGTGATTGATGTAGAGATAGGCAGGGAGGGGCACCCTAACTCTCTTACTTAGGGGTGAAGGCACCTACCAAGCAACTGTCCACTTGGGAACTGAACCTTCAGTTGGCTGAAAGAACCTTGTAAAGATAAGAATATTGTTTTGTATTTTTCTGAAATTAAAAAGAGAGAGGTTTGCAGATTCTATCCCTTCCCCCCCCCCCCCCCATCCCGCAGGCCCTGGCTCAGAAAGGTTATAAAGTGCTTTTCCCCTGTGCTATCCAACGAGGGCTTCACAAACACAACTTTGAGAAAGGTTCTTAGTTTTGGGTAAGCAATACGCTTTTCTGGTATTCTAATCTGGTTTAATTTGATCCTGTTGTTACTTGTGTAAATATTTTAAAAATCCTTTCATTTGAAGCAAAGTAGTATTTTATTTATTTACTCATTTCTAGTGCTGGGATTCAAACCCAGGCTCACGTACATGTGAGACACTTGCCTGACTACTCAGCTATATTCCCAGCTTCTTAGCAACAATAGTTTACAATCCTAGGAGTCTCAACACAGGAGACTAGTGTCCTTTTAAATCAGTCAGCCTTGACCATAGGTCTTTGGGGACTGGGGCTGTTGGTTAGACAAAGAAAGTCTCTCAAGAGTGGTCAGCATCAACTGAACGAGTAGGGTGATTTTAAAACCTAGTAGGTTTTCAAAGATAATGTGCCATCTTTCCAAAATTTGGACAGAATTCTGCTCAGAGCTCTAGTTTAGATAAAGGTAGCAAAGATCACTGAAAAGTTTGTCACAGAGCTTCTAAGGCTAGATGTCACCCACTTGTCAGGAAAAGAGCTATTCTAAAGAAACATTTGTGCCCCTCCCTTTGTCTGTGAGACTGTATCTTGAAGAAATTGGAATTTTCCAGGTCATCTCATGCTGGGAGAAGGAAAAGCGTGGTACAAGCTAGAGGAGGCTAGAGACAGTTGTGATAGCTTGTTAGAGCTCCTTGCCAGTTAGTGTGGAACACAGTGCAGCTGTGGCTCAGAGATGGGCTGGGCCACACCTTGGCCAGGACTGCTGAGTTTTGCATACCCCTGGCCCTCTCCTGAGCCTCAACCTCAAGTCAAGAGCTTCAGACGGACTTGGGAGGAAGATGGTGATATCTAGTGTTTTTCCCCTCCCCTTCCCAATGTGGCCACATTGAATAAATCTCCCTTTCTGTATTATACTGACTCATTCTCTCTCTCTCTCTCTCTCTCTCTCTCTCTCTCTCTCTCTCTCTCTCTCATCCATCTATCTTCTATTTACCTATTTATTATCTATCTATCTATCTATCTATCTATCTATCTATCTATCTATCTATACACCTATTTGTTCACAAACGTATGTATGTATGTATGTATGTATGTATGTATGTATGTATGTATGTATGTATGTATTTGGCTTATTTGGGAAGGTTGTTGAACCTGCCTTATTAGGGTCACTAGTACTCACTCAAATGCTCAGCCTGAACTCTGACAAGTTCAGTGTGGCCAAATTTGCAAATAGATGCAAAATCCCTGTGGTTTCCAGTAGTACAGATCTTCTAACCTTGCGGCTCTCACCAAATTGGACAGGGACTTTCCTCGGTTGATATAAGCAGCCACAGACCTTCCCTCTCTGGTAGTTTTACCATTAGGAAGGAAAACAGAGATCGCCTTCCATTCACCCTGTGTGCTGAGCTAGTGCGGTTAAGTGTGTCAAGCTTCCACAATAAATAATCCTCAAGTGTTCAGTGACCTAACATGACCAACGTGGGGCTCTTGCTCCCGTCGCAGCCTAAAGAAGCCTTTTCTTGTGGGTTGATATCTAAGCGGTGGTTTTGGAGTCTGGCCTGGTCCTGATGGTCCAAGATTCTGGATTTGGCCTGTACCGCATTACAGTCAACATACAAAGCACAAGAGAGGAACCTAGGAAGCAGTGACTTTGCCACCTACTTGTGCCACTTCTAAGTGACAAACGTCTTGCTGTTGAAGTGCATGGTGAAAGTTGAGTTATGTGGCCTTGACTCACCTGAAAGGAGCTGGGGAGATGTTGGAGGACCTCGCTAGCGTCAGAGGCCATGTTAATGGCTTCTGCCTCCAAGCTGTCCTGACTCAGTTGCCTTTGCGTTCTCTCTCTGACTATTTTGACCAGTGGTTCTCAGCCTCCCTAATGCATCGACCCTTTAATACATTTCCCCTCCAGCCATAAAATTATCTTCACTGCTACTTCATAACTATAATTTTGCTGGTGTTTTGAATCATACTGTAAATATCTGTGTTTTCTGATGGTCATAGGTGACCCCCGTGAAAAGGTCATTTGTCCCCAAAAGGAATAGCAACCCATAGGTTGAGAACCTCTGATTTTGATGCAAATGAGAGTTATTTTTTTTTCACAAGAGATTGAGTTAATGCAACATAGATTTGGCCTAGTTAGATTTATTTTTCTCTTACGGTACTGAAAACACTGACTAGTCAAATATATATAGTAATCCTTGGCAGCTTGTGAATAGATGTAGACATGAGTATGTGGTATTTTGGCCCAAGAGCTCTGCATCTAATTTACAAGAGGTGGGCCTGGAACTTCCCAATCTCACGGATCTGGAGCCAGTGTCAGGACAGATTCGGGGAACAAACCAAAGTACTGAAAACGCAGCACAGTCCTCTCGGATTTCTCAGAGACTCTTGGGAGCGGCTCCCTTCACCGTCCACAGTGACACTCGGTCACACTCTCTTTCTTGTCTCTTGAATCTTCCCCCACACTAGACCTGAAGACCCTCCCTAGGAAGCCAGTGAGGTTTTCTAGTATTTTCTCTCTGTTTTCAGTTCTAGATGGTCTTCAAGGCTGGGAGCAGGAGGGAAGAGGGTTGAAACCCAACAGACAAATATGATCTAGAGTTGTTGGGTAGGAGAGAAAGCACTGCACAGCACAGCACACATTTACAGTGTGTGCCACATTCCACTTGCTGGCCTCACAACCCCCTTGAAGGACCCAGCACCCTCCAGGCACTTACCAACTCTCCCTTAGCACTTCTTTAATGACTCGTCACACTACTTGGAGAGGCTCAGGCATGACACTATGGTAACACAGCGACGGAGGTCATTTTGAAAAGGAAATCAGAGAATTGTCTCAACAGAAAAAGATTTATTTTCTATGCAATCAGGAAGAAAAGAAAAATGAGTTCACATTCAGATTTGGTGTTTTAGGAGAAATGTCCGCCACAGGCTCATGTGTGTGAGCATTTGATCCCCAGTAGGCTGTGATGTTTGGAGAAGGTTGTGTGTTGAATGATTATTTAATATTTAATATTAAATTATTATTTCAGTGAAATCAGCAGTTACTCCTTAACCAGCTTTATACCCAAATAACTACACACAGACTAGGATCTTTTTGATTAGCCTATAGCACAATGCCTCACAACAATTACTCCATCCTAAATCTCTATGCTAGTACAGTTTCCTCCCATTCAGATTTCCCACTTTATACTTGCTTTTAAATCATCTCCTAGGCCCAGTTCATTTCTCCTGATGTTTCCCAGTCTTCTCATGGCTCCATGCTGTCCTTCCTGCTCTTTCTTCTCCCCTCAATGAACCCTATTCCCTGTTAATGCTCAACATTGGCTAGTTTGTTTTTATTGACAACACAGAGAATAAATGGTGACATGTTTACATAAACTTGAGACAGGAGATACTTGGAATAAACATCACAATGCAATATTCGGATTGAAACCAGATAGTGGGGTAGAGAAGTCAGCATTTAAGTGAACAAGAGTAAACTGTACACGGACCATAAGAACATTATGCCAACAGTTATGGAACTTTTAGGAGCCTTGCTGAAGGATGTATGTTACTGGGGAGGGTTTTGAGGGTTTATAGCCTAGCTCATTTCTGTTCACAATCTCTGCTTCCTCTGTGCAGATGAAATGCGATCTCTCTGCTTCCTGCTTCCTGCTTCCTGCCTAGCGGACCAACATCAAGCTTCTAAAGCCATGCCTGCCTTATCATGACGGAGTCTGTCCCACTTGAACTATAAGCCAAAATAAATTCTTTCTTCCCTGACTCCTTTTTGTCAGAGTATAACGAATGTTCTGGCCATTTGTTGCCATGTAGCAAATCACTCTTTTGCTGCCTGGGTTTTATGTCAGTTTCACACAGGTTAGAGTCATCTGGGAAGAGGGAACCTGATTGAGGAAATGCCCCTACCAGGTTGTGCTGTGTACAAGCCGATGGAGCATTTTCCATCTGCCCTTCCTACAGAGGGCAGATCCTGGATGGTATAAGAAATCAGGCTGCGCAAGTCATGAGGAGCAAGCTAACAAGTAGTGTTCCTCCGCGGCCTCTGCCTCAGTTCCTGCTACAGGTTCCTGCCTGACTTTCCTGGGTGATGGAGTGTAACTGGAGAGGTGAAATAAACCCTTTTCCTCCCCGAGTTTGCTTTTGGTCATGGTGTTTTATCATAACGATAGAAAAGCAATGATACAAGCCAAGCCTCCAATTTATTTGTTTAAAAGCGGCAGCTGTCCTTTTATGCTGATGACGATACGACTCAAGCCAGCCTCCGTAGAAGCAGCCTTTTTCTGCTCTGTTTTCCATCAGCCACGATAGCAGTAGTTTGACCAAAGAAGCCACTTCTTGATGGCACAGTTCACAAGAGGAAAGAGAATGCCATTTGTCACCCAGGATTGCTGGATGGCTATCTTGATCTCTTTGCTTGTAGCTCTCTTTATGGCTGCTTGGGATTCCCTCATAGCACGACAGCTGATTCCCAAGGGGAACGTGTGTCAAGAGGCAGAGGGTAGATGCTGGTAGTCGCCAAAGGCCTCGGGCCATGAAAGCAGCATAACATTTCTTTCCTTTATTTACTGTCAATCAAATAGATTAAAAAAAATGGGGGGGGGGAATACACTCAGATTCAAGGCTGTAGGATATGGTTTATTACAGGGCGTGTAAGATTTGGGGCCATTCTTATCCTCTCATGGTAGACTACCATGGACTCGGCACCCAACTTTACCAGTACCACTCACGTCTACTCCTGAAGAGTGGCCTTTTCCCATTCCTGAGGACACAAGGCCTACCTTGAGCCTGATTCTATGTGCAGATTCCATCCTCCAGGGTTTACTTCATCCTTCACTGGATCTGTGTGTGCAGCCCCTGCATGCTATGTCTGCTCTCCACCTGCCAAGTGGGCTTCAGACACTCTGGCTCCCGAGCACCCTACTATCCACCGCACAGCAACTGTGCAGTCAGACTTCCATCTCTGCTGGCTTCTCTAGCTTCTTGTTTTCCTGAGCCGGGTTTATTCTTCCAATACCCTTTGTCAGCTACCGTGTAGACGGTGCTCAGCTCCACCTTACATGCCAATCCCTTCTGGAAGCCTGGTGTCACATCGACTAGGTGAAGCATGAGGTCATTCTAAACGTCCCAATCATCTTTCTTCCCTTTCTTCATTGAAATCACGGGGTTTTAGAATTTTAGAGGTTTGGAGCAGGGATGCGGGTAGTGGCAGCACATGCCAGTGATCCTAATGCCAGAGGCAGGGGGATCACAAGTTTGAAGCCAGCCTGAGCTGCATGATTGCAAGCTAGCTTGGGCTAGATAGTAAGACTTTGTCTCAAAACACAAACAGACAAACACACAAGCAGTCAACCACCCCCGCCCCAACAGCAAACGCAAGTCACAAATAAATAAACAAAAGCAACACAGTTCTAGAGTTATAATAAGGGGCTAGCTAGAACACTGCCTCAGGATTTACAGGCAATCCCAAGGATGTTCCTTCCCTGCATTTCCTCCTTGATGCCTTTGAATTCTGGAAACAGATTTCACTTCATATTGGAAAAATGACTTTCTTATTTTCCCACTCAGAACACACATCCTTCTAAAAACGAAGTAATAAGAGGAAGCCAAACTCACTTCATATCCCAGAAAATGGCTGGTAGGTGAAATTAGGCGGGGTGTAATCGAAAGAAACGAGTCCCCGTGTTCCTCTGAGATGAGAAGAAAAAACAAACTTATTTCCAAATTATCTGCACACAGTCACCGTTCCTGTGCTCTTTGTGTCTGCTGCTGAGCACTGCCGACAGCTTAATGACTGCAAAACAACTTTGCCACGTTCCCTCTGCCTCGGGAAGGCGAGCACGCTGCAGAGACAAGGATAATGAATGTGTAGGCTCCAGCAAGTGAGCAAGCAGCACAATGCTTGCTGGGGAGGTGCATCATGGGTAAGATGGTAGCAAGTCAGGCAAAGAAGACAGTCAGTTCTCAGGCAGATGGCCCCCTTCTGACCTTGGCCTTCAGCTATGCAGTCCTGAGCAGAGTTCAGTGGTCAGAGAAGGTCTTTTTTTTTTTTTTAACGGAGAAGAAAATTAATTTAGTGTGATTTTCGCATGCACGCGCGTGTGCGTATGCGCTCATATATGCACGAGCGCATATGTACTGTGGTTAATGACAAGTGTGTCCCCTCTCCCAACACTTTCACCTTATTCTCTGAGACAAAGTCTCTCACTGACTCTGGAGTTAGCTGGTCTTGCAAGAACAGACAACCCTCCTGTCTCTGCCGCCCTAGTTTAGGATTACAGACCTCCGCTACCATGTCTGTGTTTTGTTTTTGTTTTTTATTTGTTTTTTTAGGTGGACGCTGGGGCTCTGTATTCATGTTCTCATGATGGGGACACAGGCACTTTGCTATCTGGACCTTAATCTGATTGCTAAAAGTAAGACTTGGAATAGTTTTACACTGTAGACTTCAGAGCCTTGGCACCCAGCACAGCCTGCTTTTGACCTGGTGTGTCTCCTGTATAATTCAGATCCCTCGAGGGACTGGGTAAAAAGTGGCTGTGCCATTCACCTGCACAACTCCTTGTAAAACCTGTAGTATATTGAACACACATGGTCACTGTTGAGATTGTCAGTGAACGGCAGCACGTTGACTGACTTTTGCACGTGAAGCCCTGTGTTAGATAGGTCCCGGAACTACAAAACTGACGTATTTCTGGACTTTAAGGGCACTGATAAATAAGTTTATAATTAATTTAAATGCATTAAGTAGAATGAATGCACTGTGTCATATTTTAAAAGAGCATAATTCAATCATTATTAAACATGTTATCAGTAACATTATTATTGGTGTGTATAGATGTGTGCACATGTGTGTTCATATGTGCAAATGCTCGTAAGTGTGTGGGCATATGAAGACCAGCGGGAACCTTCTTGAGTGTTATCCTTTAGGAGCAATTCCTTATTTACAAAGTTTTTGGCTGTCATTCACTGGTCTGGAGCTTGCCGAGTAGGCTCAGTTGATTGATCAGTAAACCCCGGGTCCACCTGTCTCAACCTTCCCAGTGCTTCGACCACAGGTGCATGTCATCACACCTGGGGGTTTTGTTCGTTGGCTACTTGGTTGTTTTTGTCTTTTACATGGCTTCTGTTGATTGAATTCCTTGTGTTTGCAAGGAAACACTTTACTGATTCTGCTGTCTGCCCAATCCTAGCCTTTTTTTCTTTCCCTTAAACACTTTATCCTGTCTATGGCTGTACTGTCCTGAGTGCACCTTATCTTTTCTTACGGCAGAAGCCAAGAAGGCTTGGGTCCAGTCAATAATTAGATGGGCAATATTTCATTCTATTTCAGACTCGGGCCTTGGGGATCAAAATTCTCTGGAAGAATCTCCTCCGCATGTCCCACGTGGGATCCTTTGTTATTTTTATGCTGTGGACTCAGAAGCAAAGCCCTTCCAGGCTGGAAAGGAACGCTGGATTCTTACCCCTTTCTTGATCTGCCTTTGAAGCCTGTGTCAGGTTACTGCCCATTCTGTTAGATATACTGTGCAGCTGTTCAGGTCGTGAGAGTGGGGGAGGTCACTCATATAAATAGGATCCCAAACAGGAACATGCTGCTGGGGTTGTTGGAAGCAACATACCTCTCCTCACAAGTGGCGGTCCCCACCACAGACATGGAATTTTCCTGTTCTCTCTCATTAGGCATGGTACAGAGGAAGCCCGTGAAAACTCTGGAAAGGCAATTCCTTTGCTAGCTTACGACCTACAGCTGAAGTGGTGTTTCTGTGGTCCAAGTCCTTAGATAGGATTCAAAAATAAAAAGTTCTTAAGACCACATGTGGCACCAGGCAAGTCTTCCAACGTGATGAACTTGCTTTAGGAGTGCAAAGAAACACAACCTAAGGTATTGATCATAGGTAAACAGGTCTTAAGCTGTGGAGTCTCTTCAGGTGCCTGAATATAATTATTAGCAGTGTCGTTAAATAAAGACTTTCATTAATTTCATCTGTGTTCTTACCGCATATATTTTAGAAGGATTGACATATTTTTTTCGTGCTTTTATCGCACTAGATATCTTACATTTCATGTCTGAATGACAGCATTAACTTTCTTACCTCTGGAGTCCTGAAGTAGAAGCATGCATAGTGGACAAGACCAGCATATTTGACTATGTGATGACCTAGCATGCTCATCTGTTCAAAAACTACTGAGTGAACTGTTGTTCTGCCACCAGCTTGGTGCTCAATACTCAGGTCTCGGATAGTCTTCATGGCTACATTTCCAGATGCTAAGAAATAAGATAACAAAATGGGGGGGGGGGAGGAATGGGAGGATACAAGGGATGGGATAAACATTGAGATGTAACAAGAATAAATTAATAAAAAAAAAAAGAAATAAGATAACAAAAATACAAGTATTTGGGGGAAAGTAAATGAAATTTCAAAGGGCTCATACATTTACTAAATAAAATCCCATAGGCTGTGGTCCACGATACGGACGCTGCAGCTATGAATCATTTTTCTGTTGCCATTGATAAAACACCATGTCCAAAAGCAATTTTTTAAAAAAGAGTTTGTTTCGGCTTATAGTTCCAGAGGAATAGAACGTATCATGGCAGGGAAAACAAAGCAACAGTCTCAGAAAGAGTGTGAGCAGGCAGGCCAGGTGGCAGGAGCAGGAAGCTGGCAGATCATATTTTCAGTCCCGCACAGGAAACACACACAGAGAAGAGGAAGTGGGTCACGGCTATAAAACCTCTAAGCCCATCCCCAGTGACACACTTCCTGCTGGTCCGGGTTGGCTTCTTCCCTGAGGAGTCCAAGCACTGTTGTACACAGGTGCTGGATTTGAAGAAGCGGAGCTTAGCTGAGTCTCCATTAGGCAGTGAGTTCCGGGGTGGGGGGAGGGGAAAGAAAGCCTTCTCCAGAGATGGTTTTCAGTGAACCAGCTCGCCTTTATTGGGGGCACAAGGGTTATATTATAAACCTTGGGGAAGTGCGCAGGGATTTTGGGGGTGAGTGTACATCATTGGCTGCTGCTGAGGTGCTGGGAATGCTTCATTTTTGTGAAGAGGAATTCCAGGCTCTAGTTGGACATGTCCTTACAAGGAAACGGGAAGTTTTAAGCTGAAACCTGGCCACCAAGGTAAGTGACTACCTCAAGTGTGACAGAGGTGGGGGCCGCAAGGCTACATGCACCCTGGCTTGCGATCCAGAACAGAAAGGGAGCGATCCTTACTTACCCTGCTGGCCTCAAGATGTGATTTTCGGGGGGCGGGGTTTGAACACGGCTTGATCGCACCCTTGCTCCAGCCCAGTTTGCCCAGTCCCACGACTCACTTGCCCCCACAGCTTCCTTCAGCAAGTCTCTCTCTTCTGAAGGTTTCAATAACCTCCTCCAAGCAGTGCCACCAACTGGGGGCCAAGTGTTTAAATACAGGAGCCTCTGGGGCAAATGCCTCATCAAAACGGCTAAAGGGTGAAAACGTGTGGAAGCTGATGAGACAGTAAGAAGTTAGTAAGGGTAATATCCGAACAGAAGTGAGAACCCGGGCCACTCTAGGGGGACACAGCATTGAAACACCCTCTCTAGGGGGACACAGCATTGAAACACCCTCCACCCCCCGCGCGCGCCGCCCCCCCCCACCCCTGTGCCTCAGGGTCAGTGAGCCAAGCAACCCCCCCACCCCTGTGCCTCAGGGTCAGTGAGCCAAGCAAGAGTAGGCTGAGGTTTTACCAGTTTCCCGGTTCAGTAGTAGGGGGAGATGCCCACACCAAGTCCTCTCTCCGATGGAGAGTCCAGCTGATCCTGCCCCTTCCCACAAAATTCATACGTTGAGGCCCTGACAATATGCATTAGTTACCTTTTTCGCCTCTGTGACAAAAACCAGGGAGGAAGGAATGGTTTATTTGGGCTCATGGCTTGACAGGTGCATGGTGGGAAGGCGGGAAGGTACTGCTGCAGGACCATGGTGTCGCCAGCCTCATTGCAGTTATGAAGCGATGGATATTTATGTGCAGATAGCTTTCTCCTTTTTAATTCAGTCTCAGAATCTAGCCCATAGGATAGCGCCATCTGTGTTCAACGTTCATTTAAGCTGTCCTGGAAACACTCCGTGGACGCATTCATGAAGTGTGTTTCCGGGTGGTTATAAATCCCACCGAGTAGACAAATGAAGACCAACTAGTATCACCCTGGGGCTTCCGAAGGTGACTATTTGGAGGTGGCGTCTTTAAAAAGCTGATTGAATGAAAGTGAAATGGGCAGGGCATGTTCTAATTAAAAAGGATACATGTCCCTATAGAATGACACACAAAGTGACTTTGGGAACATAACTGCCCAGAAGCATGCTCTGGAGAAAAGGCATCAGGGGTGTAGTCACCTGCAGATCAACAGAGATGTCAGGAGATCTGCCCTGCCTGCCTCCAGAATTAGAAGGAATAGGTTTCTGGATGTCAAGCCACTTTATAGTATTTTGTTACGGCAGCTGTAGCTGACTAAGACACATTTCATGGGCGTGTGGGTCTGGTGGAAGCAGGAAGAAGCAAAACCCATCTCTGAGAAACTGATTGGATTAAGGCATGCCTATGGGTTATACTGATAATGAGCAGTGGTTAGAGAAAGGTCCTGATGTCAAACTGTGGCCTCCACATCTGTCCACATCCACAGACACCTGTACACACGGGCCTCTAGCACACATCAGGGGAAAAAAGAAAGACGACAAAAGGAAAAAAAAAGAAAGAAAAAAAGAAAGAAAGAAAGAAATATAAAGAAAAGATAAGAAAAAATAAAAAAACAAAGTACTCAAAAGAAAGGCTTCAAGTTCAACTTGGTAATGGTGGCACATGGCTGTCATCTCAGTACTTGAGAAGCTGAGGCAGGAGGTTCACTGTGAGTTTGAGGCCAGTCTGAGCTATATAATGAGATTCTGTACCTAAATAATAAATACAAAAATAAAAGCAAGTCAGTGAGGCTGGTGGCTGGTGTTTGAACTGCAAGGTAGAAGAAATTATAGAGTGCAGACAGAGAGGAACGACAGAAGATGAAGACATGAAGAAGTGACCAGGTACAGAGGAGAATCAGGTCTGCCATGGCTAAAAGATGGGGAAGAGCAGAGAGGATGGAGATGGCTTCCTCCGGAGTGGTAAAAAGCACAAATCAGTACAATTTAAGAAAAAGAAAATCACCAACCCATTGTGGTTAAAAAAAAAAAAAAGAAAGAAAGAAAGAAAGAAAAGAAAAAAAAAAAAAGAAAGAAAGAAAGAAAGAAAGAAAACCAACACAGGCCACCAAAAATAAGTCTTTAGCCAGAGAAAAACAAAAGGCTCCTTCGTTTCAACTATCCATTGTTAACATAGCAACTCTAAAGACACTTACTTAAAATAACACTCATACTCATCTATTTTTTTTAAACTACAATTCTATTGGTTGCTTGGGCATGCTCCAGATGACTCAAGAGGCCCAAGCACAGCCCGTCTACACCAGGCGTACCAAGCTATGGGGATATGACTTTCTCACGTACTCTGGTGCCTCACATTTGACCATGTCCCCTGGAGGGGGAGACCTGGTGGCACTCAGAGGAAGGACAGCAGGTTACCGAGAAGAGACTTGATATCCTATGAGCATATACAGGGGGAGGTAATCCCCCACAGGAACAGTCATAGGGGAGGGCAATAAGGGGAAAATGGGAGGGAGGGAAGAATGGGAGGACACAAGGGATGGGATAACCATTGAGATGTAACAAGAATAAATTAATTAAAAAAAAAAAAAAAAAAAAAAAAAAGAATCTCCAAAGCCAATTTCCTGGCTCACATAGCCTATTCAGCACGGTTTTTCAGCCTCCGCCACTGGCCACACCCTGATGTGATCTTTATCTTCAGCTTGTTACCTGGGGAACATTCTTGCTGGCTGACGAGGCTATGCACGGAAGCCAGCTTTCCATCAGTGCGATAAGCTGTGTGAGCTAATTAAATCAAACAGGAAAGGCTTATGTTGGCTCACTGTTTTGGAGGCTTGCGGGCCGTGACTCAGAGACCCATTGCTTCTAGGAGACTGGTGAGCACATGGCAGCACAGAACTGTTCATCTCATGACCAAGAAGTGAAAGTAAGACGGGAGGAGTCCAGGTGCCGCAGGGCCCTTCAGGAGTGCGTAATCTCAATGACCTAAGAATCTCCCAGTTGCACCAGCCCGGGACCAGACCTTTCAATCTACGTGCCTAGGCAGACACTTATCTAGAACACAGCACCTAGAGCAAGAGATAATTTCATTTTAGGACTAAGTAGGTGGTAACCACACAAACTACTGTTAGAGTGTACCTTCAAGCTGAGCACTTCCTTCTAGCTGATCTCTGGTTGTCAACTGTGTACCTTACCATGTACTGCTAATGAAGGGCAACGGATACTTTCACCATTGAGGATGGGCATCTTTCTAGTCCCAGCTACAAGTGTCCCTAAATTGGGTACCTTTTTTTTCCCTCTTTCTATCTTTGAAGGTTCTACCAACAGCTATTGTTGTCAACTTATTATTGCCTGATTACTTTTGTCCCCATCCTCCAAGTTCATGTGTTGAAATTCTAACACACGGTGTGCTGATTTCAGAGGGTAGTGACTTTTGGGAAATGATCAGGTCATGATAGTGAGGTCTTATGAATGAGCTAAGTGACTTTTTGAAGGAGAAGGCACCCAACCCGCTCACCCCATCTACTGTGAGAAGATCTCTGAAGAGGAAGCAGCTCTCATCAAATACAGACGCTGCTAACACCAAGACCTTGGTCTTTTTGGCTTCCAGAACACGAGAAATAAATTTTTTTCATTTACATACAATCTAGTTAGTGATATTTTGTTATAGTGGACCTCAAAGACTAAGGCAATTATTTCAATATATAAAAACATAATAGTATCCAATAAAAGCTTTCTCCTTGCACTTACTGGTCTTGCAGGGGATCTGGGGTTCAGCTCCCAGCCCTCACATGGTGGCTCATAACCACCTGTAACTCCAATTCCAGGGGATCCAATGCCTTCCCCTAACTCTCTTAGAAACCAGCCATTTACTTGGTGCACAGGCAGGTGAAACACTCATACACATAAAATAAAACAGATCTTTTAAAAAATTAAAAAGAGAAAAGCTATACATGACTAAAAATAGCAGATGAAAATTAGTTTCTAGTATGGACACTGCCATTATTTTCAAACCAAAAGGATACAGGTGCTATAAGCTTGTTCTAAAATGTTCGAGACTCCAGACTCCAATAAATGATGGGAAAAAGACCTCATTCATGTCAGCCATGTTTGAATCCCTGCCCATTCCCCCATCCGCCGGAGGCTAGCACATAGCCTTGCTGGTTCATGAACACAGTGAGGCTACCTTGCAGGGTAGAGCTTTAAGCTAAAAGGTCTGGAAGGACCTGGGCGGTGAACACTTCCCACACTGCTTCAGTGTTGGCCCTCAGACCTTGGTTGTGCACTGTGCTCCTTGGATTAATCCCTTGGCTCACCATAGTTCAACACTAGACTGGGTTTATCTCCTTTGCTGCTATGGATGCTGGGAGCCCAGTCTTGAGGCTTTGGCAGATTTTGTTTCTGTTTGGAACTCTTTGCATGGCTTTTAAATAGCTACCTTCTACATAGGTGGTATTCCCATGATAATGCTTCTGCCCCACAGGATAAGCACCCTCCTCCCTATGCCCTCATTTAACCTTTGTTCCATCCTAAAAACCCTATCACCAAATATAATCACCTTGAGGCTTGAGCCTTCAACATATGGATGGGGGGAGGTTGCTCCTGAGTCCATGGCATCCCCCGCACAGGGCTCTCCTCCTCAGTGCTGGGTCCCAGCCAGATCTCTGCTGATAGCTGGTACCTGAGAGGACCCAGCTACATGAATATTCACTGGGCTTCATGACAGCCCATATGGCTTCACACTGTCTTGCCAGAACTGGGCTGAATTCATTAGATGGAATCAAAGGAGGGGGAACATGGCATGCTGCTTCTTGCTAGTCTCTTCCTGTTGTAAAACCAAATAGTGACTATCACAATGAGACACCTGACAGCCCTGGGAAGGGTGCTTTTCTGTGCGTGTGGCCTTTAGGTTTGTGAAAGCTTTTTCTCTGGGGGCAGGAACATTTAATGAATTTGCTTTTAAAAATAAAATAATATGCGCACATGTGTGTGTGTGTTTGTCTGTCTGTCTATGTGTGTGTGTGTGTGTGTGTGTGTGTGTGTGTGTGTGTTTGCTCAAGCCTTTTATCTCAGCACTCAGGAGGCAGAAACAGAAAGATCGATAATGGAAATTCTTACTGCATTCTAACAGACATGGTGATTTTAGTGAAGGGCTCAAAGAGAATGAAATACTCCCCTACAGTGACAAGCATCATGCATCCAGTTATTGTATCTATGTGGGAAGTGGAGGGGCTAGTCTTTGCGGTTTTGTCCTGATCCAGAGAACTGTGTGACCAGAGAGCAGCTATGGGCTCTGGGTCTTTCTTTCCTCATGTGTAAAGTGGGGGATTTGAGTGAGGTAGTCTCCAAAGTCTTTTTGACTTTCACACCCTTAGGGGGTTGGAGAGAAGGGATAAATGAATGAAAAAGAAAAAAAGAAATAAAAAGGAAGGACTTCTGCTAGGTATGGTGGAGGAGACAGTTTATTGTAGATAAAAGGGAGAGCATAGCCAGAGGCAGAGACATGTCCAGAGTGACCATGACCCTGAGGTGGGCCATGTGAGGAAAAAGGAGAAAGGAGAGGGGACAGCCAGGAGAGTAAAGAGTAGCAAAAAAAAAAAAAAAAAAAAAAAAAAAAAAAAAAGAGCCTGGTAGCCAAAATGGTTGCATTATATAGAGAAGGGAAGCTAGGGGAAGGACAGCCATGGGCTGGAGAGGCTTAGGGAGTGGGATGTGCCAGCCATATGCTGTAACAGGTAGCTGAGGGATGCTGGGAGAACCTGGGGGCCAGGAGAGGTCCAATTTGATATGTTAAGTAGGCACCTCCGTTAGCCGTTTGTCCTGACTTTGAGACATAGCAATAGGAAGGCTCCAGAAGTGCACTCTATCTGATCTTGATCACTGGGAGTCAGCTGGATGGGCTCTTGCTTTGAAAGTCCATCCCAAGGCATCTCAATCTTGAACCATGAGACTTTAGAGCTGAGACCATGTTTATTATTCAATATTTTCCTCATATATGACATTCTAATGATTTGTTCTAAGGATGTGTGTGTGTGTGTGTGTGTGTGTGTGTGTGTGTGTGTGTGTGTGTGTACACTGTGGGATGTCCATGTCAGTGCAAGTACCTCAGGAAGCAGAAAAAGGTGTTGGATCCCCTGATGCTGGGAACTGCATTTACACTCTCAGCAAGAGGTGAATTCTCTTAACTACAGAGCAATCTCTCCGGTTCCATAAACATTTGCTTTTTAAAATCTTTAAAATTGCTAAAATGGGCATGGTGGCTCACATGTGCAATCCCAGCACTCAGGAGATGGAGACAAAAGGATTACTGTGATCATGGGTCCAGTATGGGTTACACAAACAAATAACCCAAAACTTGGTAATATTTTAAAGTTTTGGTGGACGTGGACTACATTTAGGAAAGGAGGCTTTGGTATGGGAAAGAGAGATTAGAGGGCAGAGATGAAAAGCAGAGAGTGAGGGAAGAAAAGAAAGTAGATGGGAGAAAGTAGGTCTATGGGATGCCTAGAGAGCGCCAGACTGTGTTAGTGTCTTGCAACTGCTAAAATCTCACAACTTCCGTGGCCTAAAGGAGAAGACAGCACTTCCCTCAGAGCTGTTGGGCTATTGCAAGTCTAAAGAGGGAAAGAGCTAAACTCTCTAGGTCTATGTCTGTGGATGTGCCAACTGTTGTTGCTTTATGGGCATTGCAACAAGCCCAGCAGAGCATGGGACTCTTAGTGACCAGCCAGGTGGTGTGCTCCTGTGCACTGTAGCAAATGCTTTCCTTTTATGTAGATGTCTGGTCCACACAGGGCTATCCTCTGAGGCCTTTCATCTCACTCAGATCTTGCAGGGGCCTTTTTAAGGTCATGATCGTTTGGCCGTGAAAGATGTTTGACTTCTTGATATCAAAAGCATGAATTCTGACACAGCTCTGAAATTCCTTGAGACAAATGGCTCATATTTTTTTTTTTTCAGTTCAATGGTACATTTAATCATGGTTGGATTTCTTTCCCTCTTTGAACATGATAAAAGATTAACTCAAATTAGTTTACACACATAAAGAGACTTAATAGGAGCTCAGTTTCTTATATAAGGAAAGTTTGAATGGACAGACAAACAACGAACAGGGCCAGGAGATAGGTCTACCCCAGGAAAAGCTGCTAGGAAAGACTCCACTGTCCTGAGGAGAGGCTTTGTGTCTGATTTCCTCTTCTTGTACCCCATTATAAATATAAACAACCTGAAAGCTACCTCCTCATTTGGTACAGCCAGAAAAGACCCAACCTGCTCTCTCTATCATTTCAAAGTCTTGTGACTTGAATGGAGATGTTCCCCACAGGCTCACATGTTTGAGCCCTTGGTCACCAGCAGGTGGTGCTGTTTGCAGGAGATTGTGGAACCTTTAGGCAGTGGAGCAGCACGGTGGGAGGAAGCAGTCCCTGGGGTGGGCTTTTGCTTTCCGGTTTTATAGTTTGGTCCCATTTCTGTGCTCTGAGTGTGGGTGCAATGTGGTCAGCTAGCTTCCTGCTCTGACCACCATGCCTTCCTCACCAGGATCACTCTATCCCTCTGGAACTTTTGGTTGTGGTATTTTTTTTTAATTCCCAGGAATAGAATGGAAAGTAATATACAGGATAAAATGAAACACCTAGAAGAGGCCACACTGGGTTCATTTTGGGTGAAGAGGTCCTTTGTGGATTCAAGAACCATCTTGCACTATTATCTAGAGTTACCTCCTTAAATAGCTCATCAAAGTATGTCAAAAATCTTTGATCTTAAAACTAAGTCATCCCTTCATTAGTGCCATGCAAATCTTGGCCATGCACATGTCTCTTTTTGAAGAAATCAATGCCTTGAGTATGCTGCTTACTTCCTTTGACAGAACACTTCTGTCCTTGTTTGAAATATACATCACTGCACAAGGCTTCCAGACTATGTTTATTAAGATGGGCCAGATATGCTGCTGCTCAATATCCTGTATTGTTAGTGTGTAAACTATATTTGGCATTAGAGAGACTATATTGAGTCAATAAATATTATTTAAATATATTGTGCCTGCCATGAAAATAAGTCAACTGTACCAATTGGTTAGTTTTCTTGCTGCTGTTATCAAATATCCAAAAGAACCAATGTAAAGGAGGAAGGATTTATTTTGGCTCACAACTGGTGGGTACAGTTTATTATTGTGGAGCAGGCAAGGCAGTAGGAACAACCTGAGGCTGGGGGGTGGGGTGGGCAAATGGCCGGTACTCCTCACTGCCTTATCTTCCTGAAACAGGAAGCAGTCACATGACAGGAAATGGATTCAGGCTATAAACCTCAAGGAAATATTTCTTACATTGATTCTAAATCTCACCAAGTGATGAATAGGACCAAACATCGGTTCGGTGTATGGTGTCGTGATGGAGACCTGGAGAGCAAGCAGGGCTGGGGCCCAAGATGTGTTGCTGAGTTTAAAAGTCGATGTATCTTGAGGTTTTGATTTACTTGATTGGAACGTTGGGATGACTGCAGCGCACAGAGGGAGGCTTGTAAAGTACTCAACACCTCTTCAGTCTCCCAGGGTAAACTTCTGTCATCTGCTCCTCCACTCTGTTAGCTACAGGAATGCGGGCGGGTGCTACCCCAATTTCTCTTGTGCTCTGTTGCTGGTTTGTGAGTTTGAGGTCCCTTTAGCTGGCTGGAATGTGCTCTTATGGTTTGGAGGAGCACCTGTCTCCTGTGTCCAAAGGTGAGGAGTTTGCTTTGAGTAGAGTGCCGTTTCCCCTTAACAGCCATGGCTTGCTCGTTGACTTTCTCCTTCCCTGTTTAATCATGTGGTCAATGCAAGAACCCCATAGTTTTGGAGGATGAGTCTTACAAAAGGTATTCAAACAGGTGCCCCATATAGACGAAGGGGCACTATGTTTTGGAATGAGAAGACTGGTTTCTCCTCTCTATGGCTGGATTGGCCACTAGAGGATGACAGGAAGGAGAGACAACAGGTAATCAGGAAGAACATCGCAGAAACACTCAGACACTGGTATTCTCATAAAATCTGCTCTGAATGTCAAGGGCCTTACTTTTGCTGAGATAAGATCAGAGGCCAATCGGACTCTACACCACACCAATGGGAAGATGAACCATTACTGTCATTTCTCCTCATTCATTTCTAGCTAGCTTTTCGGGTGCGGTATTTCTTCCTTCCAGGAGTAGAGGGAAAACAAACATCAAAACCTCCAAACTACAACTCTTTGACCTTCTCTAGCTTTTGATATCAAGCTTGTTATTACAACAACTGAGCCCAAAGTCACTGTAGTTGTCAACCTCTCTCATCGTTCATGCCGGAAAGAAAAGAACATGAGTCAGAGACTGCCACTAGCAGGTAATGAGCACTGGGCACCTCTGGGCATGTGAGCTTCTTTTGGTCAAGCTTTCTGGGGAGCTAAAGGATGACCATTCTCAGATACCTCTGTAAGTTCTGATCTTACTTCCTGGGAATTTTCACAAGTTCTATGGATAGCAATTCCTCCCAGAGTGACACTTCAGAGCTCCAAATATCCCATAATACTGCACATTGTACTATCTGGGAGTCTCTCAGCATGGCCAGGGCCAGGTGTGACCCAATTTCTGTCGGAAGAGTAAGGATGCTTACTATTTAATCTTGTCTCACATAAGATTCAGATCCCTTAGTCTATAAAAATAAATCTAATTGCTTGATGTCTACTGTGTGCCTGGGTGTTTGCTTTCATTGAAGAGAACTGTCTGTAAGGTGAAGCCTTTGAAGACCTTTGAAGACCTACTGTTGCTCTGTTAACTGGGGGGAAACTCAGTTGAACTAAATAAAACAATAGAGTAGATTTTTTTATTCTAATGACAGTATATGGAATAATAATTATAAATAGGCTCAAGTAACCCTAATCTTACTTCCCTACTAGAAAAAGACTTCTCTTATCTTCTCTTACATTCATCCTTCTTTTATTTTCTAAAGGAGAAGATGAAGAGAAGTAAGAAAAGTATTCCAACTTGATTCTTATCCAGATCATGAAAGAACTGTCACTTGTGTCACAGGAGGGGGATTCGAGTCTATCTTAAGAAGCACTGCAGGCCTATGCACGTGGCAAAGCCAACAACTTACGAATCTGTGTGGGTATTAAGAGGCAAACATGGTTGCAGATGCCTCAGGAGGGGGTAGGGCAGAGAAGTGCATTTGTAAAAACACCATACCTAGAATCTACTCAAGGAAGAGAGTTTATCTCAACTTAGGGTCCCACTAGAAGTCTGTAGTGGCAGGGTGGCATGGCAGCAGGTGGCAGAACAGGAACACCTCCATCAGGAAGCAGGGATAGCAAACTGGAACTGAGGCAAGGCTTTAAACTCCTAAAGCCTACCCACAGGGACGCACTTCTGCCTCTTGAAGGTTCTATAACCTTCCCATACTGTACCGGTAATTTAAATACTTGAGCCCAGGGGGCATTTTTTAAAAAGATCAGCACGAGGAGTTAAGAGACACCCTCCAGTCTCTAATTTTCAAATGTTTTTTTCTAATCTGTGAATAAAATGATGTGGACATAATTAACTACTCCTTGGGTGAGTCAGAATCTGCCTTTGACAATCATTGCCACTTTTTCTAATGCTGTGACTAAGAAACAACTTAGGGGAGGAAGGACCTATTCTAGATTGTGGTTAGACGGGAAACAGTCCACCATGATGGCTGGTGCCTCTGTGATGGTGGGAGCATGTTGCTGCTTGCTTACATCTCAGTGGATCAGGCAAGCAAGCAGAGTTTTGGGCTAGAAACAGACCTGGCTATACTCCTCAATGCCAAACTCCTAAGAGCCCACTTCTACTAGCCAGGCCTTACCTTACCCATAAAGGTTTTAGAACCTTCCCAAAGAGCATGACTGCCATGCGACCAATTGTTCAAACACATGAGCCTGTTGGAGTCATTTCAAAGCATAATGTCTCCTTTTGAAAATTCATTCCCTATGTAGAGAACCCACCTTGCAGGTTAGTAGTGGTTAAAGGCTTAGAGATCTTTACGCATTTAGCCTTGTGTTGTTGGTGGTGTTGGTGGTAGTGGTGTGTGTGTGTGTGCATGTATGTATGTATGTATGTATGCATGGATGTGTGTATTTAAGATAGAGTCTTTCAGTGTTGGCTTAGTACTTATCATGCAGGCCTAGTTGGCCTTGAACTCATGGTAATCCTCCTGTCTCAAGCTGGGATTACAGACTTGTGCTTTCTCATCTCAATACTTGTGTGCTTTTAACAAGACTCTTTTTCTTTTGCATTCTTTCCTTTAATTTCTCCTGTAAGCTAATCTGGCCTCAAAGTTACTGGATAGACAAGGATCATAGGCATGCACAATGATGTCAACTTTATGTGCTTCTAGGGATGGAACCAAGAGCTTAATTGAACCTAGGCAAGCATTCTCCCAGCTGAGCTATATTCCAGCCTCAAGCTTCAGTTTTTATACAATTTACCTCATAATGACAAAAAGCTAAATGCAGAAAAATTCTTTAAGTTGATCCCACTGGTGCACAGTTGTAGCTAATAAAGATACATACACAGGCACAGACACACACAGACACACACAGACACACACACACACACACACACACACACACACACACACACTGGAGAGATGGTTCAGAGGTTAAAAGCATGTACTGCACTTGTAAAGGCCGTGAGTTCAGTTCCCAGCACCCACCTGAGATGTCTCACCTCTAGCTCCTGTCAGCCCAGGCCTCTGGCTTCCACAGGTGTGAGAACTCAAGTGCGCACTCCTCTCCATACACATGCATATATAAAGTAAAATACTAAAACAGTTAAAAGTTTACATATAGAGCTCTATCTTTATATGTGTGCATGTTTGCACACTCTTTTAAGCCCCTCAGAGTGTGTTTTTCTGGGCACACCTCATTTTCCCACCATCTGCTGTGAGTTGTCTGAGGTCAGGGGTCATGTGTCTGGGACACAGAACCCTGGCTGTTCAGCATTGGGCTCATCGGCGGACTGAAGATCCTTAGGTGGGTTTACAAAGCCATTGCTGATCCACTGCACCTCTGGAGACTCTAATTTAATTGGCATGTAGGGCATTCTAGGTTTGGGGAGTTGTAAAGATTTCGCCAGGTAATTCTAATTTTCAGTCAAAATTAGAAACTACTGATTTCAAGAATCAATTCTGCAAGCACAGGGAAGTTGGTGACTCTTTTCTGAGACATTGTGAGAGCAGTGCAAGAAGGAAGAATGTGACAGACACATGTTCTGCAGGACTTGCCTGTGACCATGTGACAACATGAGTGGCATGGTGTGGTAAAAAACAAACTAGAAAGCAAGCTTGCTATAGGTAGTTAGTTGGTATAAGTCAAAGAATGCATATGAGGACATTAAGAAGTTGTAGAATTTATCATCTCTGTCTTTAGGTTCCAAATCATTACATATTTTGTAAGTAGTGTTTGTGTGAAAGAGAGGCAGTTGTATACAGAAGCCACAGCCCATTCTTCTGCTAAGGAATATGGCTAATATTGTTAGCTCACACAACAAACCATACCACACCCAACCAAACAGCCAGTCAATGCTTGCTGAGATAAATGCAGATGACATTGTGGCAGAACACTTGTAGTTTACTATTAGCTTTATTATTCAAAATGATTAAGAGTTGGGGCTAGAGAGATGACCCAGGGGCTAAGTGCACTTGATATTCTTACAGAGGGCCTGGGTTCAGTTCCCACTTGCACACATGGCTGCTCACAACCTCTTAACTTTAGTTCCAGGGGATCTGGCACCCTCTTCTGGACTCTATAGTCACTGCATGCATGTGTGTGTGTGTGTGTGTGTGTGTGTGTGTGTGTGTGTGTGTGTGTATTAAACATAGATACACATAAATAAAAATACTATCTTTTTAAAAGTTATTAAACTATAATTTGGAGAGTTAATTAGTAAAGCCCTCTTCTACACTGTGGGCTGAAGTTATAATGAAAGTAGAGCTGGCTCCTTTAGGAAATCTTTCCATCAGAGAGAACAGAAACTGTTTTACACACATGAATGCTACTCCTCAGAGTGTGCGGTACTGTGACAAAGTGCTGTGTAGCATGTATATCTGTAGACTGTTGCGTGATTCCAAAAGGAGCCTGTGCTCCCCATATCGTACCAAGTGCTTCTCCTTTTTTGTTTAATTGTAATGAATAAGATAAGCACTTGTTATTTCTCTTAGCACTTGTAATTTTCACAGTATTCTGTTCACGGGCATCCCACTTGCTGCTGGGGAGAAAGCCCAGGAGCCGCCTTTGTTGTGCATTTGTGCCAGAAAGGCCAACAGCATCGCTCTCTCCACACTTTCAGCATTTTTAATACCGTTGACTCTGCCCTTAGGGGACCCAACTTACATGATAAGTTTTTCTTCCAAGGGCTCTGGAGCCTCTTCTTCTGACCTTATTAAAATACAGTTTGCAGCTCTCAATGCTACTTGCATAGTAGACTCACTGAGGGAACATTCTAGAAATACTCTGCTGTCAGGAATTCTAATTCACTTACCCTGAGGGTGTCCCTGAATGTCTACATTTTTTTTCTCCTCAAATGATTTAATGAGTGGCCAGAATGAAGAGCTATCTACCCCGGACAGGCACGACACCTCCCAGCTCAAATGCCAGCTCAAATGCAGAAGGAGGAAGACAACCTCCATGAAGAAGGAAGAAGTTACCAGGAACTCCCAGAAGAGCTGAACAACTTTTCAAGGAGAAAGTTTCCATGCATAGAAAACGCAAACTCCGAGGAAGATGTAAGAACTTCAGGGAAAGACGAGGCCATAACACACGTTATCCTGTATGGGAAGCCAGGGTTTTGGGGGTGGGGGTGGGGTTTACTCGTTCGTTTGGACTGTCTGATAATCGCTGAGACTTTAGCAATAGTCACGTAAATATCTCTCAGGTACCCGCTGCCCCTCCACAATCTGTCCTGTCTTGCCTGAGTGTAGATCGAGCTTTCTGTCCCCAGGTCTGAAATATTTGGAGATGTCTCTGCAGAGCTTCTTTCGGCCTTTAACCCATGCCATCTGGTACGAGCGCGCGCAGTGATTCTCAGTGACTGGGGAGCACCCAAGTCCCCTGCAGGCTTTGTTCCAATCGATTCCCACACCCAGTGCACGGGATATTCAGACCCTGAAGATTGGGAAGCTCTGAATTACCATCAAATTCCCAGATGCTTTGCTGTTGGTCCAGGACCACACTCTGAGGTGCCCTGGGACTTTCCTCAAATGTGTTCACCTTCATCTACTGCTTGCAACCCTTGACTGCTTGGGGGATGGGTGGGAGTGGGACCACGGAGCACAGTTCGCAGGCTTCTCAGCATCTCTGCCATGCCTTCCTCTGTCTGGCATCCCTGGTTTGGTCCCACAAACACTTCCCTTCCTCCTACCTTTCCATTTTCCTCCACACCTCCAGCCTTTGTGCTCATAATCCTCTTCTGGATGCTGTTTTTGTTTTTGTTTTGTGTGTGTGTTTTGCTTGTTTGTTTTTGTTTTGTTTTCTCCTACAGTTTCTATCTTCAGTGGACTCCTCAGCCTAGGTTCCTCCAAGTGTAGAGTACCCCTAAGGGTAGAATCAACTGTATTAAGATGCTGAACCTCTCAGAGGTGCAGTTTCCTCTCTTCTTCCTAAGCTCCAACTCCATGTGTTTTTCACTCCCTGTTTGCCTTGCTCTCTCCTGTCTGAATAGATCCCCATTATTACAAATTAAGTCAAAATTTATTGTTTTAATCTCTGCACTCCCCTCCTTTCCAAGACTCCCCACAGTGGCCAGCACACAGTACATGCTAAACAAACATTTATTACATGAAAGACTGGAAAAGCCAAGAGCAAGCTACATAAACAAAGAGTTGGCTGTTTTTTTTTGGTTGTTTTTGTTTTTTTTTTTTTTTTCCTTAAAAAGCCAGATCCACTCCTAAATCAGGCTAGCTGAAGCTGGAGGTCATGGTTAAGACTGGATACCATAAAAAGGATGACTATGTTTAAAACAGTTTCCTTAGACCACTGTATCTCAGTGTAGGGATTAGGGTGGCTTCCCCATTTCCTATTCCACCCTCCCCAAATGCTAAGCATTTCAAATGCTTTTTGCCACGAGAGAGAATGTGGCTGTGATATCACCCTTATGAAGCAAATAAACCGACACGTTACTTCACCTGACAAACAGCAGAGCAATGGCTTAATAAAACACCTCAGCTCTGCACCATAAGACACTCTGTTACTTGGAGGATGGAGAGCACAAAGCATCTCCTTTTATTAAGATGGATGCAAGCATCTTAGGGTTTAAAAAGACACGGGTACAGTCACAGGAGAGATCTAGCATGATTAAACATATAAAGCCTCCATTTTCAGGTGTCTAAAGTCAAGGCTCAAGCCGAGGAGAACTTAAATTCATAGATGATTTTGAGCACGAGAAATTTTGTTCTATCTCTGGATGGCATTTTATAAAACACATCTTTCATTTTCAGCGTTGAAGAATTTAAGCCATTAGGAGTTGTACATTCAGATAGAAATTGGCTGGAGGGAGGGAACTCGTTGGCAGTGCATATGTTGGTAAATGATTTACAGAAGAATATGAGTTGGTTTATTCTGAGTTTTAATCTTCTCTTTCAATAAAGCATTGACCAAGGACTTGGAGATCTGCCTGTGTTGTTCTTCGGAGAGACAAGGCTCTGCGTGTTGTGACAGGAGTGATGGTGATGTTTGTGTGTGCCAAAAAGACTCCTGAGATCCAACTGCTAATTCAGTGTGGAGTAACCATTCACGAATTCATTCACTTAATTGGTTTGCACGAGGGTCGATGCTGTGTGGGTGCTCTTGTTGGCCTGGGCATATAGCCACGAACAAAACAGGCACCAGTCACTGTTTGCCTGGATCCTGTTCTCTAGTTGGAGAGATAGGCCATGAGGTAGTGCCAATCACTATGGAGAGATGTGAGGTTAGTGGGGATCATGGTAGAAGTAAACTGGTGGGCGGTGGTGGAAGCAGTTTTGAGGATGGTGACGGTGGTGAGATCATGGCTTTAAACCAGATGGTCTGAGAAGAACACCTTGCTCCAAAGGAGAAAGAAGAGTGGTCCATGAAGCCGTCTGGCCAGAGTGAACCCCGAAGTGAGGGTTGGGTCTGATACTTGAGTCTGACATGATGGCTGGAGTGATTGAGTGACCATGGAAGCTATCCAAGCAAAACCCTAGAACAAGGGCTGGTCAAACATGGCCACATGGGACACTGAACACTGGGACCATTCTGCTTCAACCTGGAAAACTCTGCTGTTTCAGAGATTTGTATTTTAATAAGATCACTCTGGCTGTAATATTCAGAGTAGATGAAAAGAAACAAGGCATGGCTGGCAGATGAACTGGGAGACTCCTGTGACTGTCCAGGAGAGAAAGGGTGGTGACTCTGACAAGGATTGGAGAGCGGAGGTGGTTAAAAATACTCATTATATGCGAATACATTTTTTTGGGGAAAAAGCCCTGGCAAGATTTACTGAAGCTATATAGACATTGTAAGAGCCAAAGGTCTGGGCTGATAGCTCAGCTGGTAAAGGGCTTGTCCTGAGTTCTTTCATACAGAATCCAGACTCTAAAATTAAAAACAAACAAAAGAATTCTAGCAAGAGAAAAGCAGAGACAGAGATTCCTGGGCATACAGGTCAGGCAGCCTAGCCTAACTCTGTCAGTCACAGGGCAATGAGAAACTATGTCTCAAAAAAAATTAAGGTGAGTGGTACTTGACATCCGAGATGTTCCTCTACAGTGCATGCCCTCGTACACAGGGGAGGGAAAATGAGAGACAAATCAAAGACACCATCAAAGTTTTGGTCCTGAACCACAGGAAGCGTCACATTGTTATTCAGTGAGAGAAAAGCCTTTAGGAGAAACAGAGAGCTGTCCTACAGACATAATCTATTGAGATGCTGATGAAGAAGCCAAGAGGAGCCCCGGGCAGGACGGATGCAGTGGCATAAACAGCCAGGAGCCACACCAAAGTGTGGATAGTATCGCCCATCACACCGCATGAGCTTGCCAAGAATAAATGTGTAGACAGAAGTGAGAAGACGCCCAGTGGGAAATGTTCTGGGTTACTCAGTGTGGGGCCACCCAAGTACAGGACACAGAACAGCTGGTGAGCTTCCTGGAAGCCAAGAGGCACGTGGTAGGAGCGTGGTTTGGGAAGGAGGGCATGACACATGATCAAGCGCGGTCCGGATTTAGAACTGTCCTATTGGTTCAGCAAGCCTTGACTGTAGCAGAGAAAAGGCTCGATGGAACTGTGGTGATGAAGCTGACACGGAACAATTAGCAGAGAAGAGCTTGGATCTGTGCGCTGGGACTACTCATTAGTAATTTCAGCTGTAAAGCAAAGACTTGGGGTGGAGTCTGGAGGGGCAATGTGGGCAAGGAGGAAACAGCTCAAGGAACTTCAGGTTTCCGGGACAAAGCCAGCGTGTTTAGATGGGTCTGAGGGAAAAGGATGAAGGAAATGGAAACTGAGAGGGAAGAGGGGGAGACTGGTGGAGCTGATGACCTGAGACCAGTTGGGGAGGGGGCGCTTCAATTAGGGGCATGGGCAAGGAGGACGGAGCAGGATTCGGCCACAAACACAGGCAGGTGGGTGGGTGTGGGGCATGCCGTGCGAGGATGAGGGACTGTGGATGTCGTTTTCCAATTTCTTCTGTTCCATCCATGAAGTCTAAAGCAAGGCCATGTATGTATGACCTTGAGGCCTGGTGAGTCTCAGCGTAGGCGGGGCAGCAGCAGCCTTGGAGTCTGCACCATGCTGCACGAGACATGGATGGAGGTGGTGAAAAAGTGGACCAGGACCCACTGGCCTTTAGCAACAATCAATTTTATGTGGTGTCAGTCTCTCAGGGAAAGCCTTGACGAATTGCTTGGAGGAAAGAATGTCAAGGAATTCAAAGAGATGACTTGGGAAAGGGACAAGAGAAGTGTTGGTGACTGTTAGTAGGGCCCCAGGAGCTGAAATGACCTGAGGGTGGCCTACCCAAAATTTTGCTTATTAGTCAGGCACAAAGACTCAAAATGTTCTCCTGGAGGAATGGCTCAGAGAAAGAACTTGACATGCAAGTGAAGAGATCTGAACTCAGATCCCCAGAACACATGTAAAACACAGAAATGGGCCTGTAATCACAGTGTTCCTGTGAGACAGGAGGCAGAAACAGGAATCCCTGGGCTAGCCTGAGGTATGCGGCGATGAGGAAGAGGTCCTGTCTCAAGCAAAATGGAATGGAAAGGACATTGGAGATTGCCCCCAGACCACTGCAGATGCACTTACATGCCAAGTGCTAACATGTATACACACGCACACACACACACACACACACACACACACACAGAAAACCAAAAACAAGACAAAACAAAAACACAAAGATGCAAAATTCCAAAATGCCACAAACTCCAGTTTATTTTTTAATGTATTTACTGTCAAGCCACAAAACTCACTTTTATTAACTATACTTTGGCACCACCTGCTGGAGACAGATCACAGCAACTAACTACAAGGAACATTTCTCATTGCTGTATCATTAATAACTTTCACAGCAATTTGGGAGTGGAGGGTGGGAGAAGCTCTCAGTGGACTGGGAGTCATCAGAGGAGTCACTTGCAAATTTCCCTGTAGGTGATCCTTTCCACCAAGTTTGGGTTTTTCAATGGTCTATGGAAAATTAAAGAAAACAGAAATTCACAGAATGACAGAAGTGGAGTTACATTTCTTGCAGGAGTGGTGGTGACGTTCTGTACCTCCAGTGGCACTGGTGCCATTTATTCCACCAATAGGCCAGAGGAGAGTGCGACAGGAAGATCTGGACACGGCAGCACACACACCTGTAATTCCAGTGCTCAGGAGGCTGACGAAGAAGAATCTCAGCATTTAAGACCAGTCTGAGGTCCCTAGACTTGTCTCAAATATAAAAAGGAAAGAAAAGAAAAAAGGAACAGAGAAAAAGAAGAAAGAAAGGGCAGAAGGAAGAAAGGAGCAATGTGCAATATACTTACTTTGATAAACACTGAAGATGCATTTGGGAAAACTAAACGACAAATGCTGTTATGAAATAGCAGATAGGAAAATACTTCTAAGCCCTCAGGGACATTTTTAACTTTGGTCCATTGGCCTATAGCTATTTCTCTCTATCCCTAAATACACTGCACATCTTCTGAGCAAAATAATGTTGGGGGTCCACAGAAATGTGGGTGAAAACAAAGTCTTAGGGTTAGCTGGACCCTGAGAGAGAGAGAGAGAGACAGAGAGAGACAGACAGACAGACAGACAGACAGACAGACAGACAGACAGACAGACCAGGGAAGCCTGCTCTTCTAGGTGATGGCAGCTTATAGGCTAACACAGTATCAAGAAAGCTAACGGTGATGGACATCACAGGAAAAGGGAGTTACAACCCACCTGACAAGTGTATCTAGTTCCCAGGCTGCTGTGAAGGCAGGGAGACGCTATGGAGGCCAGATAAGTGTACCGTGCTACATATGAGGTTGGTAAGGTACAGCGAGAGCAGCATCAGAGCACCGTCCTCTACACATATCAGAGAGAGAGACAGGAAGACTGACTCCTCCATGCTAAGTGCTAGAAAAAGAGCATCATTCGCCCCCTTCTTCCTCTGACAACTGCATTTCAGGGCATTTAACTGACCTTACTAGTGCTCTGATCAAACACCCAACATAAAAAATATTCCATGGAAGATTAGCCCACAAAGGGGATACATTGTTGTATTGTTGCAAATAGAATCATATGTCTTCCAGAAAAAAAGAGTCTGCTAGAGTAAGTAATAGTTTAGTGAGGAGAGAGATCAAATGTAAGGATCTTCACCATGTGGAGAAGAATTTTAAAACTTAATTCAGCTTCAAAGGTCCGGGAGCTATGGCACATGCCTATAATTCAACACTTGTAGGGCAGAGGCTAGAGGATTAGGTGTCCATACCAAGTTTAGGGCAAACCTGAAAAATGCAGGGGGAAAAAAAAAAAAAAGAAAAAACACCAAGTTCAGGAACTGGAGATGTGGCACAGCAATTGTGAGCATTTATTGCTCTTGCAGAGGACTGGGTTGTGGGGACCCGTGCCAAATTCTGTCATGTCAGAAATCCTGTGCTTAGGCTGTATGCTGTGACCTTCAAGTTGCTGACCTTTACCTCACCATGAGGTCTGGTGTTCTAGGCTATCCTTGGACTATTTACCTTTGAAAGAAGTAGAGAAGTCTCAACTTGGAACCACCCAGAGGATCTAGGAAGTTCTTACAGGGAGTGATTTAGGCTATTGTATTCTTGCCCGGGGGCTAGGGTGAGTGAGATAAGAATAGATCCTATTGACCTTGCCCTATATATGTTCCTGCTAATCCGCAATAAAGTGAATCTTGATCAGAAGTTTCCTGACTTAATTCATTATTTCTCGAGTCTCTGTACCCTACTTTCAATCCCCACTCCCTCTTTCAGGTGAACCCTGATTCAATTTTTCCCCCCGGGCTGGGACCAGACATTGGGTTTCAGTTTCCAATACCCACATGCATCCCTGACTCCAATTCCAGAGTGTCTGATGCCTTCTTCAATCTCTGTGGTACCCAGGCACTTGTGTGATGCAAATACATACATAAAGACAAAACATTCATACACATAAAATGAAACAAATAAAATTTAAAAATTGCAACAATTACAAGAAAAGACAGCAGCATATCAACATATGGACACAAATGATTGTTTGCTTGGAGAATAGGCTGAAAACCAAATCCAATAATCAAACTTCAGGAGGTCAGAAACAACCCTTAAAAATAGTACAGTATAAGTTTTAAAATGGTGACCTGTAACTAAAAAGGGATACTGATTTCCATAATATGTTGGTGAGAGAAAAGATCTGGGCAGATGTCAATACAATTCTTGAATGCTAATAAGAAAAAAAGTGATGAAATCTTCAAGCTTAAAGAAAAAAATTACCTCTCAAAGAAAAAGACACAGACTGTCATGGAAATTCACATATCTGACAATAGAAGCTGAGAGAAAAGAACCACAGGCCACAGTGTTATACTCAGCCAAGGTATCTCAGCTCACGTGCAAAGAAAGTGAGAGCATAGGCATAAGGTTATTGTGTATTTCAAATTCTGATTTCTGCACCTTACCCCCATATCTGCTTGCTGTCCTTGTTCTGAGATTCTCCAGTCTCAGTGTTGTGAAACACTGCTGCCCAATTGTCCCCTGAAATGCCAATAAGGTGGCTTGTAGCCAATTGCTGAGACAGGGCAAAGAGTAGGGCTGGATTCCCTGACAGCCAGGGAAGAGGAGTTAGAGAAGGAAATGGGGGATTCAGTGCCAATTATTTGTGTGATAGCCAGGTTAAGAGAGAAACACAATTTTATAAAAGTAACCTTAACATTTTGGCACCCAACATGGGGCTGAACTTACACAGAAAGTGAAAGCACAGAGCAGTTTCTCAGTTCTGTTCACTAAGAGAGCAACTGCAGTTTCTAAGGCAGGAGCTCACAGCTTCCAGATTAGAGAGACTCCCTGCAGAGCAGCAAGGCCTCTAGCCTGCCGCAGAAAAAGAAAAACTGATATAAACCCCAGAGAGGCAAGAAAGTAACACTTGCTCTGTAACACAAGCAAGCTTCTCAAAGCCAGACTTTCCTAGCCAAGGCAGGAAGCCAAATCCCTTTGAGAAGGGGCGCTTGCAGGCCTGACTCATGCAGATTAAAGAACAAACACTTGTGGACCCAATAACTTCCCAGAGTGTGGGAAGGATCAGGATCTCCTGAGGGAGGCAGGAAAAAAACAAAACCCTCTCTCTAGAAGCAGGAGCTGGAGACAGACTGAAAAGCTGAATTCAAGCCTCTGACCTGGTAAGGTCTAGCAGAGAAGCTGGGTCTAAGGAAGTGAAGTCCTTAGGAAGAGGTTTTGTGATTAGAGAAGATTATTTTCTCTGTTGGAAATGGTGGGAGACACAGTGACACAGTGCTTCTGGGCTCTCTTAGCATACAATTTTTTTTTTTTTTTTTCAGTGATGATGGCAGTTTTGTATATCCTCTTTGGGAGAGATCAGAATAAGACAGAAAGAAGACACTTTTGAGAAGTTAGATGCTAAATTAAAGCCTATAGAACAGAGGTTGGAGGATTCTTTGAATCAAAATAGGGAGCCTTCAGAAAAACCCAATCTGTAACTTATAATAACACCAAAAGAGGTAGTTCCAGATGAGGAAAATCCACAAAGGCTCGACAAAATTGCAAAATGGCAGCCCACTGAGGTGCTGGCTAGGAAGGCTCCAGGTATAGGTCAATATGGTCAGATTGGACAGTGTGTGTATTGTCAAGGTTCAATTACTAGAGGAAAGTCTATATGCTAAAGTAGAAATGCAGATCCTGTTTGGTGTTGCCTTGGGACAAGGTCATCCAATGGCTTGTGTGCTTCATTTTTCAGAGATTAGAGAGCTAAAACATATGCACCGTGCACCTCTGTTCATATTGAGAACTCCAGTGAGCTTTTGCCTTAAATTCTGGAGACCATGATTCTAAAGTTACACATTTATTAGAGATGGTGACTGTCTTGTAGATGCCTTTGCAAATTGGGGCTGATGGTGCTTCAGCATGTGTATCCATTGGAGTACAACAATTTCTTAGACAGTATGACATGAAACCTGCTATGGATATAACTTATAATCCTATGGGTCATCCTATAGGTCAAAGAATTATGAAAAGATATAACAATACTTTTTGAAAGGTGGTCATGAAACAGAATATAATATTTCCCCAAAATAGATTAAATAATGATTTATTGATTTTAAAATTTTTAAATGAGACAAGTAGCACACCTAATAAGATACTCTGGATTGGGGCTAGAGAGATGGCTTAGAGGTTAAGAGCACTGGCTGTTCTTCCAAAAGTCCTGAGTTCAATTCCCAGCAACTACATGGTGGCTTATAACCATCTATAATGAGATCTGGTGCCCTCTTCTGGCTTTCAGGCACACATAGAGGTAGATTACTGTATAAATAATAAATATATAAATCTTTTTTAAAAAGAAAAAATACACTGGGTTTTAGAAACGACTGCTGAATTAGATCAGCATGTAAAGGTCATAGCTCCAAAATGGAAGACAAGAAATGTGTTGCGTTTGGTAGGAAAATATGCTCTTGTCTCTACAGGAAACAAAAAGCTATGTATTCTATCCAAACAGCTGAAAATAAGATTTGACATGGGGAGATATCCTGACGATCTTAGCAGCAGACAGAAGAAAAGAACTCAAGAAGACCAGACAGGACAGGTAACATAATTTGCTGATCCTTCCACATGGGAACAGCTCTGAGACTGACTGAGACTTGAAAATGTCTCCAGTCAGGACTTTAGCTATGCAGGCTAATAAATCCTTAGGACTTTAAATGACATAGATAAAAATTTATTTTACAGTTTGGTTTTGTAGTCCAAATTAACTTATATAGGAAAAACAAATGCCTTACCTGCTCGAACAGAGAGCAGAGAATCATCTTTAACTGAACTGTGCTCAGTGCACAGACTCTACATATATTAATACAAAAAATGTATAATACCTTTAAAAGTTTAATATTTTGCAGAGCAAGAGGGCTAGACACCAAAAAAAAAAAAAAAAAAAAAAAAAAAAAGACAAGACAAGTAGCCCAGGTGACCCAACCTCGTAGACGCTTTCAATAACTCTTTCCTTGACAATCTGTATCTGGAACAATTTCAAAACAGCTAGCCAGATAGTCCAACATCACAGATTGTTCCAATCAAGGTTTCAACTACACTTTGAACTTTCTCAGCATGCAGATACTGGACAGCAAAAGTTTTAGCTATTTTTATTTTAATCTAGGAAACATTTTTAAATTAACTATTAGTATCTAACATGACCAAAGTTTAATTGTCTGGCTATTAATATGCAGTTCAGAGATCTACAGACTATGTCACTTAAAGATTTTATTAACAAGGCTTTTTTTGACAATGAGACTGGTCTGCTCCTAGCAGCACTCCTGTTCTACTTTAAAAAGCATCAAGGGGTTCATGTGTGGCAAGCGAGCCACTGGATAAAAAAAATGTTATTGTGTCAATTACAGACAGAATACTGTCCCAAACTGGACAAATTGGATGCAGGATAGTCGACTGCTGAGCTTTGTAAGGACAAGTTCTCTGTAATTTCTGCTTCACAGAAAAGTCTGTTAAATATTCTGAGCCAGAGGGCTAAAGATGTTCCAACATTATAAAGAAAATTGGGAGTACTGTCCAGGCAAGCAAATAGCTCTGTCATTTCTATACTTTTAGAAGCTGCTTGCCTGCACTTTCTACACATTTAAGTAATATTTATTCATTCTTAAGTCTCTGATGGGGGTTGAAGACTAGACAGTTATAGTTCCATAGTTAAAATTAAATTGTTTAGGATGATTGGAATTGATAGTAGAATACTTTATCTAAGGGTGCCAAATATACAGAAGTAAATCTTACCTAATAATTTTCATAAATATTATTAAATATAGTTTGTTATTGTAAGAAAAAGAGCCTTTTATTAGACTAAGAGAGGAGATGTAGGCATAAGGTTATTGTGTTAATCAAATGATGATTTCTGTACCCTCCCACATCTGCTTGCAATCCTTGTTCTAAGACTCTACTGTCTCAGTGTTGTGTAAGCACTGCTGCCCAATTGTCCCCTTGTATACCAATAAAACAGCTTACAGTCAATTGCTGAGCAGGGGAGAGAATAGGGCTGGACTTTCTGACAGCCAGGGTAGGAGGAGTTAGAGAAGGAAGTAGAGGATTCAGCCAGGGATTGAGCCATGGAAGGGGTCCAAGAGACATTAGGAGAAGGAGCTGGATCAGGAAAGCTACAAAGTGCAAATATCTCTGGGATATATGCTGTGAGGAAACCAGATTAGCTCTGGGAATTAAGAATAGAGTAATAACTACTCAGCCATTGTGTTGTAAAGCTTAGTATTAAACAAATATAAGACAGTCTTAATTGTTTGTGTGATAGCCAGGTTAAGAGAGAAACTAAGAAATAACACAATTTTATAAAATTAACCTTAACATGAGAATTCATGGATGATACTAAAAGAGAGATTTGCTAAAGGATATATTGTACCCAAACCACAAATGCTCACAGACATTTAACAAGACAGAGCGGAGCATGGTGGTATGTACCTTCAATCCTAGAACTTGAGTGGCAAAGAGAAGGGGATGTCAGTGACTCTTAGGCCAGCCTGTTAAAAAAAAAAAAAAAAAAAAAAAAAAAAAAAAAAAAAGAAAAGAAAAAAAGAAATAAAGAAAGAAAAAGAAAAAAAGGAAAAAGATAAAGCATGAGAATGATGAGAAGAGCAAAGGTTAACAGCAAAATAACTAAGCATTAAGATTATAATCTATTTGAAATTATAAAGGCAGACTGTTGGAGAATCTACAATATCGTTGCTAACTGGCCTCAAGAAATTAAATAGAATATTCTATAGGTACTTTAACAGTATGAATTAGAATAAGATGGTGGTGTTATAGGTTCATATATGTTGCTGCGCTAAAACACCATAACAAAAAGCAACGTAGAGAAGAAAGGAATTTGTTTCAGCTCAGAGTTCTGGGTCCATCATTGATAGGAAAACAAAGCAGCAGAAACTTAAAACAGCTGACCACATCACATCCACAGTCAAGACCAGAGAGAAATACAAATGCATGCATCTATATTCACTTGTGTTTGGCTCAATTCATCCCCTCTTATACCGCCCAGGATCCTTTGCCTAGAGAATGGTGCCACACACAGTGGTCTGGATAATTCAGTATCAACTAATTTAATTAAGACAAGCCCATAGCCCAATTTCATATAAACAATCCATCCTTGAGACTCTTCCTAAATAATTCTAGGTTTCCTCAAGCTGACAAAGCTAACCATCACATGTAGTAACTGAAATAATTGCAAAATTTTCAACTAAAACATAGAAGGAAAGGAATAGGCAATCAGCAGTCACTTGTGGAAGAACTCATGCAAGCTTGTTGCTGGAAGGTTCTCAGAGGGTACATCCAGGATTCTAATATTCTTCAGTAAAAGCCTAAGTTTTCTTCCTCTTCCAGCTGTCTACATCCCAGGAGTGCACAGCTTATACAGGCCTTGAAATGTTCTTAGATAGTATAAACCAGCAGGCTGTGATTAAGGTGAGCAAGATGCAGTTGCCAATATAGCATTTTAACCAAAATGGTCCAAAGACATTACCTTTTCTACTCTCTGTGCAGTATGTTGTGATGGAGATGGGCAGCTTCCCAGTGATGATGTAAGCTTCTGCGGTTTTTCATTAGGCAGGATTGCTTTAGCTATGCTGATTTTTGTTGTTGTTGTTTTTGATGTGTGTGTGTGTGTGTGTGTGTGTGTGTGTGTGTGTATTTCTATATGAAGCTGAAATCCATCCTTTTAAGATCTGTAAGAATTGTGTTGGAATTTTGATGGGGATTGCATTAAATCTGTAGATTGCTTTTGGTAGGGTGGCCATATTTACTCTGTTAATCCTACTGATCCATGAGCATGGAAGGTTTTTTTCATCTTCTGATATCTTCTTTGATTTATTTCTCTAATGTATTAAAGTTTTTGTCATATAAATCTTTAAATTGCTTGGTTTGAGTTACTCCAAGATATTTTATATTATTTACGGCAATTGTGAAAGGTGATGTTTCCCTGATTTCTTTCTCCAACCATTTGTCATTTGTATATAGTAGGGTTAATGATTTTTGTGAGTTAATTTTGTGTCCCCCTACTTTGCTGAAAATATTTATCAGTTGGAGTTTCCTAGTGAGACTTTTACAGTCACTTGTGCATGCTATTATATCATTTGAAAATAAAGATACCTGACTTCTTCCTTTTTAATTTGTGTCCCCTTAATTTCCTTACGGTGTGCTGTTAAGTTACTAGTGTGCAATCTCTCCAATTTTTAAAAATTTAGATGTATGTGATATGAACTTGCCTCTTAGAACCACATTCATAAGTTGGGATTTGTTGTGTATTCATTTTCATTCAATTGTAGAAAGTCTTTAAATTCTTTCTTAGTTTCTGTCTTCACCCATTTTTCATTAAATAGTAAGTTGTCAGTTTCCATGACTTTGTAAGCTTTCTGTTGTTGATATCTAGCTTAAATCTTTGGTGGTCAGGTAGTATGCAAAGCATTATTTCAGTTTTCTTGTATCTGTTGAGGCTTGCATTGTGCCCAAGTATTGGTCAATTTTGGAGAAAGTTCCATGAGATGCTGAGAAGAAAGAATGTTGTTTTGTGTTTGTGTGAATACTCTGTAAATATTTGTTAGGTACATATGGTTTGTAATGTCAGTCAGCTCCAGCATTTCTCTGCTTAGTTTTGTCCGGATGACCTGTGTATTGGTGAGAGTAGAGTATTGAAGTCACTCACTATCAGTGTATAAAGGTCAGTATGTGAGTTAAGTTGTGTTAGTGGTTTTTTTTTTCTTTTTTTCTTTTTTTAATGAGTTTGGGTGCCCTTGTGTTTGATGCATAGATTTTAATAATTATAATATCCTCTTGGTGGATTTTTTTCTGTGATGGTTATGTCTTTCCCTATGTCTTCTGATTAGTTTTACTTTGAAGTCTATTTTGTCAGATATTAAAATGTCTACTCTAACTTGCTTCTTGGGTCCATTTGCTTGAAATAATTTTTTCCATTATTTTACCTTGAAGGAACATCTATCCTTGATGTTACAGTGTATTTCTTGGATGCAGCAGAGTGATGAACCTTGTTTTCACATCCATTCCTCTAGTCTCATTTTTTTTTTTTTTATTGGGCAACTTGAGACCATTGATGTTGGGAGATATCAATGATCAGTGCTTGTTGAATTATGTTGTTGTTGTTATTATTATTATTATTATTATTATTATTATTATTATTATTATTATTATTATTGTCTGTGTGTGTTTTCCTTCTTTTGATTTTCTGGTCTGAGGTTATTTATCCTTGGGTGTGATTCTTTTTTTATAGCACCTTCTGTAGGCCTGGATTTGCAAATAATTTCTGCATGTACTGTGATCTGGGATGGCATCTGCCGTTTCTTAGATTCTATAAACTACCTGTCCAGGCCCTTCTGGCTTTTAGAGTGTCCATTGAGAAGTCAGGGTAATTCTAATAGGTCTACCTTTATATGCTACTTGATATGTTTCCCCTGTAGGTTACAATATTTTGTATATTCAGCGTTTTATTATTGCGCTGAAGGGAATTTCTTCTCTGGCCCAGTCTATTTTGTGTTCTGTATGCTTCTTGTATCTGGATAGACCTTTCTTTAGGTTAGGGAAATTGTCTTCTATGATTTTGTTGAAAATATTTTCTGTGGCTTTGTCTTGGGTTTCTTCTCCTTTTTCTATTATACTATCCTTAGATTTGCTCTTTTCCTAGTGTCCAGAATTTCCTGGGTGCTTTGTGCCAGGATTTTTTTTTTTACATTTAACCTTTTCTTTGACCAAGGTATTCATTTCTTATATTGTGTCTTCAGTGCCTGAGAATCTCTCTTCTATCTCTTGTATTCTGATGGTGAGACTTGCCTTTGGGACGTTCCCATTCAAGTTTCTAAATTTTTTTTTTCAGATGTCCCTTAGTTTGGATACCTTTTCATTGATTCTATTTCCACTTTCAGTTCTTGAATTGTCTTATTCATTTCCGTCTACTGTTAGTTTATGTTTTCAGAGATTTCTTTAAGGAGGTTATCCATTTCCTCTTTAGGGACTTCTATCGTATTCATAAAGGTTAGTTTAAGGTCTTTTTTGTGCTTCATTTGTGTTACACTACTCAGGGCTGGTGTGGTAAAGCTGCTGGGCTTGAGTGGAGACATACTGTCCTGGCTGTTGTTGATTATGATTTTTACACTGGTGTCTAGGCATCTGCATTTGTGAAGATTGTAATTCAAGGTACTGATTCCTGGTCTTGTCTTTATTGACTGGATGTTTTGTTCTTTAGTTTCCGTTGCCCTGTCTGGTTTGTAGGAGAGTGTAGTGGCTGTATGTTGCATGGCAGGAAATTCTGGGATTAGTGTGGCCACTGGTGGTTCCAGGTATAATGTGTTTTTAGGTGAGGAGCTGACAGGTAAAAATGGGGATGGGCTAGGAGTTAGGCACTGAGGGGGTTCACAGGAGGGAGGAAAGCAGAATGTTCCACCAGGATCTGTTTAGTCCCCTGGGAATGAGGGCAGAGATTGAGGAGAGGCCAGATGCGGCAGATGGTCTGCCGGGCCTGGGACTGGGCCATTAGATTTGGAGGAGCTGAGGGAGAGGTGAGGATCTTAAGTTAGCCTGCCTGCTTCCCTGGCTGGGGTGGCCTGTGGGTTCCCGGTGATGGCTGCTGGGGTTGGGGTAAAGCAGTGGGTAGTGGGAGGGAAGTTTGGAGGGAAGATCTGTGTGATGAACTGGAGATGGAAACAGGAAGAGGGGATCCCAGTAGGCAATGCTTTACAAAGTAGGCATGAGACTGGGGGATTGATTGGATTTGGAGGAGCTGAGGGAGATGTGAAGATCTGCAGGTCAGCCTACCTGCCTCTTTGGATGATGAAGTAGGTGCAGGTTCCTAGGGAATGCCTCTCAACAATCATTGGTTTAAACACAAGCTTTAATGAGCAGATGGGAATAAGGAAAAGAAAGGGAAAAAAATCCATTTTTTTTTCTGTCTAATGATGGTCAACCTGAGAGTCTTAAGAATGGTGCATCTGTACCCTAAATAGTGTAGTTAGCTAAAACGTTTACAGATAGTTTCATTAAAAACACTTTGTTGCAGGATGCTCCAGTCACTTCTCTTCCCATCCCACTGATGTGAGTGGCACCATTGAGAAAATATTCAGTTATCCTTCAAGACTCTTCACTGAGACACAGAGTCCACAGGCCTCTCCATGTCCCCACTAAGAAGTACTCTGACCATAAAGGTTTTAGTTCTGCTACTCTTTCACACGTTACGTTTCGCGTTAAGTTGAGAGCTTTTCAAGCCGAGGCACCAATGATACCGCTCGCATGTACAGTACATTGTCATCCCTCTGTATCTATGGAGAGTGCTGGGGCCAGAGCCACCCCATGGGTCTTGAAAGCTAAAGATGCTTTCTCCCTTGGGTAAGGAAGTGTATGCGTGGTAAACACCCTCTGCATGCTTTAAGTCATCTTTAGGTGACTTACTGCAAGTAATTCCATGTTGATACCATATAAATGGCCATATACATATACATACTGTATAGTTCAGGGAATGACAGCAAGAAAAATGGCTGTACATGCTCAGTGCAGATGCTATTTGTTTTTTGAGTATTTTACTCTTACAGTTAGCTAAATCCTTCGATGAAAAATATCCATAGGTACAGCGGACTCACTGTCCTATTTTACTTCAGCAAACATGTCATTCAAGCCACTTTAAGAATTGTAAATCAGAACACAAGATTTCAGGAAAAACTATTATTTCAAAGTATGGAATTTGTAAATTTAATTTTCAGGTATTACATGCTTGACTGAATATATTTTGTGATTTAAACATTATTCATGGACATGAGGGTGATACCCTGCTTGTTCTATCTCCTCGTGTAATTGCTTTAGCTACTCTACCATTTTGTGAGATCAGTACTTGTCACTATGGGAACACCCTCTCAGAATTCCAGGATGGATACTAAAACACTGTGTTGCTCATATGTGGCTTTATTTAAATAATGCTCTATAATAAATATTGGGGACATTCTAGTTTGCATTGTATTTTAAAATCACTATTTCATTTGATACATCTCTCCAATGGAGATTATCTGCAATGAGCAGACTAGCTGGAGACACAGTCTATATGTCTTTTCCAAGGTCACACTCTGAGTAGATGCTGACTTAAATGCCATTGATTCCACAAGGACTTCATTGCCTGCTCCCTCACTGGCCTGAGGATATCTAAATTCTTGAATAAAAAGAAGCCCAAAGTGTTCTTTGGCAAAATCCCAGAAGGAAGGCAAACAGTAGATGCTACATAGTCCCCAGGTCAAATCAGGATGTTCCTAACTACTGGATCCCAGGGGGAAAGGCCATTCTTGATTCTGGAAAATGTGTTGGCTCTAAAAAGTCTGTACACCTTGATCACTTTGTACAAATAAGCCTACAAGATACAAAAGAACCATTGTCACAGGAACTGAAAACAATCTACTGCCAAAGATAGACATGTGTCAGGCATTCCTACACAGAGTGATAAACAAGAAAGTGAGAGACAAAGAGAGAAGATCAAGAACTGAGCAGGGCAACTGGGTGTGGCAGTGCACACCTGTAATCCCATCACTCAGTAGGCAGAGGCAGGTGGATCACTGTGAGTTCAAGGCCAGCCTGGCATACAAAGTGAGTCTAGGACAACCAAGGCTACATAGAGAAACCCTGTCTCAAAGAAAGAAAGAAAGAAAGAAAGAAAGAAAAGAAAGAAAAAAGAAAATAAAAGAGAAATAAACAGGGCGAGGGAAGTAAGTGACCTCTGAGATGACCCAGGAGAAACAAGAAAGTATTTACTAATAGCCATAAAGGGAAAAGGAAGCATAGAGGACCCACGCTCTGATTCTAAGAAACTAGGGCAAGTACAATTTGGGTGAACTGTAAATTCTAAGTTCCTTACCAGCAATTTAGAGTCTGTTTGTTTGTTTGACAGACTTTCATGTAGTCAAAGTTGGTCTTGGATTGATTACATAGCTAAAGCTGACCATGAACGTCTGATCTGCCCAAGTGCTCAGATTGTGTATTGCCGTACCCAGTTTACATAGTGCTGCGGATAGGACCCTGGATTTGTGCATACAAGTCAAGCTCTCTACAAACTAAGCTACAATCCCAGCCCAAGAGTAGAAACAAACCATTGATCTTTCACTCATCAGTGGGCCTCACTATCCAACTGAGCCACAGACACAGGCAATATGTATCTACATTCCGACAATTAAGGTATAGGGGCCAGGAGCAAAGGTCTTAAACCGACCTCAGCTGTGTAGAGGTTAAGAAAATGGTTGAATGATGATGGATAAGGTAGGGAGAGGAGAAAAGTGTAAAAACAAATGGACGGGATCTTCAGAATGTAAATTTGGAAGACCCACTTCTTAACTGGATACAGGTGGCAAAAAGAGGTGAGAACCAGGAAGATAAGTGTAGCAAGCTCCTGAGCTCAGAGAGCCTGTGGGGAAGAGTGGAAGCACAGGCTTGACCTCTGCCCCCTTAGCTCCTCCTACTTCCCCCCAATCAGAGTTTTTTTCTCCTTCAAAATGAAGAACACATGGTATGTCACTCAATTCTATGTTGCTTTGTTTTTGCTTGTTCTCTGTGATAAGGT
Source organism: Acomys russatus (assembly GCF_903995435.1). Taxonomy (NCBI): domain Eukaryota; kingdom Metazoa; phylum Chordata; class Mammalia; order Rodentia; family Muridae; genus Acomys; species Acomys russatus. Next base: position 29,474,433 of record NC_067139.1, on the reverse strand, counting down.
TGACCCAGGGCCGGTCACATGATGGATGAGTGCTCTCTTATAGAGCAGGGTCCCAACTCTTCATACTTGACATTACTTTGGCCACTACATAAAGATTACTTAAATTATATAGGCTAAACTACAATTAAACCAACTTCAAGGTACTGCTTTATTCTTTAACAGCAGAGAATTAAAACATAAGAAACACACAACATTAAAAAAACATAATATACATCTTTGCAACTTGTAGTGAAGGACTCCTCAGGGAGAACAGCCATGGTCAGAAATGAAAAGGGAGATTTTCTTTTGGCACAAACACGTCCATATTATTAGCTGGCAGGGGCTTCCAAATAGAACTCTAACTAGTGCTGGAAGCCGTTCTGAAGGGGCACACCAACCTTCTGATCTTCCATCCCTCCTTAGTAAGTACAGCCTTTCCTTCACTCGACTAGAATTCACTCCCTGATGCTCATACAATCATCCATAAACCCAGGGCAGAAGTCTCTACAAGTAGAGACGCAGTCATTTTTAAAGACCATGAGGCACATTGAGGCTGTCGCTACCAGAGAGCATGGGCCATCTTTGTGAAGTTTATTCTTTTTTAATGATGCATCAGAATACGTTGTCTTCTTGGTTGTAGTACACGTCGGACTCCACAAGCTCCAAACCTGCACAGGTGTAGTTCTGTTTCATCCGGGCCACATCACTTTCGCTCTTCTTCCTCTTGAGTGTCTCTCCTTCCTGCAGAGATGACCTCTCCAAAGCAGGGATACTCAAAGCTGGAAGGCCTTTTGCGAATGGAACCTCTACCCTGCCCGGTTGAGCATCCTCTGAGGGATTAGCTGTGGGCAGAAGTCGGTCACTCCGTAGCCTTTTCCTGATTTCTTCTTTTTTCGTCTGAAAAAGTAATATTGAAGAATGAATGAGAACCCCGGTGACTTTATTTTCTCCCTGTTCTCCTTCATATTGGTTTCCATGCTCACTTTTGGTTTTCCTGTTTGACTACTCAAGTCTTAAGAGAGACATTTGTTGAAGAAACTCACATTGGAAGAGACAAACCTAGAGTTTACCTCATAGTCTAGTCCTTGCTCCCAAGGCCTCCAAGTAGGGAGGCAGAAGTGAAGGACACTGGACGAAGGCTGTGTCTCCGAGGAATGGTGGCCCTCAGGTTGTGGGCTCAGGTGCTTAAAACTGCAGGAGCTGACCTGACAGTCTTCGGAACCCACTCTTAGCTCAGTGCCCACCTCTGCTCTGGTTGTCCTCCTCCCTCTAACCACAGTGGTAATTCCCCCCAAAATGACTTAATTTAGAATATTTGAATAGTATTTATTTGGGCTGTGTAGATGAAACAACAAATTTTAACTGAGTTCATGGTGCTGCTTTATTCCTGCACAACACAAAAATAACTTTTTTGGGGGGGCGCGGAAGCAAAGTGCGAGAACGCACAGGTCATCAAGATGCAGAGGCTCAGGGCATGCATTTTTGTCTTAGGCTGTGGGTAGGCCAGACTCGGCAGGCGTGGCTTGTACCTTTCGTCGCTCCTCCGCTGCCTGCATCTTTTCTTCTATGTCTTGGATTGTGAAGTCCTTCACCTCCTTTGTCACCTTAAGTTTTTTCAGTCTGGCTGGTGGCTTTCTCAGTGGCTTTTCAGTAGTGTCCACCTGGAGGAAGATATTTTGTCTTTAATGGAGAAGTGTTTACTACCTTGGCCTAAGAGATGAACAAGAGAAACAGTTTAAAATGCGAATTTCAGAATGGAAACTTCCTACTGGCAGATGAATGCCATAAAAATTTGGAATCTGTTAAGAACAAAAATATTGTTGTTACTATTACTATTATTATTACTATTATTATTATTATTATTATTATTGTGTGTGTGTGTGTGTGTGTGTGTGTGTGTGTGTGTGTGTGTGTGTGTGTGTGTGTGTGTATAGGGCATGAACATGTCACTGCCTGTGGTGGAGGTCAGAGGACAACTTTGTAGAGTTGCTTGTCCCCTTGCACCAGCTTAGGCATCTGTACCTTCGCCTACTGAGACTTCGTGGTGGCCCCACCACAGAGGTGACAGTGCTAAGATGCATTTGATGCCTTAAAAACACCAGGCCATTAGCACAAAGGCTGAGAATGTGCTCCCGGAAGCCAGATGGAAGAGGACTCATGGACTGAACAAAAATATGGAGGTGGGGGTGTGAAAGTCTAGCTCAATGTAAGAAATTCAGAATTTTGACTTTGGTTGGTTGATTTATAATCATCAATGACAGCAATTGATTTCATAATACTCTGTTGTTACCAATTACTTTCATGTGCTAGCGATCAGCTTTTTTACTTTTTGATAATGAAGAGAGAGAGAGAGAGAGAGAGAGAGAGAGAGAGAGAGAGAGAGAGAGATCATTAGCTGTAACTGAGCAACAACTCTATGCTAGGCTTTGCTATGGGTGCTTGACAAATATTTCCATGAGAACAGTAAAAATTCCCATTTTACATGAGCAACCACCTTTTCAGGAGTTCAGAAAAGTGATAGAACTTTCTAGTTACAAAAAGTAAAATGATAATAAAAAGCTACAAGGTTTTTTTTTTAAACTTGCATCTTTCAAAAAAAAATACAGCTTAATGGCAGGCACTTATAACCGGAAATTAAAACAATACACAGACATCCTTTTGCTACTAAGCCATCTCTCAAGCTCCTCAGCATGAACCTTTTTTGTTGTGTCTTTCTGGATATTCTCTGTAATTCATGTTCACACACACACATGTATATAAGTGCACATATATATGTATATATGCATGTCATCTGCAATACTAAATAAGATCTAAAGATGTTGGTATCATCCACACCATCCACATTTGCTTTCTTCATTTAATATGGACATCTTTCTAGGTCAATGTATATAAATTTATTATGACCGGGGGAGTTTTTAATGAATTCCAAGTCTTCACTATAAAATGAACCAATGTATCATTCTGGGTGATCTCTTTGAAGATTTCTCTTTAAAGACAATGGATCTATTAATATTTGTTATAATTTCCTAAAGACTGATTCTTCAGAATAAGGAAAATGAATCAGGTAGACAAAGAAAGGCCACCTAACACAGTAGAGAAAGGCCAGTGATGGGACTCAGACTGCCTTCAGATCCTGCAAGTGACTGTCCACGGGTGGTTAGTACACTCTTGGGAGCTTGATGTCCTTATTGGCGACACAGACTTAACAGTCCTTCTGCGCAGGATCCACATTTTTATTCTTGTTTGTTGCCGAGGGAAGAGAAAGCCTGTAATGTCTGCTCAGTAAAGGCAGCTACTTTTTCAGTGAGACCAACGCCTGCTTTCAGGGGCAGCACATACCATCACAATCACCGGCCCACTTATCACAATGATGTGTGCAGGCAAGAGGAATGCCAGAAGCAGATGACAAACCGGGACAGGAAGTGCTGGAGCAGAAGGCTGTACTACTAACAGCCATTGTGTGTCTGAGACGAGCATATCTTCTTTTGGGGTACAGTTCCTTTAACTACACAGTCACGACAGGACAGAGGATCGCTACGTTTCTATCACTGAGACTTAGGATCCCCAGAAAGTCTTTAAAGTTTTTTTTTTTTCATTTTATTAAGGGTATTTTGCTTGCATGAACGTCTGTGTACCGTATAGTGCCCAAAGAGACTAGAAGATGGCATTGTGTCTCCTGGAATTAGAGTGACATGGATCTATGAATCATTGGTACTGAGAATTGAACCCAGGACCTCTAGAAGAGCAGCCAGTGCTCTCAACCAGTGAGCCATCCTTCAAGCCTCATCTCCGAAAGTCTTTTAAAAGGAAAACTCTCATTGAACTGCAGCCATTTACAACCTTGGATGATTTTAGGTAGTATGAAGCTTTTCGCTAGATGGGGAGTGAGATATTCATTAACGCGAGGTCTCCCAGCACTCATTTGATATTATTTTAATGGCATCTGGTTCTTAAGCTTCCACCTGGCAAAAGCCACTTTTGTCCCCGGAAAGAGGGACACACTTGCTATGAAGGTCAACTAGAAATACTTTGAAATTAACACATAAACCTTTTTTTCTAGGGATCTTCACTCACAGAAGAAGAAGAAGAAAAAATGAGAAGGCAACTCAAAAGCCAATGAAGGAATGACACGACAGACATCTCAAAGCAGTCTGAATCTTGACAGAAATTGTGAGCCAGTCAGGAGCTCTGAGAGCAGTTTGGATTTTCTGACTGGGGAAGATGCTTCCCGTGACTATCCCCAAATAGTGCCCGTGGAGTCACTTCTGCCTCCCTTTGAGATGTGGACTCTTATCTCGGAGGCCCATGTTCGTTCATGAGTTGAATACATTAGACTCAAACTATCACCATAACGACGTGGCTTGGGGGAAGCTCACTCTGTAGCCTGAATGATGATGCCGAGTTCATCTCCAGTACTGCATAAATCAGGTTAGTGGAGCATGGATGTGATCCCAGCCCTCTGAAGGTGGAAGTGGTGAACCATCATTGGCTATATTGTTAGTTCAAGGCCAGCCTGGGTGACATGAAACCTTGCCTCAAAACAGACAAAGAAAACAAAGTAAAAAGACCCCTATAAACAGATTTGTATTCTTTACAAATGACGTACAGGTGGCAGAGCCTATGAAGTGGTGGTACTCATAGGTGACAACGAAGTACACCCTAAGCCTCAAATACCCTGAGGTCTAGAAAAGCCATCAGCTAAATTGTTTTTTTTTTTTTTTGGAAATAATATCAGAAGACTGGCAATCCTGAGCACAACATTGGGCACTAAGATTTGGATTGCATTTTTGGCCTGGCTAATGTGCACAGGCCCGTCTTATATCAGCTGCACATTCCTTAAAGCTTTCCTAATTAGCTCTTGACCTAAAAATGAACCCACCCTGGTTATGCTGCCTAAAGGGGTCTTGTGCACAGAAGAGGCCACAGCTTCCTGTAGCATATGTGGTCATTCTTATTCTCTGCCCTCTAGACCTCAGTGAGGATGCTCATTTTGACCACTGACATATTATTTGAGTCCTAACTCAGCCAACTTCCTCCTTACTACCCCACGGGGCTCGGAAAATGATATTAGGGACGCTACTGTGATGTGAATTCCTTAACTATATCAAGGGTGACCCAGTGCAGAAACAGAGATGACAATAAACTTTGGCCAGACAGAAGGAATTAGTAACGAATTCACCCAGTTTGTAAAAAAGAAGCCAGGGCATGCTAAGAGTTGCAGGAGAGCGAGTTTGGGATCAAAGCCACCTGAAGGCACCTTGTGAATGCATGGAAGGCAGGCATGTGTCAACACAAAGGTTGTTCTCCCCCCACCACACACATTAACATAGTCACATAAAACCTAGGCACACCTATAGTGAGACCACTCTAAGTCTCATTATAATGCTTTTAAATACAGGGGGCGGGGGGATTCCTTTTCTGAGCTGGAATTCAGCTTCTTAATAGTTTCTTCTCTATATGTGCATGCAGATGTGTGTGTGTGTGTGTGTGTGTGTATGTGTGTGTGTGTGTGTGTGTGTGTGTATGCAGGTATGCATGCCAGGCTATGTGTGCACACCTGGAAGCCAGAGGATGATGTTGACTCTCTTCCTCTATTGCTTTCAATCTTATTTCCTGAGACAGGGTGTGTTTCTTAGGGTTGTTGTTGCTGTGATGAAAGACCATAGCCAAAGGTTACTTGGGGAGGAAAGGGTTTGTTTTGATTACAGTTCCCATAGCACTGTTCATCACTGAAGGAAGTCAGGCCAGGAACTCAGGCAGGGCAGGACCCTGGAGGTTCTGATGCTGGGGGGGGGGGGGGGGGGGAGGGTCAAGGAGAAGGGCTACTTACTGGCTTTGCTCCTTATGTCTTGTTCAGCTTCCTTTCTTATAGACCCCAGGACCACCACTGCAGGTGTCCCCATGCACAATGAATTGGGCTCTTTTCAATTGATCACTGAGAAAATGTCCTATGGGATTGCCTACAGCCTGATATTATGGAGGCATTTTTTTTTTTTTTAAAGTTGAAGTTCCCTCTCCTCAGATGACCTCAGCTTGTGACAAGTTGACATAACACCAGCTGGTACACAGGATTCCTTTCTCAGGGAACCTGGAGCTTTTCAAGACCAGGTGATCAGCCAGCTCCAAGGGATCTGCCTGTTTCTGTCTCCCAAGAACTTCGTTGCAGTCTTCATGCCTACACAGCAAATACTTTACCTGACGAGGTGTCTCCTCAGCTTCTTCTTAATATTTATGTCACACCACTTTAACTCTTAAGTAAGCACAGCATCTATTATTACTGTCACCACGAAACATGGCTTTTGCTCCCGTGGGAATGAGGGTTAGTTTTATTCTGAGCTAAATATGAATGACCATGGCCCAGGTACATGGATTCAGTGTACCCTAGACTGGCATTCACTCACGGAAATGCTCTCATGGTAGCAGAAGAAAGGCAGTCATGAATCAAAGCATTTACCAAGTGCGTTGCTCAGCAAAGCAGGGGACTCTGTACTGTCAGTTTAGACACTATCTGATACCACTCTGGACCTCTGAGTTGGTGGAGGTTAGGTGTGTCAAGCTTAGTGATGCATTCTGAGGGTTTTATCTAAAAGTGAAGGGGATGCCTGGCCAGAGACAGAGGGGGAGTAGTCAATGGTTATGAAAAGTACTAGAGTCAGCCTCTCAGTCTACAGCACCCCAGCTCTCCACAATCACCATTCTATCAGTAAGCCAAACTGCGGAGTCCTTAACACGAGTGGGTGTTGCCTTTTCAGGGGACTTCAGTTCAAAGTACAAACATACCGTTTTCTCTGGATAACTGTTTATCCAGAGAGGACTGCATAAGTGATAAAATGGGGGGGGGGGCATAAAAGGGCGTGTTGGGGAGGTATTCCATAGCCAAGTGAGACCAGACTGGTTTCCTAAGATGCTCCCATGCTAGAAGAATGAAGGTGCCTCACTTCCAGCATCTTTATTCTGTTATACTTCAAGGGAAAATGTGGTGAAGGACGAGATGAGGGCCAGGGAGAGGACAGGCCTCTGTCCAGAGTTCTCCTGTGTTTGTGAATGCCAGTGCCCCACACTGACCTTCTTGTTTTTAAAGTACTGTCACTCTTATTCTAGGCGGCCATAACATTTACTCATGTTTTCCCCAATTAGGCCTGCTGGCACACACCTGTAATCCTAGTGCTTGGTCAGCTGACCCAGGAGGATGATATGCTTGAGAGCAGTCAGGGTGTAGAGCAAGATTCTGCCTCAGATAAGGGAAACAAAGAGAGCTGGAACTCCCGGGAGCAGGGAAGAACCGCTATTGAGTGTTTAAGTGGATCCACCGAGCCGTGATGGCGGCTAGCATTTGTGTCCACTTAAAAATCATTTCTCTCTATTTCCCTCCATCCCTTGGTTCCATTTTTAGTCAATTTTGAAGCTTTCTAAAAATACTAACTGCTTCAAAGTATGAACAGTGTAACTTCTCAGATTTTATATGACCCTCGTCCATCCTTCAGTTTTAACTGTGACCTTTTAAATTAGTCTCTAACTTCTCTCCAAATAATTAAAGTATATGATCTGTTACATACTCAAGCTCATGTGACACCAGCACCCACATCTCTTCCTTGCCGTGAGGCTTTGGGCACAATCTCAGCCTCTTTTCTTGAAACTGTATTTTTCCAGAATACGTAAGAATTCTCTCTTACAATAGCATTGTAGACTACAATGACAAATGCTTCAGCCAGCTCCACCTCAAGATGACCTCAGCTTCACATGCAAGTTCATGGTTAGAGTGGTGGGTTCTCAGGCTGGGCTGCCACACAGAGTCATCTAGAAGACTCTGAAGGCACGAAAGCCAAGCCCTATGCTTAGGTGCTAGTCCAAGGTCGGATCTGGGTTCAGGGAGTTTTAAAATCTTCCCATGTGACTTTATAAAACAACCAGGCCTGGGTATTGCTTCTCTGGCTTATTGCAAGCCTGACTTACACTAGGATATGTGGGTCTAATACCATAGAGGGGAAAATTGTGGTACTCTTCACGTATTGCCTGTGACATTGAGTCCTTTTAAGGATGTCTCACTCTTGCTCTCTATTCTATTCTATTCTATTCTATTCTATTCTATTCTATTCTATTCATATCCTCTATTATAGCAGAATTTACCTTTAGTTCACTTAATGATATAAAACCGAAGCCCATCATTGTCGTGAACAGAGAGATTTCTCCTGCAATATCTTATACTAATCATCCTGTGCACTCCCTTGTTAGATACAAGTCAGAGCTCATTCACCTTTGGTGACTGGTTTATGAAGGTAAGTTGTAATTTTATTCCCACTGGTGTTAGCATCAAGCAGTTACTGTGTTTCCCTTAAGGAGGCATTGCTTAGCAACAGAGTGTTTCCATATGTCTTCCTCCACTTGAATTGCTCTCCCATCTTTTGACATCGTTTCTTTTCTCTGATCCCCAGAGACTCACTTATAGCTGGGAAAAAATACCCTCTCCCCTTCTTTATTAGAGCTGTTTTTTCTAGCATTTTCAAATACAATTGGATGTTTATCATCATCCAAACTGTACCGAACCGTGGTAATATTGTGGAGATGTCAAATGGCATTTTCCTTTTCCATTGCTGTGATAAAATAACCTGCTGAAAGAAACTTCAGGAAGAAACATTTGTTTTGGCTCACAGTTGCAAGTACAGACCACCATGCCAGAACATCTCTGAAGGGACTCTGGACAGCTTGAGTGTGGTGAGCATGGCTCTGGCAGGCCCTGCCCTTCTCCCCGATTCCCTCTGCCTTGCTAAAACCATCAGATTGCATTTCTAAAGCTAGCCACTAAGCTCTATTCCCTTACTTGGCCACTTCCTCCTCCTGAGGCTGACCACCAAGGTCCAGCTATCAAAGCATTCAAGTCCAGCAATCAAAAGCCCCCTTTGGTTCACCTACTCAACATGCCCAATCAGAACACACCACTGCATGTTAGCCCATTCTAACAAAATCTCACTTTTTTCTCTTCTCAAAGATTACACTTTAACTTTTCTTCCTCGATTAATAAAGGCTTTCTCTGAGAAAACAGGTGTTGGGTTGTGGTTTGTACTCAATCCTGTGTCCAGGGTGGCATGGAATCTCCTTCAGTCTCCGCTACAGGAATGTGAGGCAGCTGGTCACATTGCATCCACAGCCAAAAAAGCAAAGAGTGCCAACTGCTTATGTTCAGCTCACGCCCCCTGCCCCCTCTTTCTTACAGTTTAGGATCCCGGTGTAGGGAATGGTGCTGCCCACAGTTTTTCCTGCTGCCATCAGCCTGATCAAATGCTCCCTCTGAGGCATCGTCAAAGCTTAGTTTCTCAGGTGGGTCCAGAGCGCATCAAGTTGACAGTTAAGATCAACACTAATGATGTTCTAGAGCTCCTTCTTACCCTCTCCTTTCCCCACTTTCTCTTATCGCTGGCGGTCTTTTCCCTTCTACACATATCTTGTTCAGGCCCTACTTTGTTTTGTAATAAAGAGAATGTCATTTTGGCTTTAATTTTTGAGTTTTCCCTATGTAGACTCGGGCATTAGCGTAAGCAGTTAGAGACTTGACCTACAGATGGTGCTGATTTACATAATTACTGCCAACTGTTTTCTATACAATTTTGGACTACACTTCTGGTTTCTACTTCCACCTTTCTGTTTCTTTTCTTTTCTGTTCATTTTCCCTCTGCCTTCTTTCCACCATTTTGTTGTGTGTGTGTGTGTTTTTTTTTTTCTTTTCTTCTTGCCCAGCAATTCTCATCCCCTTTGGGGGCGGGGTCACATATCAGATATCCTGCATATCAGATATTTACAATACGATGCATAACAGTAGCAAGATTACAGGTATGAAGTAGCTATGACATAACCTTATGGCAGGGGTCATCACAACATGAGGAACTGTATTAAAGAGTCACAGCTCTAGAAGAGTGCTTTAGCCCTTCTTTTGCCTGAGTCAAGTGATAGCTGGGAGCCTTGGCTTAAAAACAAAAGGACCAACAAACCAAATATTTACTTCTCTTCAGAGTTTTATAGGGAATTTACTAAAAATTTTAGGGCTGCAGACATGACTCAGCCAGTGTGAAGACCTGAGATTTTTTTTTTTTTTTTTTTGATCTTCAAAATCCCTATAAAAAGTTGAACACAGAGGGACACTCCTGTAATCCCCAGTATGAAATGGGTGTAGAAAACAGGTGCATCCCTGAAAACTAGTGGGCCTGCCTAGGTGGTAAAATTCCAGGCCAATAAGAGATCCTATCTCAAATAGAAGGTGGAAAATATCCAACGACAAGCAGCTGAGGTTCTTCTCTGATCTCCACATGTATGTCATGTACACATACATGCGTGCACACATGCACGCGCGTGTGTGCGCACGCGCGCGCACACACACACACACACACACGCATGGGCGCACACATGCACACGTTCACTTAAATAAGAAGTTAGAGCTGGAAACTTTCATCAAGTCAGTTAAAATCAGAGGAAAATATTTTTCACATCAACACCAAACAATGACAAACAAAACAACATGAATCACAAAGAAAAGTTAATAGCACAGTAATTTCTGGAACTTTCCTGTTTCCTTATGGTTACACCTGCTTTCATGTCGGCATAGCTGCTGGAGCTTTGGCATTTTTGTACTTTTGGATAAACTGCAATTTAGTTTTATGGTCTACAAGGCAACGCTTAATAAACATTGCTGACAGGATGAAAGCTCGTTACTTACTGGGACTTATTATGTCCAAATTTAGTAAAGCCTGAAGAATGTTTTATTGGCTTCATTAATCATTAATGATCAGGGTGATTCTGAATCCACTGAGAATCACAGTATGCAGAGGAATAAAAAAAATCTGGCTTAGATAAATACTATCATTCATACTGTAGGCCCTATATGCCAGAAATAACGAGTTGTGATCAATCATATTTTATTGCTAACTTTAAGTATAAGCAAACATTAATTACAAAATCACTTGCCATGACATCATATGACTCTCCATTTCTAAATACTTTGCTTCGGCTCTGTATGATTCCTTGGACAATTAGCTCTTCCAGGATGTCTGATGACTTCGGTCGCTCTCGACTCTCCAGGAGTTGGGGTTTATTGATTAGTTCATTGGACACTGGATCTTCCAAAAGGAAAAGAATAAAGACAGAAAGTTAAGAGTAGAGAGTTTATCACTCAACGAAATGGGGGCTGGAGTGGGTAAGAGAGCTTATTGCAAGATCATGAAGACCCAAGTTCAAATCCTTAGTGCCCAGTGTAAAATGTCCCACATAGTCATCATGCCTACAACCCCAGCATTTTTTAGGGGAGCAGGCATGGAGACAAAAGGATCACTGGGCCCTGCTAACCATCAGTCTAGTTCCAGGCCCAGAAAGACACACTGTCTCCAGGGAACGAGGTGGGGAGTGATAGATCAGGACACTAGTACATCCTTTTCTAGCCTTTGTGCTCCCAGACATGTGCACCCATGCACACTCTAGCATACACAGCACACACATGCACCATCCTCACACACTTACATGCACGATCGCCAAGTAAATAATTTTAAAATGCTAAATGGATGCCTTAAGCCAGTGAATCAAATCTTGTCTCAACACTTTTCTCTAAATATCCTGGTTTTTTTTACATACTTTTATGATTGACTTATTCAGTGTGTGTGTGTGTGTGTGTGTGTGTGTGTGTGTGTGTGTGTGTGTGTGTGTGCGCGCGCGCGCGCGCCAGCATGTGTGTTTTGAGGGAGCTGGTTCTCTCCTTCCACCATGGGGGTTCCAAGGATTGAACTTAGGTTTGCAGTGCCTATCTCCAACCCCAGTCTCTGGTTTCCATTATAAAGCTCTGTAATTCTTTGAAGTTCAAGTTTTTGCTGTCTTAACAGAGGGCATGCATTGGCATTATCTATTCTTTAGGTAAGGAGACTCGTGTGAACAGAATCAAGTCTTGTCTCGGTGCTGCTATGTTTAGTCTTTTTGTTGTAACAACTTTCATATACTCGGGCCAGATGTCACTGATTTGCTCCACTAATTACAAAGCTCAACAACAGCAAAGGCTGGAGACATTCTTAAGGTGACTCTTGTGAGCTGCAGTTTGGTTTCTATGATTTGTACACAGAAAGTAAACAGCATGAAGTTGCCAAGGGCTGCCTGGCTCTGCAACCCTGGTATACAGTTTCACCATCTGCTAAGTCTACAGAGAGAAAGCATGCTTTTTTGGAAAGAGTCCTTGAACTGGACCAGGGTTAGAACTAGATCTTATTAATGATTTTAAAGATGAGGCTTGGAGCTAGTTACAGGAGAGGATTTACGAACTGCACTCTTCAGGGGGCCTCCTTATTGCAAATCATCCATTTGAAGAAACGGCCACCTCCACACCTTCAGATCATAAAACAAAGGGTGAAGGCTTGCGTTCCAAAGAAGGCTCTGCTTCTCAAGTCAGAAATGACACTGTGCAGAGCCCTCTGAAGTGAACGTATTTCAAACAGTCCACTGTGTTCAAGGGATGGAGGCCTCACACATGTTCCTAACCTCCGTGATTACAAAGACAACTTTTGTGGCTTTTTGTGGTTTGAAAACATATGCAGAGATGGCTACATATGCTGACCAGCTGTTTCTCATTTCAGGCCGTTAATCCACCTGTCACGAGAGAGGGCTCTGACTGACCATCACATGGCATCAGTAAAGGGCCACCAGCTCAGTACTTTCCAGAGCTGGCTCTTCAGACTTGTAGGTGTGAGAAACCCAGGCCATTCTCACTGCAAAGTGCTCTTCACCGAGTCTTACAGGAAGCGCTCAAACATGCAAGCAGACCTAGAACTTGGTAAAGGTAAATGCGTCCATGGAATCAGAGCGATTTTATTGTTGTCACTGGTGTTAAAAGATGGATTTGCCTAGAGTGGGGCACATGCCTATAACCATAGAACTCAGGAGGTGGAGGCAGGAGAATTGGAGCTTCACATTATCCCTTGATATTTGAGACCCCATATCAAACCCAAACCCAAAACAAATGAAAAAAGGTGGACCTACCGGGAAGGGTTAACATGGTAATAACTACTATTTATTGTTTATTCACCTGCATTGCGCTAAGAGCTTTATAATCTGTCTAGCATCCAGTTCAAGTACCAGTCTGTGAGAGAGGTGCTATTATCCCTATTTTACCAATAAGTACTCTGATATGATAGAGGTTAATTGTTCAAGGGAATGAGACTAGTTAGAGTGGCAACTAGGACTGAATCCAACTTCAACACCAAGTTGTTAATCACACTATTCTCCTTCCTAAATATGAGTAGTTGAACCACAGTATTCAGACTCTCTCCCAGATGTGTTTCTAAAAGGGTGTCGCTAACAAAAAGGAATGAATGTAACCATTCTAACACAATGTCTTGTGAGTCTACTAAAGTATTTGTCTTAACAAGTACAGTAACTAATATAGACAGATTCTTAGAAAATGCCAGTCATTTCAACTCGTTCTTCTGTTTTCTTGGAACATTGGAGCTTATTGAGGATAGGGTTTTAAAAAAAACCCTGTGTTTCTATTTTATTATGAAGTATGTTATCTCATTGATGTGACTAGCTGACAAAAAGCAACTTAAGGGAGGAAGGAAGGTTTTATTTTGGCTTACAGTTTGGAGACTACAGTCTTCGAGGAGATGAAGGTATGCCATTGGGAGCAGCTTGGCCTGTGGCACTGACCAAACAGCATAGACTATGCTTGGGTGTTTTCCTCCTTTTTTCATTTTTTATTCAGTCTAGGACCCCAGCTCATGGGATGGTGCCACTCATATCCACTGTGGGTCTTCCTTTCTCAGTTTATCCACTCTGAAATCATCCTCACCGATGTGTCTGTTTGAGGCTTTTCTTAATCCAATCCAGTTGAAAATTGAGATTAACCATCATATAAAGGGGATTCTTGGTTACCATAGTAAATTTAGGGAGCATTAAAACACCCAAAATGGAGGAACAGTGTAGGAAATTAATGGCCTGCACATATCAAGGTCTTAAAAGATAGAAAATGGGTTGGAAAGATGTTTTGGCAGGGGAAGGACTTGTTGTGCAAGCCTAAGAACTAGAGTTTGTATCCCAAGAATCTGGGTAAATGTAATATTCCACCTGGAGTGCCAGCATGCAGGAAGCAGAGACAGGGACCCCCAGAGACAGATGGCTAGTTAAAACAGTAGTCTCTGGCTCTCCTAACACACTCTGTCTCTCTATATAAGGCAGGTATCAACTGAAGAAGATACCTGCTGTGAATCTCTATACACATACATGCACCTATACACATGTACCCCGTATACACACAAGCATTATTGTATCAGGTAGATATCCTAGAACTGGAGTTACAAGTTGTCAGCTACCTTATTTGCCACTGGGAACCAAGCCCAGGTCCTCAGTACCAGCCATAAGCGATCATAACCACTAAGCCATCACTCTGGCCCCTATTTAAATCCTAACTTGTAGTGAGAGGAGAGACAACAGGGACGAGGAATAAAAGTTTTTCTCCTAACTAAAACAATATTCTCTCCCTCTGGATCTGTGCTGTTCATTTTGTTCCAAAGGCTGACCAACTATAAATAAGATGTCATCACTCAACAGCAAGGAAGAACTCAAAGGATGGGAAACCACAGCACTGCATCAGAAGGACCACAAATAGTTTTTAAACAGGACACTAGATCATAATTACTTCTTCTACGTTTTTACTGTGTATTTGCTGCTGTTGTGGATGGGGAGAGGTAAGGGAGCAGTTTAATGAAGGGTTTTATTTATTCTTACAAATGTAAACCTCTCCCTGAAGAAGAGGACAACATAGTGGGGTTTACATTCCCTTAACCCCTGTGATTTCTACTCCTAAAATGTGTTTCCAATTCTCAACAAAGTCTCTTATTTTTTTTTAAAGATGGTTTTAATTATTTTATCCACAAGATTAATGGCTAGCATTACTTACTCACAAGATAAAGACCTAAGACTAAATTCTCATGTCTTGGAGATAAGAATCTGGCCATTTAAAATACACTATGACCCAATAAGAAGTGATCAATGAGCCATCAAATACATGCATTATATATTTAGAGGTCTACCAGATGTCTGGGGGATATCAACAAGAACAGAGACAGAGGTTACCTGAATTTGCTCTCCCATTTGTTTTACTGAGAGATGGAGAACTTTCTGGAATAGTCCCAGGCAAGCTTCCCATCTGAGCTTGTTGGTCCACACTTTTGGCATTGTCTACAGTGTCCCTGTGCCATGCAGCATCAGTTTGGGGCCTGCAATTCTCTTTGGAAGAAGTCACTCTGACATTAGCCTGTGAAAAGAGAAGAGTTTGTTGAGCATTGAGATTTCTTAGGAAAAGGAGGAACAGTATAGCAGGGACCACTTTGTGAGCATTTACCAATTAGTGTCTGCAGTAGTCTGACTAGTAATCCCAGTTTATGGATGTTGTGAAGTGAGCGAGCAGATGGGATTGAGTAAAGCTCTCGAGATGGCAAGGCTGTAGGAATTGCTCATGGGAACCCCAGATGCAGCCACAATTGTTCTTGTAACCCTGAGTCCCCGCAGTAGCCCTGTTGAGAGGCGGCAATATCGTGAGAATGATAATCTCTTCAATGGGATCATAGCTGAATGGGCTTAGGGTGTGGTACCTAGTAAGAGGAAATAGGTCATTGAGAGGTGTATCTTGTCTCCAGACCCTCGTGTTCTGCTCTCCCTACTTCCCATTTGCAATAAGATGAACAGCTTTGCTCCATTAAGCTCTCTGTCGTTATGCTTTGCCTCGCAGCAATAGGGCCAGTTGCCCATGGATAGAAGCCTCTGGAATGTCTAGCAAAAAAATAGATCCGTCCCACTTAAGATGTCCCTCTCACACATTTTGTCATAGCAACAGAAAACTTACTAACATAGAAAATTATTGATACTAAGAAGGAGGCTCATTGCTGTGGCTAACTCCTGGTTATGTTGTTCAGAAATTGTGGAACAGGACTGTGGAAGAAACTTGGGAGATACAGGGTAAAGGAACCCTACAATGCTGTAAGCAGAGCTCAGCGAGAAATTGTGAAGAGAGCATAGAAGTCCAGAGTACCAATAAAAATGCTCATAGTAAAAAATGTTCTCATGAGGTTTCCCATGGAATGGGGATTCTATTGGGGATTGGACAAGGAGCCATGACTTTAAATTCTAGCAAAGGGCTCTGCGTTCTTCCCAGGCCCTAAGAGTTTCTGTAAGGCTAAATTTCAAGTTGACAAACTAATCTGCTAGAGAACATTTGAGGGAATAAAACATTCACATTGTGGCATGGATATTGCTGGTTTCCTTTAACCCAATTTAGCAAAACTCAGAGCAGAGGGAATAGAAAGAAACTTGCCATATGGACAGAAAAGGACCATGTTTGTGCTTGGTAGGGAAATTAGCACCATTAAAAGGAAGCCAAGTATTTGGCTCTGAGATAACAGGAAAAGTAACAGGAATCATCCTGTGGCATCCATCAATGGCTCATTATAACTCACTGGAGAGACTTGGCTTTGAGACGAGCACTCTGGAGAACCTGGCTATACAGGGCTACCTGGAAAGCATTTTTTTTTCTATGTTTGGTCATCTGTGTACACAGAGATATCCGAGGTTATTTTCAAGGAGACCTGGTTACTTCCTCCTAAGTACAGTCCTTTGGCATCTTTCACATGATGCTAGTTTTTCCCAGGCATCTAGAATGCAAGAGTTATGGAGTGGTGGAGACGTCCACGAAGATTACTAAGGAAAGCCTAGGGAGCCACACAGTTGCATGGCAGGGTTAACATGCTTGCAGGTATGCCCCTCTGAAAGGGCACGGTGAGAAGCTACAAGGGTGAAACCTAAGCTGCAACAGAGACCCTGGGATGTCATGGAAAGCAGGGACAAGGAACATCCACTGAGGAAATTTCTGCCTGTGATCACTGCCAGCTGCAGAAGGCAGTACAGGCTTTGGCCAACAAGGCTGCAGGGTGGGGTTCGCCAAGACCTTGAGGTCCACATCTTGCCACCACATGCATCTGATGCCCAACATGGAGAAGAGAGTTTCCCGTTTGCCCTGCTGAGTTCCAGTCTGGTTTGGTCCCTTCCTTCCCACTCCTCTCATTTGGGAAGGAAATGTTCAATCTGTGTGACTGCATTTTTGAAGTATATAATTTTTATAATTTTCTCCTATGCTTTTAAAAAAATCGTTAGTAGCGATCAAGTTTGGAGCCTTGTATGTTGGTTGTAAGCAGATGTGCTATCGCTGAAGTATATCCCCCAGCTTTTGTAATTTTTATGTGGACTCACAGCTAAGGAATTGATGCAAGTCTTAGTCTAACCCATATGGAGGGATTGTGAGGTACAAACCACCATTCTGAGCCTTACTGTGAACACCAGGGTGAACAAGTCACAGTCATTAATCAGGTGTGAAACTAGAGATACCACTACATAAAAACATATTTAAAATAAATACTGGCTTTGTAGTTTAACATGTAATTAACCCCATTAAAATAATCAATTAATATAGAAGAAGATTGTGATTGTCATCTGTATCAATTGGGATAGGATATGGTAGTCTGTTTTTCAGTCAAACTGTAACCTAAGCATTATGGAGAAGGGATTTTTGAATACATAATTGCATCTACAATCAATTGACTTAAAGTAGAAAAGATTCTTTAGACCATTGGGGTGGGTCTCCTCTTATCAGTTGGAAGGCTTCTGGAGTTAACCTCAGGTCTACCTGAGGGAGAAAAAATTGAGCCTATGCATTGCAGTTTCACATCTAGTCTGTCCTTTCTTTTCTCATCCTGTAGGGGTTGGGCATTGCTGACCATACATTTATCTTTCCACCCACCAACCCACCCATCTCCTCATTCATCCACTCATCCTACTGTGTCTGTTCCTCTGGTAGAAACCTGATGGATGCAGAGACTCAGTAGAAAAGGGTAAGTACCATCCCCCAGACAGAAGCATTATAAACATGTTGATATTATCACCTCCTAAGTGTATTTGCTCATGTAAGAGTTAAAAAAGTAAATTAGAATTTTCCAAAACACCAATGAAAAGAAGTTCGGAGTCATGCGGCCATTGGGAGCTACAAAATAAAATTTAAGAGTTCCTGCAGAAAGTTAATCAGGGAGTAGCTGTAAGACACAGAAACTCCACTCCTCAGTTTACGCCCTAGCAAAATGAAAATAGTATTCAGCTCAAAACTTGCACGTAGTGCCTATCGTTACTATTCATAATGTTCATAAGGTGGAAACAACTCAACTCAAATGTCTATCTGCTGATGGATAAGAAAAGGAAATGTAGTGTAATCATAGAAAATATTATTTAACAATAAAAGAAGATTAAATGCTGACACACGTCACAACATAGACATATAAAAACTTTCTTAAATAAGAGGATCCAGTCACAAAGGCTACTCATTCTTAGGCCAGGTGAATTCAGAGGTAGTAAGTGGGTTCAGAGACCATGCAGGGTAAGGGGATGGGATGAGTGAGGGGAAGAGGATCGGCTACTCATAAGTAGTTATTTCTTCGGGGAGGGATGTACTGAAAATAGATGACACAAATGGCTGTCACCTGCATATTTTAGGGGTGAACAGTATAGTGCATGAATTATACTACAATTAAACTAGCAATTAAAACTGAAACGGAGCAGGTTCTTTGTGAAGTTATATATTTGTATAACACATTTTTCCCACTGTATTATATTGCAGGCATTTAATTGATTTGACCTCATTCTAGTTAATGGAGAAGAGTAGTTGTTTACAGACAGTGATATTAGTTCATTATATGGTTTGCCATGTAACCGTACCATAATTTACTTAGCTCATTCCTGGGACTTCTAAATCAGGATAAAATTATACTTGTTCATATACATATTTGTTAATTGGTTTAATTATTTTGTTATAGTTCCCAGATGGATGCATTCTTGCTGAAAGGCTATGCACTTCCAATACTCAATGTATTTCCAGAAGGTTCTCCATAGTCACTGCACCAATTCATAAGTCCCTGCTCCTTGCTTATATAGTCTGCAAGCCTCTGATACAAGACACTGGTCCCTGTGAAACATTTCATGGTCTCATAGCAAAGGAATAAAAATGTAGTAGGGTTTCCTTCCACCTGTCCATGGTCATAGGCATCATCACCAACACTGAGAAAGCAGACTCCAGAGAAGAGCTGTCTTAGTTAGGGTCGCTATTGCTGTGATAAAACACCATGACAAAAGCAACTTGGATGGGAAAGGGTTTATTTGGCTTAGACTTCCATATCACGGTTCATCATAAAAGGAAGTCAGGACAGGAAGGAACCAGGAGGTGGGAGCTGATGCAGAGGCCATACCATAGATGAGTGCTACTTACTGGCTTGCTCCTCATGGCTTGCTCAGTCTGTTTCCTTGTAGAACCTAGGGCCACCAGCCCAGGGATGGCCTGACCTCCAATGGACTTGGCTCTCACTCATCAATTGCTGATTAAGAAAATAGTCTACAGGCTTGCCTACAGCTCAGTCTTGTGGAGGCATCTTCTCAACTGGGGTTCCCTCTTCTCTGATGATGATAGCTTATGTGAAGTTGACATAAAACTAACTGGTACGGGAGCATTTACAGATAACATACCTACACCACCTACAACATATAATATTCACATGTACACTTATTTGTTATGTCTAGTAAAAGAAAGTGAGCTTACTCTAGTTTCTTTTCTATTGTGACAAAAACACCCTGACCAAAAGCAACTTTGGGGAGGAAAAGATTTATTTTGTTTATACTCCCAAGCCCATCACTGAGGGTAGTCAGGGCAGGATCTCAAGACAGGATCTTGAAGCAGAAACCATGAAGTAATGATACTTATGGCTAACCTTCTGACTTGCCTGGAGGTCCGGAGCATGTTTAGCTAGTTTTCCTATACAGCACAGGACCCCTTGCCATTGGGGTGGTGCCTCCCACAGTGAGATGTGCCCTCTCTTACATCTGCATCAATTATCAATCAATACAGCCCCTCCACAGGCATGCCCACAAGCCAGTCTGGTCTGGGCAATTCCTCAATTTAGGCTTCTTCCCTCAGATGACTCTAGAATGTGTCCAGCTTTAGACATTCTGTGATGCTGTCTTCTCAGGGACTCATAGTTCCTGTTGAGCTTATAGCTGTGTATGAATCCTATTGTGGATTCTTTTCCTAGCTTTAAGATATTTTAAAGCAGTGATAGTAAGAGGAGCATTTCCCCAGGTTCTTTGCATTTTGTACTCATTTTTTTTTTTTAAAGCAGTAATGCATCATGTGACATGTAAGGACTGATTTTGTCACTTAACATTTCTAAATGGAGATACCGAAACAATGTAAGAGGCTTAACAACAACCACAGCAGCCACAAATATGATGACAAAAAACCACTTAGGAACTTGAGGGTTTATAGACTGGAAGAGTTGGTTTCCTTCCCCCACATTCTTCAACTTACAACTTAGAATAGATTTAAACACTGCAACTTCAAATGATCTTACACTCCTCACTGCAGCTACTTGGTTTGGGAGCCCCAGTGAGAATCTCCACCCATCAGCATTTACAGACGGGTACTTTTGAGTCCTAGTGGTGAATAAAACTTAATGTGTAACAGACAGAACACAATCTTATATACCAGCCTTCACTTTGTAGAAAGAGATGAAAAGCTTTTCTATTTGGAAAACATCTTTCAAATGTCATGTCAATTTGTAACCCATTTTAGAAATATTGGTCCCATTTCATGATCTAGATTGAGGTAATCGTAAATCAAAGACACTAGCAATACTGACAGATAATTGAATCTGTGCCCATTGAGGATGTAGCCAACAGTGCTCAGGTCTACCTATGTATGCAAGGTTTATATTTCACACACACAATTTCCATATTGTATTAACCTATGTGTATTACATAAGAAAGGGTACTGGGCAGAATGATGGAAGGAGCTTCAAGATGAAGCTGTCAAAGTGTAGATTCAATGTGTTTCAGTATTTTATATGTTTCAATGCCTTGAAGATAACACTTTTTTAAAAATCAAGTTTAGCATTAAAAACTTGTAAGTCCAAAGCTGACAGCTGTGAGAGCCACCAGCATTCTAAAAAAAGACACCAGTTAAAAAAAGACATCAGCTTCACTATAGACAGGTGTCTGTTGTTTGCTTTTTATGGAGTGTGTGTGTGTGTGTGTGTGTGTGTGTGTGTGTGTGTATGTGTGTGTTTAAGTAGTGTAAGCACTGTATGTACTTCTGTAGCTTCTTTTGGGAAACATATTTTCCAAACAGCTTGGCAGGAATTACTTGATGATACTCCCTGAGCTGAAATCTTCAATCACTTCATGAGCAGAAGGGTGTATAAATACATTTGCCTGTGGACCTATGGGAAGCCTTTGTTCCCCAGAACTAGAAATTTTGCTAATTTACTTTTAGTAATTTAATTACAAACAGCAACCCCTCAAAATCCACTCAGGAATGACTATTTAACAAGATTCAAGAGGGCTGAGAAACAGCTCAGCAGGTACAGCTTTTGGTGTGCAAACATGGAGGGTATGAGTTTGAAGCTATAGCACCCACATAAAAATCTGAGTGTGGTGGTATGTGTCTGTGTTCCCAGTGCTAGAAGACAGACAGGGAGATGCCAGCGGCTTGTTGGTTAACCCGTGTAGCCAATGAGAGTGCCAGAGTCAGTGAGAGATGCTCTCTTAAAAAAACAAGGCACAGGCCAGTGAGATGGCTCAGTGGGGAAAGCACTTGCTGCTAAGTCCAGTGACCCAAGTTCAGTTCCTGGGAACCACATGAGAGAAGGAAAAATTGTCTTCTTCCAGTAGTTCAGTGACCTTCACTGGTGTGCATACATGAGATATAAAATGTAACACAAATGTAGCGAGCAATAGAGGAAGATACACAACATCAACCTGCAGCTTCCACAAAAGCATGGATGCATGCATCTCCCCTCACACACATGTGCATGTACACAGACATGCTTGCACACACACACACACACACACACACACACACACCATTGTAATAAGTAAGCTAGTCCTTTTTGCAGTAAAGAAAGCATGACTTGTATCAGATATTAGAGAAAAAAAAAACCTATGAAGAGTCCTTCTTGATCTCTCTCTTAATCCAATCCTAGGCCAGGAACGTTGAGTTACTCATACAGAAAAAGAATATTTCTCCTATTGAGAAAAAAATGCCCATGTTTTTCCTATTATGATGCATTATTTTTCTGCAAGGTATTCACACCTCTTTAGACTATGGTAAAAGTGAACAGGGAGTCTATAGACAACTCCCAAGAATTTTAATTTAGAATATGCATTTAAAATGCTAAGAAATGTAAATGCTTCATACAAGTAAACATGTTCATCTCGTTTTTTTTTTTTTTTTTTTTTTTTTTTTTAAAGTCATCTCTGAACTCCTAAACTCTAGCTCCTCTGCGTTAGGGAGAGTAATGGAGGCATTAGTATTCTGATGGCCACTGAGTGTTTAATTAGTAATAATCATATGCTTCCCAGTTCAGATTTCCAAAGTCAAGTGCACGAGAAGAGAAAATGTATGCAGGAGTCAAGTAAGTCTATTTTCCAGTAATTTGAATGTTGAGCTTCCTCTTTTCCATCACCATTAGTGTCCTTTTGCTGCTGGAAGACGGGGACACAGTAAGGAATCCGGGAGTGGGGGAGGGGAGAGCATGGACTCACAAAGCATTCATTAGTGGCGGGCTTGTCCGATTCCCGTGTGCTATAGATAAAATGACAAAGCCTGTTTCTGCCTATAGGGACAGCACGATGGGAGGCAGAATGGATACAATAAATGAACAACATAAGCTCTTTCTTCAGGAGAAGGTGGATCAACCTTGCCGGCATGGTGGCCGGGAGCAGGACCTATCTAGGAGAAGCAATGGAGAGGTGACTAGGAGTTGTCTAAAAGATGAGGCTGTGTGACCTGTACAGGGAGAAAGGAAGTCCCGACAGGGGAAAACCAACAGGTGCAATGATTCCTTGGGAATGGAGAAAGGAAAGTGCTTGCTGAACAACAGGGAGGCTTGCTTAGAACAAGGAAGTGGGGAAGGAGGAAGCTGGGGAGGATGTCAGGGTCAGCTCAAGGAGGAACATGGATGGCTAAGCCAAAGATGCTAAGATCTTATGTCAGGATAATAACAATATTGTCATAATTTATTTTCTGCTCTTGTTCTGTGTGAAATGGGGATGTGAGTGCTTTTTGTGAATTAAATTCACTCAGTCCTCACAATAATTTGACAAAGATAAATATTACCATTTCTGTTTGTTTTTGGTTTTGTTTTGTTTTTTGGGGTTTTTTTTTTTTTTTTTTTTTTTAAATAGAAAAAAAAAGGCAATGTACAGGTTAAAGGATTGGCCTGTAGGAAAGTCTAGGGGGACATTATTTTGATTATCAATTGACATAGAAGGACCCAGCCCACTGTGGGCAGCACCATTCCCTGGGTAGATGGTCCTGGGCTGTAGAAAAAGGCTACGTAAGCACAAGCCTATGAATGGGCCAGCGAGCAGCACCTCTCCATGGTTTCTGGTTCACATTCCTCCTTAAGTGTCTGTGACCTGAAGTTGAGTCAAATAAATCCCCATCCAAAGTTACTTTTGGTCCTGTGTCATTTGTCACAGCAACAGAAAGGAAACTGGAAAGATATCCATGACCCCTTCCAGGCTCCATGGTGGCTTGACCAATATACTAGTCCTTCTGACTAGGGTATTTGATACTTGGAAGGACTTGACTTGTGGCCCTGACACCTGGTCTATGTAATAAAACCGTATTTGGTGATAATTATATGGTTGAGCAAATAAAAGTGGATATAAAAGAAGTATGAACAGTGAAAATTTTCTTATGTATAATCATGCCCGAGAAATAAATTTAAAAGATAAGGAATCTTAGCACAGTAATTCTAAATTACATAAATATACTTTTTGGGAAAAGAGAGCAAATGCATGCCTGTGTGTTAATCCAAAGCAACAATAACTAAGATGGCCAGAGAGCTTCCATGGAGCTCAGGAGCCAGTGGAGGAGAAGGGCCTTCAAAGCAGATGTGTGCTGGTAGTAAGCCTGGGATGCTTTAGCAGGAGTGGGTCTCTGCACTGAGGGATGAAATGGAAGCTGATCTGTCCTGCTACACAGTGAGATCTAGGAATGGCATTCCATAGGGCCGGAGAAGAGCATGGGAAAGGCAGTGCAGTGCGGGCAGGGCCTAGAAACAAGCACTATAGGTCATTTGGCCTGGAGGACCAAGAGTCTCTGAGAGAGGAGGGGCAGTACGGAGAGCAAGACATTAGCAAGGAACGATAGAGGGCTGATACGTGAGGAGGAGATGTTTCTTGAGAAGACCGGTGGCAGTGTGCTGGTAGAGCAGTTAGGTAGTGACAGGAAAGGCAAACGATGCCCAGTCCAATATCATCCTTGGCTACATAAAATTTTGTCTCAAAAAAAAAAAAAAGTATTGGTGTCGTAAACTCAGTCACTGTTTAAGAACAGAAAGCAGAATACGGCATTTATATCGGTGGCTTCTGGACATAGGCTTCTCCCTGAACATCAGAAACTGTCTGGAGTCTCAACTCTACATCACACCCCAGTTGGCTCTCTCTCTCTCTCTCTCTCTCTCTCTCTCTCTCTCTCTCTCTCTCTCTCTCTCTCTTGCTGTCTATTATCTATCTATCTATCTATCTATCTATCTAGAGATCGGGTCTCTTGTGTCCCAGGCTTGCCTTGAACTCACTGTATAGCTAGGATGACCTTGAATTCATGATCTTCCTACACCCACTCCTGAGTGCTGGCATTACAGGCACGCACTCTTACACCTGAGTTGTGCACTGTTAGCATGGAAGTCAGGTCTTTGTGCATGCTAGGCCAACACTCTACCCACTGAAGCACACACTCAGCCCTTTAGGTTTGCTTTTTATGTCCACTCCAGGAGCTCTGGCATGCCACACTTGAGCCAGGTGCTATCACTGCCCCCTGAGCATGCTCACACTGTGCCTGCTGAGAAGACAGTGAATGCTTTTCACACAGCAGCCTTAAGAGTGCCTTGTGGAAAAGGTGGCCCTGAGTGGCCATATGCTGTTCTTGCCAGCCTGGAAAACGGGGTTACAGGCTCCCTTGCACTTTTTAAAAGTACGGTTTTGATAATGATGTATAGGGTGGACCTCTCCTTGGGTGACCCCCAATGAGTTGGGGTCTTGATACCATTGAGATTGTTCCTTCCGTTGGTGAAATTAAAACTTTCCTGATGGAAGGAATTCTAAAGAGACTTTTGTGCTCCTCCCTCTGGGTATCAGACAATTGAGGCAATGGTCCCCAAGAAGTTGAAATTTCTCCCTGAGTCTCAGGCTAAGAGAGTAAACAGCTAAGAGAACAGGCTAAGAGAGTTGGTGCAAGTCAGAGGCAGGCTTTGTCTCTTTCATACAGATGGAAAGAGGCACTTTTGATGGAGAGTCTGGAGCTGAGACCATGATGGGGTCAGTGATGGGCAAGACCATTGTGTGTGTGTGTGTGTGTGTGTGTGCGTGTGTGTGTGTGTGTATGTTTGTTTGCACATACGCATATACAAATGTGTACATAATAGAAAACAATTTTCACGAGTCAGGTCTTTCCTTCCACCATATTGGGATTATGGCGTTGAACTCAGGTCTTCAGGCTTGGCATAAACAGTTTTACTCACTAAACCACTGTTTGCTCTGTTTAGACCTACCCCTCATGTGAGGACCCCAAAGATAGACTTGGGAAGTCACTGGGCTTCTTATTTTGTTCCTCTTCCCAATGCGGCTACATTGAAATTTTCTCCTGCTTTTCACTACTGTCTTTTAATTGGCAGATGGAGTATAGGTTGGCCAAGCCTAGCTTGTTAAGGCTGGTGGGCCTAACTGCTCTTAGGGAGTTGGGGAAGGATGATAAATGGTCCAGCCGCTGTGCCCCACTGCACTGTGGGAACTCCCCCCTCATACCTCCAGGTAAATGATACAAGCCTGAGACTCAGTGGAAAGACTGGAAGGAGAATCTTAAAAACCAGGTTCCCTTTAGCTCTGTCCCCCAAAAAGCTGCACAGCCCAGAGAATGTAGCTAGAAGGTTGACAGAGCTCTCTGTGCTGCAAATAAATACAAAGAACAGGGATGCTGGGACCAACATTAGCTGGCAGCTCCCAGGAACTCCCATCTTCCCCTGACAAATCAGGATGATGGCAGAAAACACAGCCCCTCCTGTTAACCTGCATACACTGGGGGTGGGACCTCGTTCTCGCATCTGCAGACATAGATCCACAGAGACATGTACACTTCCTTGATTTAGAGACACTAGCCAACAGTGGCAGAATAAACTGCTGTCTCTTTATTTACATCCTCAGTCACACACCTGAGATGGTTCCAGACCACTTCAGAGCTTCCAAAGTGTGGAAGTGTGGGAAATCCTGTCTCTCCTTGTCTCTCTCTTTTTGCCTCTCCCTGTCTCTCTCTTTCCCTCCCCCTCTCCCTACTCTCTCTCTCTCTCTCTCCTCTCTCTCTCTCTCCTTCCCTCCCTCCCTCCCTCTCCCTCTTCGCTGTCTCTCTGTCTCTGTTTCACTGTCTTTCTGTCTCTCTCTTTCTCTTTTTCTCCTCCCTCCCTCCCTCCCTCCCTCCCTCCCTCCCTCCCTCTCTCTAACAGTGTCTTGCTGTGCAGCCCCAGTGTTCACTTTGTAGTCCAAGCAGCCCTCAAATTGCCTGCTGGGGTTACAGGCAGGAGCGCCACAAAGCCTGTGATTATTACCTTAGATCCCTCTTCCCAGCCTTTCCTGGGCGAAGGCAAGCGGCTCAGGCTCTGGTCCTCTGCTTGCTGGGAAGGTCCGCAGCCCATCGCTCCTCCTCTCCAGGCTAGGCTGTGCCCCTGAAGCTCCTGTCTAGTCCTGGAGTCCTCCTTTCCCAGTCCCTGCCCAGCGTTCCCTCCTCCCACACCTCCAGGCTGGGTAGAAGGTGCTCCGCTATCTGGGCAGTTGCTGGAAACTGTTGCTACAATAAACCGCCTTACGCAGACCTGGGACTTGAGCAGGGATGGGACTTTTGCAAGGGAAAACTAGAAGCTCTGAGAAGCTATCCAAATCCCTACTAGGACTGGAATTGGTGTCTGCAGGAGAGAGGAGAGGGAAGGGCTGAGTCTGAGAATCCTGCTGGATGCTCCTTTCTTTTTCCGTTGCCCCGGACCTCGGACACGCCCCCACAGCCCTTAACTGGCCCAGACATCACATCCACAGCAGCGCGCAGCAGGCAACGCAGATAGCAAGCAGAAGGCGGTGTCACAGTGCGTGCAACTTCAGAAAAGATAGTCACACAAACAATAACTCCACCCCATGATGACGTGATGAAAAGCACACAGGACCACAAATAAGCCTGGGGAGGTCTTGACATTGTTTTTACCTTGCAGAGTTCACTTTAGGAGTGGTTGCCCTGGGTGGCTAGGGAGTATGTACACTGCAGAGAATGAAACAAACGGTGTCAAGAAAGGCAGAGCGGGGAACTGCGGAGTGCTCGCAGGAGCAGCACAAGGTTCCTTCCTGAGCGTCTGAACTCTTCCATCCTGTTTTCAACGTTGTTTCCCTTTTTGAGGACTGAGAAGGTGGAGGCGAAGAGATACTTGAAATGTCTTAGCCTTTCTTTTTCAAGGCTGTAAGTTTACGCTCAGAGAAGCCAAGTGACATCCCCAAGATCTCCAGGGAGCTAGTTATTGAGGGAGCTGTGACCAGGACCCAGGGGACCTTTCCAGTCCCTCCATGTCTCCAGACTGGAAAATGCAACCCAGGCTTCTTGGAAATGCAAAGCTCCGAGAATCTTCCCAGCGAATCCGGAGGTCTTCACTGTTAAAAGCAGCTAGAGTATATTGCTGCTTTATAACATACTTTTATTTGTTAAGATTGCAGTCCAGGCTGGCCTCAGCTCTCTCTATAGCTCAGAATAACCTTGATTTCTTGATCTTTGTGTCTCTTCCTCACAAGTATGGGGTTTACAGGGTCTGTAATTATTTTTAAATATTTATTTATTTATTTTACTTATTTGCCTGTCAGAGACAGGGTCTTACTATGTAGCCTGGTCTTCAGTATAGAGCCCAGACCTATCCCTGACTCACAGAAAACCCCCTGCTTTGGCCTCTCTGGTACTGGAGTTACATGTGTGAATCACCATTCTGGGGTTTATTTTACAGCACTTAAATCCATTTCACTCTGTTGCCTTCTTGTTGCTCAAATGCTGCTGCTTTTCAAATGAGAAAGATGAATGAAATCCAAGTCCAAGTCTCATAATTAAGAAACAACAAACAGTGAAGATTTGTGAATGAGGAGTTGAAACAAGGCTAATGGGAGTTAGAGAACCATCTCTGGAAGCATGGGCTCATGGGTGAACTTTGGAAAAGTCTCACCTAAGATAATCCAATGCAATAGGCTTACAAATGGTTCTTGGGCAAGTTCGGTGGTGTTGATAAAACTGGAAATCTGTTGACAGAATCTTTTAGGGAATGGATGCAGTGGTACCCAAGTGTGTTATGCAGGCATTTTCTGCAGCATCCTAAGACTATGGTTCCAGATTATGAAATACCCTTTTTCTAGGAGTGTGTTGGGCCCATCACTAGCACTGTTGGGTCCCAGTTGCTAAACACAGCCAGCATCAAAATTAAATCTGGTAACTGTACAATGAATTATGTTTAAAAAAAAAAAAAAAAGGAACAACTGTAAAGAAGATGAGAGACACTCTGAGTAGCAGTGGTGTAGACCATATCTCATTACTTCAAAGAATAGGAAGGAAAAGGAAGAAAGGAAAGGGAGGAATGAGTGAAGAGGAAAATGATGGGGCTAATTAACACCATGTCTATGAAAGGAAGAGAAGCCCTGGCCTCACTCTAGGGAGTTATTTTCCATCTGGGACAATCTCTACTCCAAAACTACAAGTAGGATCCATGATGGTTCTCTTCCTTCTGTCCCTCCTTCCTTGTTGAGGAAAGGGGTCTTTGTTATGGAAAAAACAGAATATTCTGCTTCTCTCTTTCCTCTTCTCCCAATCTCTCTCTTTCTCTCTTTCCTCCTCCTCCTCCTCCTCCTCCTTCTTCTTCTTCTTCTTCTTCTTCTTCTCTCTCTCTCTCTCTCTCTCTCCTTTCCCTTACTATGTGGACAATGCTTTTCTCAGTCAGTCTCACAACAATCCTGCTCAGCCTCCAAGGAATGCTAGGATTGTAGATATGCACCATCGCACTCCACTTACTAGAAAGTTCACCTGCCCAGGAAGGGTACTTAACCTGCAGCAAGGTATTCCAGCCACACAGGACACTACCAGACAAACCAGAGTGCAACATGTCCAACTCCACATTGAAAACTTTCCAATTTAAGTTCCAACTCTAGGCATTTGCAAAAAGCAGGTGCCATCTTTTTTTAGCATTCTTTTAATGCATAGAGATATCCTGCCCTGACTTCCATCCCCCAACACTCTGGACTGCCTCATCTGCCTCATGGTTGTCATAATAGCTAACACCCTGAGCGCTTGCTAAGGACGAGGTCAATCAACACAGTTGATGACTGTTGTTTCTATGCCATCAATCTACTACTGGTTCGGTAAGGGTTAGAAAACCAGGACCCAACTCCAATATTGGCCTTCAGCCTGCTTTTATGTGACCCATGAGTTAAGACCCATGTTTTTAAATGGTTGAAAGAGACCAAGAGACAACCATTATTTAGTAATTTAAAAATGATACAAAATTCAAAATCTAGTGTCTATAATAAATTTTACCCGGATATAGCCCATCGTGCTTGTTTACATATCAGCTACAGGTGCATTGTGGTTACCATGAGCAGAACTAAGTAGCTGTGGTAGAGAGCATATGGCCTGCAAAGCTGGAGAGAGTTGTTATTTAGATTTTATAGAAAATATTCAGGGTTCTTGATTTAAGTTGTTTGTTTATGTTTTGGTTTCCTGAAACAGGGTCTTGCTGTGTAACTCACTACTCTCCTGCCTCAGCCTCCTCTGTGCTGTGATGATAGACATATACCAGTGCTTGGCTTGATCTTGGTGTGCGTGCATGTGTGTGTGTGTGTGTGTGTGTGTGTGCGTCTGTGTGTGTATGTGTGTGTTGGAGGTATAGGGAGGTGTGTGGGACTCAAGAAAGAACAGCAGAGCTCCCAGCCTGTAAGACTTTGAATGTGGCTCCATTCAACTAAGCAGTCCCCTCCCCACCCCCTCAGCTGGAGTGCCCTGCTCCAGAGGGGGGCTGTGCAATATTGAATAAAGCCTTGCTGGGTTGATTTGCTGGTTTGCCTCAGATCTAGGGTGAGAGAGCCTTGCAGTTTCTGAAACATGAGAAAAGAAAGCAGCAGACTGTCTGACAGGGGTAGCAGTTCAAGAGGCTCCTTAACTTCAAAGATTTCATTTTAAAGTTGCAGGTTTCAGGTCTTCACATTCCTCTTACAGTCATTTATATTTCTACTCAATCACCGTGTTTCTGGGATATAGTCCTTGGGGCATCCATTCATTCATTGTGCTACTCAGAGCTGAACTCTCTGTCTCCTTAACCCACTCCATCAGGTTCCACTCCCAAATCAGCCCACAAAATTATTATCACTAAAGAAAACTTGCATCAGAGCACCTCACACAAAATGACAACACAAAGCCCAGGCCTGCCCTCACAACTATACCAGCCAAGGATTTAAATAGAGTTGCGACACAATGCATAATGCAGGCATGTTTGCAATGTCCCTTTAAGGGACTTAGTGTGACAAGCACAGAGCAACCAGAAACAAACAAGCCCATAAACAGGGGAACAATTGTTTGCTGAGCCTCGGCATTAGGCCAGCAATCTTGATGTTTGCTCATTCAATACCAACTGGGTAAACACACAGAGAAAGGCCCAATCTTGAGACACCAGTCAGAAAACCGCAGCTCAGTAGGAAATGTTGCTGAAGTAGTCCCGTGGAATTATAAGACTTCCATTGATATCCGCCCTTGTGACTCTGGGGTGAACCCTGCATAGACATGGAAGTAAGAAGAGAGCTTGATGGGGGGTATGAATGAGGAGGCGCAGTCTTTGCTAAAAGGCATCTAGGAAGTTGAGCATGCCTTTCAGAAACTGGTAACAACTCCTTCAGGTTCCGCTTTGCAGTTTCACACACCGATACCCTCACAATGAAAGAAAAGTAATATTTAAGTGATATTTTTTTTCCCCTTCCAATTTTGGCAGAACGTGGGCCACAAATCGCTGAGACTTTTTAAATTAGCAGTGTTTTTTTTTTTTCATGCTGGCTTTCAACATATTATTTGATGCTCTAGGAGAGTTCGGCGGCTTAAGGAACTGGGGTGGGTGGGGGGGAACGAAAGGAGAAAGTTCTCTAGGAGACTTGATTCTTTTTAAAATTCCTGTGCTGGAATGTGCCTGAAAGAATGGTTGGCCAGCTGGTAAGATTTGGTCCCAGCTGTACTCTGGATTGTAGATGAGCCTCTCAGGACTCCTCTCACCTTTAGTACTAGCCCCTCCCTCTTTAGATGAGGGGGCTGGGTCCTGAGAGGCTAGGGAGTCTCCAGGACCTGGAGCTCTGGTTCTCAAAGCTAGACCTATTACACCTGGAGCTCACTGATTGGCTAAAGCTGGTTGGCCAGTGAGCTCCAGGGACTACTCCCAAGCACTGGGGTTATGGTTGCATGCTGCCACGCCCAGTTCTTACAGAGGTTCTGGGGAACCGAACTCAAATCATCTCTGCTGCTTGCCGTGAGTGCAGATTCTCAGCATCATGAAGAGATACATAAAATCTGTGTTTGTAATTCCTTTGTGCTTGCGATATACCCAGGGCGTCATCAACCCTTCAGATGTATTCACAGCACCAGAACGGACATTTCTAACACATACTCTGTTACAAGTGGATACCTGGCATGTCTCAGAGAGAAAAAAAACCTCAGCCTTCAGAAAGAGAGATCTACTTGAGCCTTTGATCTTGGGAAATTAATTCACTTTCCCCTTTCAGGTTTTCTTTAAGATAGGTGATAACAAGCTGGTAAAGCAATCACTATGCAAGTGCACGATGGCTTAAGTTCGGGTCCCCCGAACCTCTGTAAAAGCTGGGCATGGTGGCATGCATCCATAACCTCAGTGCTTGGGCGTGGTCCTAGGAGCTCACTGGCCAACCAGCCATAGCCAATCGGTGAGCTCCAGGTCTGGTGAGTCATCTTGTCTATAGAAAAAACAAACAAAAACAATGTAGAGAGCCATTGAGAAAGGCATCCAACATTGACACCTGTGCACTTTCAATCTCCCTCATGCAGATGCACAGTAGTGTGCATGTGAAAACACACACACACACACACACACACACACACACACACACACACCACACCTTACACACAGATACAAATGAAAAATAGAGCAAGAGTAGCAGCTTGCTAGTGGTGTTGGTTCACTGACTTAAAGTGGGAGGGATGTCTGTACAGTTCCTACCCTCACTGCAATTATGCAAAGGACACTGAGATGGCTTAGACCTTAAGGGGCTTGGTTTCTACGCTGGGAAAACCAGTAAAATAGTAAATTCTGGCTGAATGCCCATAAGTGCTCAAGTTCAGTAAAACAAACTGGGTTTGTAGTTAAGAGTTCATTGTTTCTTCTAAATCCATGAGCTTAATTCCATCTCACTTTAAAATGTAGTCCTCGGTAATTTCATAGACATTATATTTAGATCATATCCAACCTCTACTCCCCCCAACTCCTCCTAGACATCCCCCACCTCATTTTATGTGGACACAACCCAGCCATCCTCTGGCCCGATGTGTCAGCTAAAAGATTTAAGAAGCTCAAACCATGGAGCCAGCATTGTATCCTCTCATCTCACCAGATTCCAGCCTTGCCTATCTCCCTTCTGGGGAGCTCCCTCAGTAGAGGTGGCTTCATATGGCTTCACCACCCTCTTCTGCTTCTCCCACACCCCTCCTCATCTTCTCTTTCATCGGCTCCACAGTTACCGCAGCCACAGTGAGCCGCCTGGTCTCTGGTCAAAAGCCATCTGAGCCTCACATGGCGTCTTTGACTGATTTCTCTTTCACTGAGGACTGGGAAACTCTGAGGCTAATGTGGTTTGCTGTGGAGGAGAAAGGAGGGTAGTGAGAGACAGTGAGACACACATCTGGAGGACACACACACACACACACACACAGAGAGAGAGAGAGAGAGAGAGAGAGAGAGAGAGAGAGAGAGAGAGAAGGCTTAAAATACTAAGGCCGCACTGAGGCAGCTTTCTCAAACAGGCAAGGTATTTATACGCATTTACAGGTGGGCCCTGAACCAGCTTCCACTGGAAAAGAAGACTTTAGTTCTTTAGCCTCCTGCGGCTGACTGGGCTGTATCCATGCACCAGGTGGCAACACCATCACTGATCACAGAAATGGCTCTCCTCGGTTTTATTCCTCACGTATTTATTGAGCATCTACTTAATAGTCTTCTGTGCCACATTCTGGTCCGCAGCCACTTAGGACCAACTTTTCAGCTGTGCAACCTCCTCCTCCCCTCCTCCTTCTTCTCCTCTCCTCTCCCTCCTCCTCCCCTCCTCCTCTTTTTCCCCTCCTCCTCCTCCCCTCCTCCTCCTCCTCCCCTCCTCCTCCTCCCCTCCTCCTCCTCCCCTCCTCCTCCCCTCCTCCTCCCCTCCTTCTCCTCCCCTCCTCCTCCCCTCCTTCTCCTCCCCTCCTTCTCCTCCTCTTGCTCCTCCTCCTTTGCAGTGGACGTCATTGTTATTATATTATTGTGTGTGATGTTAAGGATTGAATGTAACACATGCTAAACAAGTGTCTCTTCACCCACCACCAGCTGAGCTACAGCTCTGCTCACCAGGCAGGATTCACATAGTGACAACTACTATCAGAGGAATGGGGACTTGCAGACACCAGGGGACCAAGAATGAGAAAACGTCAATCAGAAGACAAACACAAAACTCAGTGCTGGACTGGAAGGAGATATGCTAACTTAAAACTCCAGGTTCGTTTTGCTCACGCAGCAGCAGGTGGTTAGGCCTGACATGCAGGTAGTTACCCATCACCACAGTGCTAGCTAAGTAAGCAAAGGTCCAACACGGGTCGTGTGACAGGCCTGAGCCGTGATAGTTCCTGATGGCTTTAATTCTACCTCATCTGTGTGAATCTCAGAATCCGGTTTCCTTAGCACTTAACAGAGTAGGATGCTGAATACAAGCAGGTGGTGCTGCTGGGGTTGGGACTGTGTTCAGATGCTGACACTTCCCAGAATGCATTGCGGTGGGGACCATTCCTCTCTTTATCAGGTTTTGTAGGCAGCAGCCCCACTGGTGTTCTACAGCACATAACTTCTGAAGACTTGAAAGGAGTAACTGAAGACATATCTGGAGTGGGAAGGCCTAAAATTTTCCTGCTGAGTTTCTTCTTGTCCCCTCTAGAGTTAATCCTGGTGGACTTGCAATTAGACTGAACATTTGCCAGATAAGTGCTGAAAGGGCAGGAGTGACAGTTATTTGCTGCGATATTAGCAAAGATCTTCTCCTAGCAGGGAGGATCTTAATTGCAAAGGGCTCAGAACAATGCAGGAAGACTGTGCTGTCAATTACTCTGAGCATATAGAGGGATAGAGAGCATGTCCAGCCACAACAGGGAAGCATTCAGACTGCTGGTCCCATAGGCTTTTAGCTTTGGTTGAATAAACTTCAGCAACAATTTTAAGATATTTTTATTTCTCACTCCATCAAGAGGAAAAAAAATGTAAAAAACGCTTCTTGTAACATGAGAGAGAGAAAAGAAAGAAATAAAAGAGGCCCATGATTCTTTCTTTCCCCTCAATCTGTTTTATAAAGCAGAGAGAGTAAAAGCTGGTGGGGCAACACAAGGCTGATTCAGGAGAATTGCCATGATCTTTGAGGTCAGCCTGGGCTACATAGCCTGGGGAGACGCTCTACAAAATCCAACCCACCAAACAGCAAACACAGTTCTGGGAGTGGTAGTCCACGTTTGTAATCTCAGCACTTGGGAGGTGGAGATTGAAGAGTCTCTCAAGCCCAAGGCCAGCCTGGGCTACATAATGAGTTGGAGATCAGTCTGGGCTAAGTGAGACCCTGCCTCAAAAAAATTAATACATAAATCCTTACATACCACTTACACAAAGCAAATCAACCAACAAAATAAGGAAAGGCAATGAAACAAAACAGGGTAAGACTGACATTACCTCACTTGTACAGTTACCATACATCATGGCACCCCAATAACTTCATACAGTGCCTTCTCTTCTGGTGCATTGTGGTCCAGAGAGTCCAACCTCCTATCCTTGTGCAGTCACAGAGAGGTATTTTCTGTCTTTGAAGACAAGTGACAACATATGCAACCTGGCTGTTAAGTCCTTAGATCATGGACACCAGACAGCATGGGACAGGGATCCCTGTGAAATGAACACAAATTGGGTGAGCCATATACCCAAATGTCCTCCTAGAGAAAGTCTCTAAGGCATAAAGAGCACAGGGGCAGTGATCCTGGGCAGAGCCTAGGAATGGGCAAAGGACTCAGCTGAGGAGAGAGGCCAGGAGGAAAAGGCTGGCTAGGATTCCTAAGAGCATGGCGACTCAGGTTAGCCAGAGGGAGGATGGGGAGGAGTTGCAGAGACTGGAGTTGTGAACAGGAGACTCATATACATTAGCACAGGAGACAGTTACCCAAAATAGAGAGGGAATTACTAAAAAGAAGCAGAGAGAAGGGACCCTAGAGTTGTTCATGTCTCTTCACACCAGTGAGACTGGAAGACAGGCTTTGTAGTGTAGTGTACTGTGTGTGTGTGTGTGTGTGTGTGTGTGTGTGTGAGTGTGTGTGTGTGTGTGTAAGGTGAGTTAGCCTTTAACTCCGTACTGTGTGATTTTAGCTAGCATACTGTAAAAGAAAGTTCCAGCATGCCTGCTAAATGCTCTGAGTTCCTTACCTAGTGTCAAGTAAGAGAGAAAGAAGCAAGAACTGAAACTGAGCCCACACAATGAAACTGCACACCAAAACTCTGTCTAGAAATTCTGAACATAAAACAACCCTGTGACTCCCAGAGTGAAAGCTGATTGTATCTGACACCTACCCAACATCTTGCCAAGGTTTACAGCGAAGCATGGAACCAGAATTAGAGAAGACCACTCAGACCTTACCCACAGAGGACATGGATGTTTGAATGGCAGGCAAAACCACTAACATGCTGTTCTGGTTTCCTTTCTGTTGCTATGACAAACATCACGACCAAAGCAACTTAGAAAGGATTGATTTGGCTTGTACTTCCATGTTGTCACAGTTCTGTCATTGAGAGAGGTCAGGGCAAGGACTTAAGCAAGGTCTTAAAGCAGAAGCCAAGGGGAACACTGATTGCTGGCTTGCGTGAAGACACACGCCTCACTTGTGCAGGAAATGTTGCTTCCCCTGGAGGCTGGGCCTGCCTGCATCAATTAGTCATCAATTATAAGTAATCAATCTCCCGCACCCCAGGCATGTGTATAAGCCAATCAGATCTGGCTATTCTCTCAACTGAAACTTCTTTCTCAGGTGATGCTAGGCTGTGTAGGGCACTTGTGTTATTATTAGTGCACCACATACACTCATAGAATTAAAGAGAATGAACATGTTAAATTAGGAGCATGAGAGGCATTAAAACGATACAAATGAACTTTTCTTTCTATTTGGTTTTTGAGACAGGGCTTCTCTGCATAGCATTGGCTGTCCTGGAACTCACTGTGTAGACCAGGCTGGCTTTGAATTCATAGAGACCCACCTGCCTCTGCCTCCAAGGGCTGGGATTAGAAGTGTGTGCCACCACTACCCAGTCCAAATGACCTTTTCAACCTGAAACTTCCATTATGAGATTTAAAAAAATATTGAATGGGATTCATAACCTATTAGACATTACTGAAGAAAAGACGAGACACAGAAGACATAGGAATGAAAAGTATCCCAAACAAAACCTATGAGGGAAAAGATTAAAACCCCAGAGGGCCAATACCATGAACTGAAGGACATTTCACACACCCCAAAGATATGTAACTAAAAAATATAGTGTATGGCATGAAACTATAGCAGAAGGTCAGGAGGGGAGAAACGGAAGCATGCCTGAAGTAAAGAAAAAACCCTGATAACATATTTGGATAAGTTTCCAAAGATTTAAAAACCAACCCTTCAAACAAACAAAAACAAACAGCGTCCCCCAAAACATTCTTCTAAGTAACTGACAGGTTAGTTGTGTGTGGTAGCTAGCTCATGCCCACAGTCTTAGCACTTGGAGGCTGAGGCAGGAGGATTGATGTGAGTTTGAGCCAGCCTGGGGCACATAATGAGTTCTAAGCCAGACTGGGCTACTTAATGAGACTTGCCATAGAGGCATGAAACCGCTTGAACAGTGACACTATTTAAGGCGTGCAGCAAAGACTGCCCGTGACTTCACGTCTCAGGATTGCCAGTGGTTCTGTGGTCCTGTACATAACTTTTTACTGTCTGAAAGTCTAAGCATGGACATCCAAGCTCCTGTCCTTTTTAGAGACTGGAAGGCTTCTCAGGCCATGCCAATTGTTTATTGGGACAGTGCCAGAGAAGGGACAAACATGTCTTCAGGTCTCCTTTGAGGAAAAGACGCTGGCTGCCGGTGACCTAGAAAATGCCCTCACTTCCATTTCTGGCTTTACTCTGAGAGAAGTGAAGGCCATAACACTCTCCCAGCCTCCTAGCGAAGCAGAGGACTTCTGCAAAAACAGCATCTTCTGAGAGGCCCGGTATTAAGTCATTAAGAGCCACTGGGGGGCGATAACAGCACAGCAATGCTAGGTTAGCGATACTCTCGCTTTATGGTGTCCAAGCGCCAACGAATAAACTTAGGTGGCCGGCCTGGTGCTACTTTGTACTCTACTATTAAGTACTAATCCACTAATTACGTCTCCTCTCAGAGTAGCACTAATAACCAGTGCCAGCAGCCGGTACAGGCCGGCAGGCAGACTGCTGATCTGGGAAGGGTTACTTACTCCCATTCCCTGTTTCCCTTTCACAGAAGGATCCTCTGGAGAAAGTGGGGAGTGGCTGGGCAGCAGGTGGAAGTGCCGAGGACCAGGGGAGAGGCAATTTTTTTTTTTAAATCAATAAACATGAGAGCAGCCATGAAGCGATCCTCCTAGCATCATCTCAAAGAAACAGGACTGGAGGTGGAGGTTCAAAGTCCTGTTTCCTAAGAGCTCTGACAGACTGTGCTTCGGCTCCTCCCTCAGTCAGCCGCCTTTAATATAGGCTTACTAAGTTCCTATGTAGCCTAGGCGCTGTGTCCTGCGGAGATGGTGGTAGGTAACCATACAAGTGTGGTCCCTGCCCCAAGGTCCCCGAACCTGGTGGGGATGAAGACAGTGGGTTAATTATCAAATCTCTTACTCACAAATTCCACAGAGGATACGAAGGGGAGTATATGCCTCTGTGAGATGCTGTCACATGGGAAGGAATGGTGAGAAACCTGTATCAGAAGGACAGGTGAGGGGACAGTTCAGGGAACAGTGTTCTAGGGTGACCCATGGAGGCCTGAACTGTCCAGAGAGACGTGATGTCATTTAGCGGCAGGACACTCTTCAGAGAATGTTAAGAGTGTGAGCGCGTTTTCATTCAATTAAATGCCGAGCCTTGACTGTTTCCGTAAGGCCAGTCCGGCTTCTGTTTGGGAAGATGACTGAAAGGGAACTGGAGTCAATGCAGGGGGCATGATGGGGAGATGGTCACACCATCAGGAGGCACGTGACCGATGGATGCTTCACAGCAAGGATAGCGTGGAGGAAACAGATTCCAGATGCACACTGAACTAAGCGGGTGAGACAGGAGACAGGTGTCAAGGGTGACCCGTTAGCATCTAACATGGGGCATGATGGAAGGAGGTGACGTGCACTAAACTGGGGAAGGCAGGAAATGGACAGAAGATGATCCAGGGCTCAGTTTTAAGTGTGATCAGTTTTGGGGTGCCAGGAGACATTCAAGTGGAGTAGCGTATATGGAGCTGAAGGAGATAACGTGAAGAGGAGACTCAGTTTTAGGAATCGCCAGCGGAAAGTCCCAGAAATAGATGAAATTACCCCTAGGGACAGTACAGCACAAGAGGTGGGTGTGCCACGAACCCCGGAGGACACCAACACTTGTAGGTCAGACTTGAACATGCAAGCATGACTGAAAACCTTCCGGAGAGAACAAGGACTCATGGAAACGGAGGGAAGATCTTTTCCTGCAGGTGGAGGCAACTGTGTGCAGGGAACTCACACAGTAGCACAGTAGCCTGTCGAGCCTCAGTGACCCGCGAGCATTATCAGTTGACGCCATATTGGATTCCCATACCCGTGACTGAATGCCTGTGATACACAACCAAAAGGACAAAGGGTTGATTCGGGCTCACTGTTTTAAAGGATTTTGTCTGTGGTCACTTGACTCCATGGGTTTGGGCAGAAGCATGGGGCTCTGGAACATCTTCATTGCACTGCTGACAGGAAGTACAAGGAGGCAGACAGGAAGAGGTCAAGAATAAGATGCCTCAAAGGGCCGGTGTGTGGTGACCTGCTTCCTGTCGCTAGGCCCAACCTCCTCAGGTTTTCAGAAATTCCGCAAATAGTGCCAGCAGCTGTGCTTTCACACACGAACCCATGGAGGGGTGTATTTCATATTGAATCGTAACAGATGGATTATGGATTTAGATGTGAGAGGTAAAAATTTAAGACTTGAAAGGACGTTTTTAGGATTTTAGAGTACTAAATACATTTTTAAGGACACAAGTAGAGACAACTGTAAAGGATAAGAATAATATATGCAACTTTTAGTGTTTAAGGTTAAGAACTGTTTCTCAGGGCCAGAGTTAGATGCCCAGAACCCAGGTCAGGCGGCTTAAAACTGCCTGTAACGCTGGCTCGAGGGGATCCAGCACACTCTTCTGGCTTCTGTGCCACCCACATGCACACACACACACACACACTCACTCACACTCACACACAGACACACACACACACTCACTCACACTCACATACAGACACACAGACACACGCTCACTCACACACAGCCACAAGAGTAAAACGAGCCCGATTTCATATCCACCAGGGACTCGACAGTATTACATAAGAGATGTAGAGAAACTCTTGCTCACAGGCCCAGAGTTTTGGGATGGCCACAGTGTCCATATTTATAATGGTGAGAACCTGGAAACCACTCTGACAGCTGCCTCGAGATAGTTGATAAAGAAATTGTGCCGTATTTACTGAAACCGAAGCTATACAACACAACCTGTAACGGAAAGGAATGAACTAGACCGCTATCTGAAACCCATCATGTGGAACAACAATTTTAATGGGCAGAAGATTGCGTGCTGTGTCACAGAAAGTTTGAGAACACTGTTTCGAAATACGAGTGTGACTCTCCAGCGAAACAGCTAAAATAAATCGAAAGTGTTTGTCCATGGTCAGCAGACTTGGGCTCAGGGAGCAGGGAGGGGAAAGTAGGCTTCTGAAGAGCATGCTGTGGTTATTTACCCAGTGCAGCAGCATGCAAACTATATATGCATCTTCCTAGTGTGGAAGGAATCTGAAGTGGGCTGGAGAGATGACTCAGTAGGTAAAGCATGGGCCTTGCAAGCATGAGGAACTAACTGCCATCCCTAGAGTCCTTGTGTGAAAAGGGCTGGCCTTGAGGCATGTACTTGTAATCCCTCAGGGAGGTGAAGATGGGCCAAGCCCTAGAGCTAGCTCACTGGCCAACCAGCCTGGTCTAAG
The DNA here is from genome assembly GCF_903995435.1 of Acomys russatus. Classification (NCBI taxonomy): domain Eukaryota; kingdom Metazoa; phylum Chordata; class Mammalia; order Rodentia; family Muridae; genus Acomys; species Acomys russatus. Next base: position 29,433,762 of record NC_067139.1, on the reverse strand, counting down.
GCCAGTGAGAGACCTGACTCTCCCCCACGCCCCCAACCCCTCAAAAGAGGCAGGTGGCACCTGAGGAACAACACTTGAGATCGTCATCTGGCCTATACACACATGTACATATGCGCGCGCACACACACACACACACACACACACACACACACACACACACACACATACACACACACACACGATGCTGAGGGATAGCAGTTAGTGGTTTTTGTTCTGATGGAAAAACGTCAAAAAGTTAGTGAGCTGGAAAAGTAACAAGTCCTAGGAGGGTTATTTATTTTCAGCTGTTTTTGTTTTTGTTTTAGGTGTAAAGTTCTAAAATACATTTGGTTTCAATTTTCTCATCTGACTAATTACTTAGGCCAGAATGTTGAAAATTAGGACACAGTTGCTTCTCGCCCCATGGTGGGACTACGTCTCAATAAATCCATCATAAGTTGAGAAATCTGTTGATGGAACTTGTATTTAATGTCCCTGCACACTGAAAAACCTGGCATGCTAGCACAGGACCCTGTTCGCTGGCCTAAGTTCCTGTTGTGACCTTGTGGCTGAGGGGAACCAAGTTTCATTGCTGCTGCCACGCACTTCAGACCAGTTTCTTAAAGCACAAATCTCTAGCTCAAAGAGGGGGAAATAAAAATTCAAACTTTGCAGTGCAGTTTTTGCTGAGGAAATATCACATTATGTATGTGTAGAGTGTGCATGTGCAGGTTCGTGTATGTGCTGGTGTATGTGTATACACGGGTCCATGTGTGTGTGCAGGTGCATGTGTGTGTCTGTGGAGGCCATAAGTCAACCTTGAGTGTTTTCCCTTGGGAATCATCCACTTGAAACAGTCTTTCATGGGGGCCTGGGGCTCTTCAATTAGTCTGAACTGGCTGGCCAGTGAGCTTCAGGGATCCTCCAATCCATTTCTGCCCCACCATGGTTGGGATTGCACACCTGGCTGCCACCATGACTGGGCCTTTACGTGGGTTCTGGAGACTGAACCCAAGTCCCCATGCTTGCACAGCAAGCACTATGCAGAGGAGGCCAACTTTCCTGCCCCATGTACCATTTTAAAACAGAAAAATCACTAGGTTAAAACATCACAATTTAGGATTCACACATTTCTTAGTCCCCCTACTTCCCTGATGTGGAGATACATAGATGACTTGGGGAGCCAGCCCAGAGCAAGAGCGAGAGTCAAGATGTGCCCAAAACTTGAAATCCTGAAAGTCTCGTCGAGAGACCAGCAGGAGTAACGGTTGTTCCCTTCCTGTTCTGGGACTGAATACCCCAGTGCAGGGAACCTTGCCACCCCCACCTCTGCCACCCTTGAAGTAGTCATGTAGCCTGGTGGCCAGGCTTTAGGTTAAAACTTCCTATTTCCTTATTTGGACAAATCTACCTAGCACCTGGAATTCTTCTCCATGCAAATGAAGCAGTCCCAGCACCTTGACCAGCAGCCAATGATGTGCACTCACCCCCTAAAACCCCTACCCACTTCCCCCCAAGGTTTATAATATATCCCTTGTGGCCCCCAAAAAAGGAGAGCTGTTTTACTGAAAACCATCTCAGAGACAGCTGTTTCTCTCACACTCATCACTGACCAAGATCCTGCTTAAACTCACCTGCCTGGCTAAGCTTCATTCACAATTTGCAGTGCGGTTTTTACTCAAGAAGTTATTACATAATGTATGTGTAGAATGCACGTGCACAGGTTTGTGTATGTGCCGGTGCATGTGTGTGCACAAGTGCATGTGTGTTTGCCAGTGCATGTGTATGCACAGGCGCATGTGTATGTGCCTGTGTATAACTGTGCCTGGTTACCCCATGGCAGACCCACATAGAGTAAGCACATAGAGGCAACTCAAAGCCGCAGAATATGAACACGAGTTATGGAGACTAAAATGTATAAGGTAACAATAAATCATAACCACATTCATTACAAAATGAAGTACAGATGTCAAGGACCCAAATGCAAAGTTCTGTTTGATTTTTGCAATGCATTTTAAAAGGGGATGCTCTGAATACAGGACATAGCTCCTCAAATCCCTGGCCATGAGACTCCTTGATTCTCATTTCAGACAGGGACACTGTGTGAAAGAATTGAGAGCTAATGACTGTGGCTTCAGTGGAGGTGAGAGCCACCCAGAAGCCAAGCAGAGAATAGGGACCATATTTTGGGACTTGGAAGCATGCAAATTTTCTACCTTCCCACACGGCATCTAACTCTTAAAGACTGTTCATTTTGTGTTAGAATGTTCCATTTCACTGTGCTCTGAGCAGTGCATGCAGTAAGAATGCGTTTATTTGATCCAACAGACATTGCAAATTGCTTCAGAATCCTGACTATAAATAGGACTTTATTAACACCCGTGCCACTGTCCACCTGCTGCTTGCCTGGTCGACTGCTCCGCTCAGTTAGGCCACTCTCTTGGTGAAAATCGGAGCTGTGCATCTGCATTCAAGATTGCATTAATTCTGTCCTTGCTTGGGAAAATACATCCATATCTACTTATCCTTTCAGTTTGACAGATGAGTAAAAAGGAGTCACAGAAGTGTTGCTTGCTTCAGACCCTAAACTCGCAAGTGGAGCCTTCTTGTTTCCTATCCCATCGGAGTAGATGGCGCTACTATTTTTGGTTCAGTGTTCTTTTCCATTTCTGGTTATCATGATCAGAGAGAGGGGTGGGGAGGGGAAGGGAAGAAAAATAATTCCACTTTGTTTCTAAAATACTCTCTGATGTGTCAGGCAACTGTCGGTTGGGCAATTTGCAGGTTATTATCCCAGGATCTCCCACATGCTAGGATCTTTGGGTGATGGTGGTAGGTGAGTGTGTGGGCAGAGAGAGGACCCAGGGAGATGGAAGTTAAAGTGGGGAGAATTGAAGAGGACACAGAAGGGAACAGACACAAACCTGAGCAAAGCAGGGAGGTAAAGAGCTAGCCGCATGGACATTCTCAGTGAAAAGTTGGGCTAAGTTTAGACAGTAGTTGGGAAACTGTCCCAGCAAAAGGCCTAAGCTTTAAATTAGATAGAGGCCAAAGCATCATTATTTAAGGTACTGGTGAGTCCAAGAAAGCCTCACAATAGAACGGGAAGCTTTGGGGGTGGGGTGGGAGTTTCTGATTTTTTTCAGTGGTCGGAGATGGCTCTTTCCCCCAGAAGCTCCTTTTTGGAGACTTCCTGCACTCCACCCACGTGGCCTGCCTGAACTGTGCGACACTTGAGAGCAGGGATGTACCCCTGCATTTGTTCCTTTATCATCTCCCGGGGCACGGCTTCCTTACTTTTCTCATTGCTTGATGTAATGACTGATAATGCAGCTTAACAGAGGCGAGATCTGCAAAACAAGTCCCCCCTGGCTGAGGGACCGAGTTCTCTCTGTGACTGCATGAGGGCACTTACTCCTGTCTCTGCTAGTCAGGAGATAGAGAAAGGGACCTGTGCTCAGCTCACCTTTTCTTTTTTTCTTTTTATTCAGTCCCAGACCTCAGCCCATGGGATGGTACCACCCACATTCAGGTAGGCTCCTCCCCTTCAGCTAGACCTCTTAGGGACAGCCTCATGGACACATCGAAAGGAGCGCCTCACCAAAGGCCTAGTTTCTCCTCCCAGTGAAGCTGACAATGGAAATCAACTGTCATCAGCATCTTTCTGGAAGTAGCTATCATGTTACTATCTAATAATTGAATAAAGAGTATTTAGGAGAGAAAAAAACCCCTTATGTCTTGCCTTTGAGAAATCTATTTCATTATGTTCAAATCTCATTATACTAATTTAAACAAGCAAAAGATCTCTCAGCTTGTGCTGGTAGCTTGCCCATTGAAGTCACATTCATTCTGACCCATTGGATTAACATTTCATAAATAGCCTGAGATACTGGGATAGTTCCTTGCCAGGGAATATTACTTTAATGAAACAGGATGAACTTGGGATGTGGAAAAACACTGTTCTGCTTTCCAACCTTTCCAGAATGTTCCTTTGCCTTCATTCTTGTGACCTTACTTCTGCCTCTCTTGTGCCATTATACTTTTTCATTTTACTATCATTGGACTTTCTCTAGCCACATCTTTCACACAAAGTTCTAGTAAGTCAAGGTAGTTTCTATATCACCCATGCTGTGGGGAAGCTGTGATCATGGGTGCTTCCTGCCCCCACTAGCGGGGAGAGCTAGGTGCTGGCTCATCCTTTGCTTGGCAAGACCGTGTAATTACAAAGCTGTACTGTTGTATGCTGTGTGTGTGAGGGAGGCGGGGAAAGGGGTGTTACCTGCTACCTTGGAGCCTAAGTGAGTGGATTCCATGCATGCATTCTTGATTAAATCTACCATTTCTAGTCACTGAGCATATCACTATGGACAAGTTAATTGCGTCAGGCAAGGCTTCTATGCCAGCATATCTTGTACCAGGCAATTTGAACAAGTACTATGTATTTCCCTGTAGTTCCAGAGGCTTAAAGCCCAAACCAAAGGTGTTCATTCATTTTGTTCCTCTTCTTGACTTGGTAGATACAGAGAAAGGCAGACAGATAGGTAGATAGATTGATAGCTAGACAGATATAGATAGATAGATAGACAGATAGATAGATAGATAATATTATATATTTTCTGTCTCTTCTTATAAAGACATTAATACTTTTAATAAAGGCCTCCACCTTGCAATCTAATTACTTTTCTATCATACCAGCTTCAAATAACACACAACAGTGGCGCCTAGGGATTCTAACACATGGATTGGTGGGAACACAACCCTTTAGTCTCTGACATGCCTTCTCTTTGACTCAGTTTCCTTAACAGTGAGTGGAGTGAGGGTAATAACACTTTCTCAGGAGATTACTTCAAGAGGATTCGAATTTATGTCCTTAAAGCTCTTGAAATAGTCTCTGGTTCATAACAAAGGCTATGTTGTATCCTGCTGCTGTTGAACACTTCCAAGTTTGCCAAAGAGTAAGAGCTGGGTCAAAGAGGATCTACGTCAGTTTGCGCTGGCAAAATGCTAGGGAAACAACATGCGGGAAATATGCAATATTCTGCCACCAGACAAGTCCAGGTTATGTCAAAGCAGAGAATTAATTGTCTAGGTTTTGAAGCCTTTATTTTTCCTGCTTTTTAAATTTGATTGACAAAATTGGGTCCTTTCTTCCCATTTCTGTGTATTCTGGACCCTCATCCCAAGGATCATTGTCTGCAGCCAGCTAATGCTCAGCTGCGACAAGTATTGCCTTCAATTTTTATTCATTTGTTTTATTTTTGTTTTTTAGATTTTGTTTTATTTTACATGTATGAATGTTTTTCATGCATAAATGTGTGCCTCATTTGTGCCTGGTGCCCTCAGAAATAGAGGACATTGGATGATCCCCGGAAACTGGAGTTACAGATGGCTGTGAGCCTGCATCTGGGTTCTAGGAGTTGATTCTGGTTCCTCTGCAAGAGCAACAAGTGCTTTTAACTGTTGAGCTGTCTTTATAGCCTTGCTTTCAGCTTTTAGAATGTCAACTCTGAAGCACTAAAAAAAATCATCAGATGGGCTGAGCTATATTGTTTAAGATCATTTTCGGGGCAAACCTTCTTGTCAGATCCTCAGTGGTGACAGCAGCCTGCAGTGCTCTCTCTTCTCTCTCCAAGGCCCATGACATTCATCTTCTATTACATACTTTTTAGTCCCCAATTTATGCCCTTATTTATGTTTCAGAAAAGATAATAAGAACTTAGCACGCAGAGGACTGTGTTTTGCATATTTGTGGTCATGTTTAGGGTAAAGTGACTGATGTTGGGCTCTGAGACGTAGGTATTAGGGTCACTAAGGCAGTGGGAGGAAGAAAACTCAGTATTCTGGGTCAGTCTCCAGGAAGGAGGGGAAACATGCTTGTGTGTTTCTGTTGCCTGTTTTCAAGGCATAAAACGAACTAAACATATATTGTGTTAGCTGTTTAATGTCTGGGCCAACTCTGATGTGGGGAGTTAATAGCGATCCCACCAAGTAACATACAGTTTTGACTTTTGATGTGTAAGAGAGACACATGGGTGTGTTCTCTGATCAATCCCAATCCTAGTAACTATTACCAATCTATAGCAACCAGAAGCTTGCTTTTTCCTTCCTGGTGCTCCATGGTAAATAATGCTTTAGTGGGAGATGAAGAGACAGCAAGTCAGTAAAAAGTTCACATTGCAATTACACGGACTGAGTCCAATCCACAGGAGTCATGTTTAAAAATAAAATCCGATGTAGTGGTGTGTTCTACACTCAAGAGCTGGGGTGGGGGGAAAGACAGGTGCATCCCTGGGGCTGCTGGCCACCGAGTCTAGCTATTTGGTGAATTCCAGTCCAGCAAGAGATTCTGTCTCAAACAAAACAACCAAATCAACCAACCAACCAACCAACCAACAACAACAACAACAAAAACAGAGTTGGATAATATTCAAGGAATGACATCCTAAGTTGGTCTTGACCTCCTCATGAATGTACACACATATCCATGTGCAATCATCCACATATGTGCACCCACATGTAATCTCTCTCTCTCTCCCCCCCCCTCTCTCATGTGTATGAGAGACAGAGAAAGACAGAGAGACAGAGAGACCGACACACACACACACACACACACACACACACACACACACAGAGAGAGAGAGAGAGAGAGAGAGAGAGAGAGAGAGAGAGAGAGAGAGAGAGACAGACAGACAGACAGACAGACAGACAGACAGACAGACAGAGAGCTTTATTGGTTTAATTCCTTTTGCTCAATGAACAGTAAGCTAAACCTTCAGACCGGTTTGTAGTCTTGTGTCCCTAAAACCATAGCCTTAATGCAACATGCATCCAGTGCAACTACAACTGCCTATGAATGCAAGTGATGCCGGTCACACTGCATTTTCTAATTTCTGACTGGCCTAGCAGCATGCACCCTTACTTACCCACACCCACCAGCGATGCGCCCCGCTGATTAGGTGCATCACAGTGATTCCAACAACACTTATTTTGTTTTGAGTTTAGCTGACAGTGTGTACCTGTCTCTGCAGTGAGGGATTCAGGTGCAAGTCTACACTATCCTTCCCATGTGTTCATTATGACGTAAGCCTGTATGCACCTTTTCATAATACATTTGCCTCATTGGCCCTCACTGCAACTTGCCTTTCCATACAAATGTCACGAGGTCAGAACAAACAATCTCTGTAGTTAATGACCCTGGATCTTGACCTTGTCCTGTGGCTGGAATGTAAGCAGGAAGGTTTAAACTTCAGGGGACTGAAGATGCAGGCCCATTGCTTGTGTCCGAGGTCAAGTCATTCATCCCCTTTAGGCTTCAGTTAATTCATCTGTATAAATGCAATGGTTTCTCAGAGGTACTGTGAGGTCCTAAAGAGGGGGATGGTGGTCACTAACCCTCAGCACAGTGCTGGGGGTTCCCGGTGCTTAGAAACATCAGCTATATGTAATTATTCACTTTTCCTCTTATCTCTGGCAAGGCTTGATTCTGTATCTGAGGGCTTTGCTTTCACAGACAGATAGTGGCCAGCATCAGCACAGTCCTCAAACAGATGGACTCAGGGACTGACCTCACTAGTGATGTTCATGTTGTTAATGGCATCCTTCCTCAAGCAAGGATTGTAACTTTTTCCTCTGACTTGTGGTCCCTTCTTCAGAATGTTCTGATTGCTAACTTACTAGTATATTCCTGCCCTTGAGGTGGGTTAACAACCCTTTGTAACTCACATGGCTCCGGCAGTCTCAAACAGTCCTAGAGTTTATTCTCCTTGATTCTAGGTGTCCCGGGGCCTTTTGGTTAATAATATCCTGCCTGCACAACATGGATTGTAGCCATATTGCTGTTGGTTCATAAGCCCACTGAAATTTATCAAAGAAGGCAGGCTCAGGAACCTAGTATCTTAATCTACAAAGATTTAGTGGATGGATGATAACTGCATTAGTTACTTTGGTTTCTGCTATGATAAAATACCTGACAAAAGCAGCAGATTGGATGAAGGATGACTTTGGTCCATGGGTTGAGGAGATATAGTCCACAGTGATGAGGATGGCATAGCAGCAGCAATACCAGGCAGCATCTGCAGTGAAGGGGCAAAGAGAGATGGATGCTCGTGCCCTGCTCAGGCCATCTTTTTCCAGCTTCTATTCAGTTTGGAACCACAATCCCATAGAGTGGTGCTGTTCACACTCAGGGTGGCTTTCTCTTCCTCAGTTACAGCTCTCTAGACAATGACCCCACAACCACAACCATGTCCAGAAATGTCTCCCAGGCGATCCTTACCCTGGTCAAGTAGACAAGACTATCACTTTACTCAATATGTATTAGGGCTTTCCAATATCCACCCATCCAAGAGGCTTATGGGTTGAAGGCTTACTTCTCAGCTGGCAGCACTAAGGGGACTAACTTATAGCATCTTGCAGGTGCTGTAATTTCACCAGGGGGTTAATGAGTCTAGAAATTAGAAGCAGAGTGCACTATTTGGATGTGGGGCCCAGTTGGAGGAAGTGGGTCATGCATTTGGCGACATGCATTTGAAGGACATTCCACATTCATCAGACCCTTCTTCTCTCTATTTTCAAACTGCCACCTTGGTTTTCTTTCTTTGTGACAATATTACTCTAGGACTCTTTTCAGTAAAGGCCATTGCATTGGTGATATATTATTTTGGCGTTGCATCTCTACAGGCTTGGGTTCCACGGACACGATGATCCTAATACAGAACAGAAGAGCTTTTCTCTAGGGAATAGAATAGTATTTCTGATAGGGGAAAGCTGCAACTCGCTCCATGCGCATTTAGGGCTCCATGTGCCATTAGACTGATTGAAAGATGCTTACTGACCTTTCTTGAGTCATTGATATTGTTTCCTAAAGGGATATTAAGCTGCTGCTACATAATCTGAGTCAGAAAGCTTACGCCTGGAGCCTGGCAGGCTCGTTGGCATGCCTTTGAACATCCCACATCTGTTAGTCCTGGACAATGGAATATTGGAGCCACCTCACAAAGACAGGACCACTGAGGACTCAGGTCCTACAGGAATGAGGCTTAAGCCACTGTACGAATATTGTGCTGCAAACAATGAGGGAATGTTGCAAGAAGCAAGCATACCATGAATGCCAGCTTGGGCCTTGTGAACACCTGTCGAAACAGAGACTGTAGCAACTACATTCTATGTGATAATTACCTTTTTTTTTTTTTTTTTCCAGTTTCCTCATGAGGCCTTTTAGGAGAATTACTAACGCCAACTAATTTTGTATGTCTTATACCGACAGAATTATTAATGCAGTTTTTGTGTGACTGCACGACTGGAAATCAGGACTTTTCCCCTGAGAAGGTCAGGCATGAGGCCTGGATGGCAGAAGAGGTGGAGCCTGGTGGGCGGTGTAGGTGACTCCTGCAGACCCATTGCCCTACTGAACCTCACTCTACCTGCTCTATCATGCTAAAGATGACACAGACGGATTCCCAGGGGCTCCTTGGCACTTTTTTTTTTTTTTTTTTTTTGGCTCGGTTTGGCTAATGAGAGGCATCAGGAGGAGACAAGGATGGAAGAGAATGGGGTTGGATTACATCTCAGTCTATACCATGCTGGCTTGTTACAGATTGACCACATCTGTCACAACAGGCAGTGCCTTCTCCACGTAGCTCTCCTGAGTCAGCTTATTCTTGGGCTCCAGTAACTCACCTTTTCTTTTACACTTCAGGTTAAGGGGTAACAACAGCGTTTAGCCCTCGCCAGCCCGCCCAAGAGTCTGTCTGTCTATCTATCTATCTATCTATCTATCTATCTATCTATCTATATATCTATCTATTTATCATTCAACTCTTCTCTGTATCCCAGTATGAAAATGCCCCTCCCCTCTTAAGATTTACTTATTGTTTTATGTGTATGAATGTTTGCCTGTATACACAACACATGTGCCTGCAGTGGTCAGAAAAAAAAGTGTTGGATCTCCCCGGAACTGTAGCTCCAGATGCTGCAAGCCACTATGTGGGTGCTAAGAACTGAAACCAAGTCTTTGGAAGAGCAGCAAGTACTCTTGGTAATTAAGGTAACTCTTCAGCTGTATTCCCTCCCCCAACTTTGATTGACATAGTTAGCCCTCAGGTCTATTCCCTCAACTTTCTTTCCATCCTTCCCAATCGATCAGCTATGGCAGCAGCCGCGAGTTTAAATACTCTAAACACAACTGAAGTGGAGACTGGGGACTGACTTTCACAGGATCTCTGGTGTCCCATATTTGGCCATGTCCCTTTGTGGGGGAGGCCCAATGGCACTCGGAGGAAGGATAGCGGACTACCAAGAAGAGACTTGATACCTTAGCACCATATTCAGGGGGAGGAGGTCCCCCTCGGTCACAGTCATAGGGAAGGGGATTGGGGTGAAAGTGAGAGGGAGGGAGGAATGGGAGGATGTAGGGGATGGGATAGAAAATGAGATGTAATATGAACTATTTTATTTTTCAATAAAAATGTGTTAAAAATAATAAAAAAATAATAAATAAATAAATGTATATGTAAAAATTAAAAAAAAAAAAAAAAAAAAAAAAAAAAAACGAGAGAGATGACCATGCACTGCCAGTTAAAACACTCATTTATAGAGGGTGCTGGCTGATTATGGAAACATACCCCACCCCCTTCCAAATGTGGCAAAATGCTGATGAAACAAGTTTGGGCATTCTTCTTCTTCTTCTTCTTCTTCTTCTTCTTTTTTCTTTTCTTTTCTTTTCTTTTCCAAAAACCCCCAAACACCTCTTAGTGCCTGGTGATGATTAACACGTCATTGGTCCAAGGGAAAGAATGTGGCAACGAGATGTCTCAGGTTCCCTTCCTTGGGCCATGAGATAGTAAGAGATGAAAAGATGATACGGTTGTCCCATAAATCTGGTAAACTTTCAATTGCTCAAGGACCCAGCTGGAACAGGAAGAGGGTGGCAGACCCTCTGAGGGGTCTTTTAAGCACACTTTGAGGTGGAGAATGACTCTGTAAAGGACATCTGGACAACACAGGGCATTTGTATTCTAGATCAGGAGCCTCCTGGGGTAAGAGAGGAAGGCTGAGGGATGCCTTATGCAGAGAGACATAGCCTGTGAAGTTTGAATTCTTTCCACTCCTTCCCTCCTTCATAGCTACAAGGAGAGGCATGGGAGCAGGAGGGCTACACCTGCTTTGTCACTAGGAAATCCTGCTAATTTATTTATGTGCGTGATGGTGTGTGCTGTGTGTATATGGAGGCTGGAGGACAGTCCTGAGTGTTAGCCTCCAGGATCATCATGACCCTTCTTTGAGGGTCTCTCGTGTACAAGGCTAGCTGACCAGAGAGCCTCAGAGATTGCCCACTCTCCACATCCCCAGGGCCAGTATTACAAGTGGGTGCCGCTATCAGCCTCTTATCACACATGCTATCTTCCTAGTCTACTGTCTTATTAACTTATTTTTCTTTTTGGTCCGAAATCACATTGTTATCTTTTGAGAGTCTTTCCCTATTTCTTTCTCTGTTCGATGCCATTTGTTACTCCCTGCCAGTATAGTTTTCCTGGAGTTGACATTCTTTTATTAATGACTGAGTTCAAATTATGATTTATCGGTGAACAAAGGCTAACAAATTTTCAAGTCTCACTGTGTTTTTCTAAGCACACAGCGCAGCAGTAAGTTGTGCATATCAATATTTTATGTCACTTGCATTCTTCCTGTTGTCCTCGTGTTTAATGTCTCGCCTCTTTCAGACATCAGCTTCTCTTCAACAGAGCACAGACTAGAGTAGAAATCATTTCTGTAAACATTATTATGCAAATATAAATACTTCCTTGCAGCCCACTTGGAGAAGTACCTGAATGCCAGATGAATATGAATTATCAACACATGTAGAGACAAGTATCTTTTCCACCAGTGCAATCCCTGTGTGTTTCCAAGTTTTTCTAATAAATTCTTTTTGTTCCTCATTTCTAAATTTATTTTCTTATAAGAAGCCATCTGGAACAGGAAGGAAAAGTGATGCCCTCTTTAAGACACTTTGCCATGAGTCTCTGCCATGATATTTAATCGAAGTACCAACTCTAAAATTCATTTTTTTGGGGGAGCTTCTAGCTTGGGTGTCAAAAAATGTTATTGTATTTACCACTGGGGTGTACACATCTGCAGTAATAAGCCAGCAGCCTGAGGAAAGGAGGGAGAGAGAGAGATGCAGGGAGCTTTCCCATTACTCATGATCATGCTAGCTATTTATAAGCACTTCCAAGCCTCCTTAACGTCTTCCTGTGCCCTGTCTCCTCTAGACAAGCAGATTTTGGGTGATGGGGTATCTAAGCCCAGGCGGCATGACAGCAGAGCAGATCAGCACCCCTCACTCTTGAAACCGTCCTTAAGATTGACATTAGCGAATGTGTGCAATGGGTTAAGAAAGCGCTGACTCATAATTAATATAAGTGACACACACGACGGCTTGTTATTGTTGTCATGGTCACCATGGACAATATTACCAGTTGACTTTGTGTCCTAAAATGGCTTGTACCAGTTTTAGGAAATGAGGAGTAAGAGCTTGGCCCCCTCCCCAGGGGGTGAAAATTTGCCTCCCTATTGTGGAGATGTTTGATGAGCCACTGTAATTACCTGTAAATCCTGCATATGAAGGACAAATCCAGCCCATGCCCACGTCATTTCCAACCAGCTTATCTACATGATAATTACCATCTCCATGACATGCATATACACAGCCATCAAATTAGGACGCACAGAGACAGAAGAGTCTTGTTTGAAGTTTCTCTCCTCCCCTCCCCTCCCCTCCCCTCCCCTCTCCTTCCCTCTCCTCTCCTCCCCTTCCCACTCTCCGCTCCCATCCTCTTTCCTCTCCTCTCCTCTCTTCTTCCTTTTCTTTTTGAGCCAGGGTCTCACTACACAGCTCTAGCTGGCCTAGAATTTGCTCTGTAGGCCAGGCTGGACACATGTGTATGGTAATTCTCCTGCCTTTGCCTTCTGAGTGCTAAGCTCACAGGCATGCATCACCACACCTGGCCCTTTAAGACTCTCTGCTCCTAATTGCTACTGCATTATAATGCTAATTATTTTATTACCACAATTTCTTATAGAGAACACAAGATTCTTTTCATTTCTCTCTACTTTTGAGGAATCATTCTTCACTGGAAATATATTCATTTTACTTATGTCTTATTTTCATCATCAAATTAGAAAAAAAGAAGCGCATGGGACTAAATGGTCTATTCCTAAGGAAGCTGTGGAAAGTTTGAACAGACCACATTGTGAGAATTGCACTTCCTGTTCATGCATCAGGAACATGAGCTTTGCCTGAGAGAAGGCAGAGTCTCATTAATATTTAACAGACAAGACTCTCAGCTTCAATTTGCATATCCAAGAGATTAAGAATACCAGATAGTCTATACTGGGAAAAGAAGAGCTAACGTTTTGATTTACTACATAAAAAGGCTTTCAATGGATTTCTGTGCTCTGAGGTAATTTGAGGATGATCTTCATGGTGATGAGCTCAACTTGTCTTGTAAGTATAAAATTTTTTTTTACCATACTAGTTACTTTTCCTGTGGTTGTGACCAAAAACATACCCAAGAAGAAGCCATTTAAGAGAGGACAGGTTTATTTTAGCTCACAGTTTGAAGGGACACAGTCTGCTATGGAGAAGAAGGCACAGCTGCCAACGGATTCATGTGGTAGCACTGTGTGGTTTGGAATCTTTACTGCCTCACATCTTGGTAGAACAAGAGACAGAGTGGACAGGAAGCTGGGAGAGCCTATAAAATCTGAAGACCAGCTTCCAGTGACTCACTTCCTCCAAAGAAGCTCTAGCTGCAGAAGATTCCACAACCTTCCAAAACACTACCACCTATTGGGAACCAGCTATTCAAACACATTAGCCTGTGGGGAACTTTACACACCCAAATACCAACACAACGGTTAGTTAAAGAAGTAGAACATAACAGATGGCTGAAATAAATTTTTAATAAGTATGTTGCCCTGTCTGTTTTGTAGTTGAAGGTGAGACATGTGGCTTGGTATAAGCAATGAGGGGTCAGTAGAAGTCATCACACAGATTGTAAGTGCTTCTTTGCACTGGACTGGAATGCAAACCCCATCAGCGGATGGGGCCGATTCTTGCAACCACAGGTCAATAAGCACAAGGTTCAAAGCCACAACAATATTAAAACACTGAGAAGGCAGGGTTGTGCTTTTCTGGTGTCACTGTGAATCTGTTCTACAAGTTGTATCAGCACCTCTGGAACACATAGTGTATGAGACTAAAAAATGCTATTTGGTTATGCCGTGCTGATCTGGTTTCCTGTCTTTTATCTATGGGCAAAATATATAGCTGTCTCTAAAGAATTACTTTAAGAAGTAGAAATGGTCGTTTCCGGTAAAAACAAGACGCAGATACTCCTCAACTCATGAATGGGATTTTGTCCTGTTAATCTTAGTGTTAACGGAAGATGTGTTTGCCACACCCAGCCTGCCAAACATCATAGCCCTCCTCACAGAACACTGTGGAGCGTCAGAGAGAAAGGTCCTGAGGCTGATGTGCTGAGGCTGCAGCTTTCTGTGCCTGCCAACATCTCAAATGACTATGACACCATGCATATTTAGTTTGGGAAAAGATTACAACTCAGAGCCTAGTTATTACCAAATCACCTCCATCTCTCTGTCTTCACTTTTTCAATACCAGGGCACATGCAGACTCAGGAAATGCTCTACCACTGAATTGTATCCCTGGCCTTCTGAATCATATTTAACAAGAAGTTCTTGGACAGGTGTGGTGAACTCAGTGGCTGAACTGCATCTGAGGAGCCAGATTCTGCCTTTTCTTACCTGTCAGGTCCATCCTTGGCTGAGTCCTTACTGTCATAAAAGCTGTGCATTTGTAGGTATCACAGCTAGATACTACTACCAGACGAGGGACTGTTTCTTTCTACCTAAGAAAATATTGACTGTGGGTGGTGACACATAACCTCTGACCCTAGCATGCAGAAGTCTGAGACAGGGGAGTCACCACAAGTTTGAGGCCACCTTGCTGCACTGGAATGACTTCGCTGGATTTGCAATGTCTGTGAGGATATTTCTAGAAAGGTTAAACTGAGGAAGAATGATCATTCTTGAATGTGGGTGGCATCACCCCATAGGTCCAAGTCCTGAACAGAGTAAAAAGGAGGAAGCCGGATGAGAACCTCTGTGTGCCTCCTGACTTAGGATGCCATGTGACCATCTGTCTCACCTTCCTTCCACTGAGCCTGTTCCACCGTGATGGACTGTAGACTCAAACTACGAGTCAGAACATACTGTTTTTTTTTTTTTTCTTATGTTGTTTCTGTTGAGTATTTTGTCATAGCAAGGAGAAAGGTAACTAATCCAAACAAGACAGGAAGACTAAGGTGTCGGCTCACTGCAGAAGATGAGTGTTGGACATGGCTCCTATAGTCTGTGGGATCTGGATTTTATGGAGAGGGAATGAACGTAACTATAGAATAAAAAAAGCCTCTCCAATCCCTGAGACTCACATGGTAGAAAGAGAGAATCGATTCCCACAAGTTGTTCTGTAACACACACACACACACACACACACACACACACACACACACTATCCCAAACAAATGAATTAACAGCTCCAATAATAATTTAGAAATGCTGCTTAGTCAGAGCTGGGGGTGGAGTGGACTCCGGCATGCAGCATTGCTGTAGTGTTGGATCATTTGCCCAGAACTTTTCTCAGCCAAACACTCCTGGCAGCGGCCTCCTCAGTCCTGACTAATACCACTAATTCAGCTGACGAGTAGCAACTGCGGGGAGAATACTCATCAACCTCACTGTCTGTGATGCTATCTGAACTCGCATCACACTCTGTGGGAGGTTTGAAAGAATGAGTAGTTCTTATGGAAACTGAGGCAGTTGTAGTTATTCCACAGTTATCTTTGAATGGAGGCTTAGCTGGGTTTTGGTTTGAGTGAAAGCTACTTGGTTTCTTTGAGTGTCGTGGAAGCAGATGAAGACACCATGACCGCAGGTGTGTGTTGCCACATCATCTGACAGGAGGCGTACCCTCATCATGGTGAAGGGAGAAGCTCCGAGACCCGCTGACTTCAGCATGAACTTTGGTATAGCTGAGTTAGTTTAAGCTGGGTTTCTGGTTTGTCTAAACTCATTTTTTTTTGTCTCCTGAAAGTGAATTATGCTTTTATAAATAGAGGCCAAGGTTATTGCTTTCTTCTGCTCCCCACCCCACCCCGTGCCTTGTGAAGCTGCCCAGGGGACAGAAATCCACTGTTCTGCTTATAGACTAATGTAAGGCCTTCTCATGTTACCTTGCATTATTTGTGGCTTTGGAAAGATTGCTAGGCCTTTATATGAAAACAATAGCATCCGTATTTTAAAAAAATCACATACCATGTGACAACATATTGGAAGGGATAGAATGAGCTTTGAGTGACATCTTTGTGTTCAGAGGACCACCTCAGATATCAAGTCTCGGGTGCTAGCCACCT
The DNA here is from genome assembly GCF_903995435.1 of Acomys russatus. Classification (NCBI taxonomy): domain Eukaryota; kingdom Metazoa; phylum Chordata; class Mammalia; order Rodentia; family Muridae; genus Acomys; species Acomys russatus. The sequence continues at coordinate 29,417,293 of NC_067139.1, read as the reverse complement.
TGTTGTTGAAAGAGTCTCACATTGGCTGGAGTTTGCTAATTTAGCTGGGCTAACTTCCCAGTAAGTTCTAGGGGGTCTACCCAGCCTCCCCAGTGCTGGGATTACACACATGAAACACCCCTCCTGGGTTTTTAAATGTATTCTGAGGCTCAAATTCTGCTCCCTGTGCTCTCAAAGCAAACGTTTTACCAGCAGAGCCATCTCCTTAGCCCTCAAATGATACCTTAAAGGTACACTAAGAAAAACTCCAGAATACTTGAGTCATCCGCAGCCTTAGACTGAGAGAATTGTTATTAATAATTCATTGTGTACCATGTTAACTAAACAGCGAGAGTCAGCTGTCCACAGTCCTTTGTGGCGGGGGGTGGGGGGCAGGGCAGATATAAACGAACCAACCCGTGAAAACTGATCCGGAAGGCTTTCACCATGGCAACATGGTTTTCGGTAGAAAACTCATATCTATGAGTTCAACACTTCAAAGCTTGTCCTTATTGCATGAAGGGCACTGCTGTGTTAGTCTACAACCACATGGGTCTCCTAAAAGAACGGATTTTTTATAGCCTTCTCTTTAGCATTCAGATGAAGCACCAGTTAATGTCCTTTCACTAGGGACCTGGGGGATTTTAGCTTGATTTGACCTCCTTCCGTGTCGGTGGGATGTGTCGAAGCGACAAACATCAGACACGTTATAGCTATACTAGCAACCTATGCATTCAGATCTTCAGTTTCACTGTGCAGAGTGAGTGCCCCAGGTATAGCCCACGTTGCATGCAGAAGAAGAGGTCGTATTCCAAGCTATCAGAGTGTTTTCCTTCTGGCTTAATTTACTTTCTGTTGCTGTAATCAAACACCATGACCAAAAGCAGCTTGTGGAGGAAAGTGGTGATTTCACCTCATAGGCTATAGTCTATTGTGATGAGAAGTCAGGGCAGGAACTCCAGACAGGGACATGGAGGCAGGAACTGAAACAGAGGCCATGGAGGAACAGTGCTTACTGGCTTGCTCCTCCATGCCTTGCTCAGCCTGTTCTGTTATACAATCCAGAACCACCTGCCCACAGGCGGCACCACCTACCCTGGGCCCTTCCATACCAACCATTAATCAAAGAAATAGTGAACAGACTTGCCTACAGCACAATCCTAGGGAGGCATTTTCTCAATTGAGGTCCCCCTTTCCAGGTGACCAAAGCTTGTGTCAAGCTGACAAAAAACTATCCAACAAACCTTCTTATTCTCCAATTGCTCAGTGAGTATAAAATATTGTCTCCATTTTAATGTAATTAGGTAGCCTCATACAAGCTACAAATAGAAGTGTTATTAGAGTCTCGTGAGATAATTGCAACTCAAAATGACGTGAATAACTCAGTAGTAAATATGAAATGAAAGGGTTCATGTATGACAAAAAAATGATGCATATTGAATCCAGCGTGAACATAGTTTCCAAACCTATATTTTTGTGTCATGTTTTTTTTTTTTTTTTTTTCTCAAAGAAAAGCTTCCTTAGGCTCTTCTTTAAAGGCTGTTTTAAACATCATGTGTCTGAATTAGAGGCTTGCTCACACCGCAACACGACTGCAGTGCTTTCTTTGTTGCTGGAGGAAGCCTCTGTGGCATGCTAATTTCTTTCAGTAACTAACATTTACTTTGAGTGGGGACTGGAAGAACTGGGATAATGACTCCGGAGAGAAGCAAGTGACAGCACAAAATGGAGTGGTCCAGCAGTTGCCCGGGTTACAAGAAGGCCAGGTCACTACAAATGGAATTACCGGCGGGTGGAGGGGGTGGGGGGGTGGAGGGGGAATCATTTCTAAGCGGACCTGAGGAATCTTCGGATTTTTAAGCCAGGTTCATTCTTCAGCTTCCAGGGAAAGCTGTACAGAAAACAGAGAGCCAGCAAGGAGGCTGCATTTTCCCGGCCTGTCTTTAATAATCTGCCCACGATGGAAACAGAGCACGGATCTGAAGCCACTGTTTAAAATGTTACAACACGGGAACCCTGGCTGGGTTTAGGCCACTGCCCTTTTGTTTGTTCATTTCCTTAATGAGACATTGTTACTGTTACTGAGTGATTTCCCGACCAGCCTACCTATGAGGCAGGCAGCGAGTGAGGTATCTTAGGTAGTGCAAAGTGGCTTTGGAGCCCTGGGTCTGAGCTCACACCTTTGGGGGCTGTTTACCAGCTATTTGCTATCTCTGAGGTTTAGTAACGTGCCTCCGTCTGAAAAACAAAAACCAGGACTTTCACCTTTGAAGGGATTTGGAGTGTTTAAGGAGGGTTGTTCATGGAAAGCATCTCTGCAGAGGGAATGGTTGTTGCTGTTAAGGCGGCATTAGCAACCTTTCCTCTTGTGATAAAATCCCTGACAGAGGCAAATTAATGGGGGAGGGGGGAGGTTCCATCTGTGGAAAAGTCCTGGTGGCTGCTGATCATATTGTAGCCACAGTCAGAAGGCAGAGAGTGGAGAATACTGGGGCTTTAGCAAGCTTTATGCAGCCCAGGACACAAGCCCAGGGAATGGCGCCGCCCACCCCAACAGAAGGGTGCCAAAGTCTTCTAGATCTCAGAGGCAGGACTTCTGTAGCCCAGGACCAGAGAAGGAGCATTTCCCACAATTCTATGTTCAGACCTGATGATTTTTAGGAGAATGAACCACTTCCATTCAGAGAAGCATGCAGTGGCACAGGGAAGCGTGTGGTGGCACAGGGAAGCGTGCGGTGGCACAGTAAAACGATGGCCCTAACTCTCAGTTGGATGGAGAAGAAGATCCTCAGTTCATGCCTGTCATGGGGATCCATGGCTCTTTCTGGTGTCTCCTCCATCCCATCCTTAATTTCTAGGTCTTCTGAGACAGCACAGAGATTTGCCGGGCCACTGGTCTGTCAAGAAGAGGCAACTGGGTGATGGAAGGCAGGTCTGGGCCCTAAGATCCATTTCCAAGTTCCATCAGTGTTTGTAGGAGGCAGTGTTTGTAGGAGGCAAACAGGGATGGCTAAATGGACTGGAAAGAGGAGAGAGAGAGAGAGAGAGAGAGAGAGAGAGAGAGAGAGAGACAGACAGACAGACAGACAGACACAGAGAGACAGAGAGACAGAGACAGACAGAGACAGAGACAGAGAGAGACACAGAGAGAGAGAGACAGACAGACACAGACAGACAGACAGACACAGACAGAGAGACAGAGACAGACAGAGACAGAGACAGAGAGAGACACACAGAGAGAGAGACAGAGAGATAGACACAGAGAGAGAGAGAGAATAGAAGGGGCATTAAAGCAGATTTTTTACCTCTTTCCCTCTTTCATATATGTATACACATATATGTCTCAATACACGTGTGTATGCATAATTAATATTGTATTCAGTTGAATATATGCACTGAATATATGCAATCAAATATGCATTCAATTGTCTATAGTTAAGTTCATATATTTGTACATATGTATGTATATAACTATTATCTCTATGTATGTGTGTTCTTAAGTCTTTGGGTTTCTTTATTCACCAAGATATTTTTTGTGGTTTACTTTTCACACTATTTCCTTTCTTCTTTTCTGCCTTCTCCCATCTATCTTCCATTTTCCCACTTAGCTCTCAAATAGACTCACGACATGAGAGCTGGTGTTCAGTTACTTGTTTGCCTCTAACTTGTTTTTCTGTTCATCGTTTTAGTATGCAAAGTGGTTGGGATATATATTTACACTTATTTGACTTTTGAGGCCTTCCAAATCATTTTGTATGATGGTCGGTGACTTTCTACAGAAAAGAGACATCCCTGCTCTTGTGAGTAAACCCTGGTAGGTGACAGCCAACGACGTTGCCTGACTATGGAATGCTTAGCAGCCTTCTACGCACCCATCCGACCCTGAAGGGGGAAGTTCAGGAGGGCTAGATTGAAGCAGCTGGTCAGGACCAAGGGCAAGAGTGGAAAGCACTGGCTAGCACCTGTGGGATGGAGTCCGTCAGAGTTAGTACAGCTTCAGGCAATATAGGCTGCATTCCGCTGCAAACTCAGGCGCCACTGGAAAGGACTCTTCCTTTGGCTACGAGGAACTGAAGGTAAACTGCTTGGGACAGATCTGTGGGTTGTTTCCAGGGCAAGCTGGGCAAACAGGCCCCACCAGCATGTTGCTCTTTTGTGTGTGTGCCTAAAACTGTGTGATGGTAATTGGGAGCATGCTGAGAATTTTGCTATTGGAGTTAGGAACATTAGAGTTCATTTCCCAGCATGCAACTGCTCCCTGAGGCAAGGTCAAGGGGAGGTAGTAGACTTTTGGTCAGTGCTCTAGGAGAGACAGAATGAGAAAGATAAACAGCACAGTGCTTCCTGCAGACACAATCAACTCCAGGTCCCAGCCCCACATGAGAAACGAGACAATATATTTTATTCATGAAGACTATTTTGGGGGGGGGCTCTAAGGTACTCTAGGACTGGGGTGAGCTTACAGATAAGTTCTGGCTCCAAAGTTGAAGAGTCACAGTACGTCTCTGCAGTTCTTCTCCCACTTAGTGCATGTCGGGGAACTTCAGTTCCTGATACCCAGTGGCCAACACAAGCTTGCCTTGCCTGAATTTGTCTGTCCACTGAACAACAGTAATCTCAGAAATGTGAGGTTGAAATGTTTCCTCATTTTTCCAGGTGGAGGAGAATTTTGATATTTAACTTATACCTAACATTAAATAGGAGCGAATTATAGGAGACAATGTGTTAGCTATTTTACATGTGTTATATGATTAATTCCCCAAAGCCCTATCATTTAAAATAACTCATATGAAATATTATAAAAGGCTGTTTTGAAAAAGATATATTGAAAAACCACACTGTATACCTTAGAATATCAACCTAGACTGATCAATATTGAGGCATTAAAACTGCTAAATTAAAAAATAGAAAAATTCTTTATACACATAGTCAAAGAACATAAAAATTGTAAAGGATACACAATTTATTAAGTTTGGCTATTATACTATTGGAAGACTTTCATAATAAATACTCTTTTTTTTTTCAAGAAAAGAAAATGTGAGGTATTTATTTATATCCAGCTAAACTAACTTTCAAACAGAACTAGAACCAAATAGTAACCATGCAGGGAGTAGAGAAATATTGTTCACATATTCTTCCTTAGGAATCAGCTGCAGAATGGTGGGTGGATAACCATACAGTTTACTCACACATTGACAAGAATAGTCGGTTAACGTTAAGTTTATTGCTTTAGTATTAAAAAATATAAGGTTTAGCTAGGTGTGGTGGCACATGCTTGTAATCCAAGCACTCAGGGAAGCAGAGGCAGGTGTATCTCTGTGAGTTTGAGGCCAGTGGGATGCACAAAGTGAGTCCAGGACAGTCAAGGCTACAGCGAAAAACCCTGTCTTGAAAAACCAAGCCCCTTCCCCACCAAAAAGTATAAAAGGTTTAAAGAAAGAAGATCATGGGAAGGTAATGGAACACACGTGACAGAAAAGCATAAGGGGGCTATTGGGAGTAAGACGGGGACTAGTGAGTGAGGGACCAGGAGAAGGGTAAGCTGAGGAAGATGTGTGTCTGAAAATACCATAAGGCAAGTCATTATGTTGGTAAGTTAACTAAGAAAAAAACTCAATTAAGGAGCTAGAGAGATAGCTGGTTAAGAGCACCTATTGCTCTTGTCTTGCAGAGGACTGGAATTTAGTTCCCGGCATTCAAACGGGACAGCTCACAGCTGCCTGTAATTTCAGCTCCAGGGACTCCAACAACTTCTTCTGGCCTTCTGAGCAATGGCACTCTTCTGCATGACTGTCACCCCTCCCACCATGCCACCTTTCCACAGACTCACACATACACATAATTTAAAAAATTTAAAAGTGGCAGTAGCAGCAACTAAGAGCCAAAGAGATTCAAGAGGGAGAGAGGATAGTGTGTAATGGGCGGACATGGGCTCTGATGATGATGCAAGCACTAGACACCTGTTAAAACAAGAGTGAGCTTCAGAAATATTTAAAAATATTTTCAGTACGTGAAAAATGTTTTCAGTAATTTCAGAAAGGTTTTAAGTAATGTTTTCTGCAAGGTGGTGATAGCTTTATTTAGCCTCCTTTTCTGAGACTGTAATTCATACCGTGTGGTTAGAACAAATAATTATGGTTTACTGGTTTATTCTGTCAACTCCACTGTATTTAAGAACCAGGATTCTTGGTGTGGAAGAAAGAAGATAGTGATACAATGTAGAAAAGTTTGTGTGAAATTTAGCAACTACAAACGTAAGTCTGTATGGATTTATTAGATATTTTAAATATATATGTAATCTATATAATAGATATCCTAGCTCTACCCATTAAAATGTCCTAAAAACAATGACCAACCTTTCAATCAACACCATAACAGCTAGGTGATGGTATGGAAATAGTTCTGGATTCCACACTGAAGGATATCAAGGTTTCTTGGGAAAATGGCTGATTTTGAGTCTGGAATTGGAGGTGCACCAGGTGTGTCTGGAACACTCTGCCCTAACTGCTATCAGCAAGGGCATTCTCAAAGGCTACAGCACTCTTGTCTAAAGGATTTAGGAACTAGCTTGAAGTGACTACTAAGCTTTGGTGAAAATAATTGCAAGGGGATAAAAAGCTAAGCACTTAAATTGTAGAAAAAACTGTATCACAGACTAACCAAATCGTAGGTGGAGGAAGTGATTGATAACCGTGATTGTCAACTTGGTAGGATTTGGAATCACCATAAATATAAGCTTCCTGGTGCGTCTGTGAGGAGGTTTCTAGAGTTAGGTTAGCAAAGGTGAGAAGATCTGTACTAAATGTGCTGCCATGAGCTGGGGTCCTAGACGTAATACAAAGGAGAGAGCCAGAGGAACATAGCATTCCTTGCTCTCTGCTTCCTGATTGTGGATGTACAGTGACCAGTTGCCTCCTGCATCTGCTACCACACCTTCCCTGCCAGGGTGGACTGTATCTCTTGGAAGTGCAAACCAAAATAAACCTTTATTTCTTTTGTTGCTTTTGTTACAAACATGGGACAAGTAACTGACACACAGAATATGCCTCTTTTGAAAACAATCCAAAAGGAATAAAGGGCTAGAGTGATGGATCAGCAGTTAAAAGTACTCATTGCTCCCTCTTCCAGAGAACCCCAGTTTTCTTCCCACGATCCACTTCAGACAGCTCCTAACCTGCAACTTCAGATCCAGGGGATACACTGTCTTCTTTTGGTCTCCATGGATACTACACACACACACACACACACACACACACACACACACACACACACACACACACACACACACACTTAAAAGAAAAGTTTAACACTGCCCTTTTGAGTTGAAGGCTTAATATAATAGCTGTGTTGACCAGTTTTATGTCAACCTAACTCAGCTAGGTCCTTCTGAGTGGCAGGAACCTCAATTGACAAATTGCCCCGAGGAATCAGCTGTAGGCAAGCCTGTAGTGCACTGTCTTAATTAGCAACTGATGTGAGAGGGCCCAGATGATTGTGGTAGTCCTGGGTGCACCAAGAAAATAGGCTAATCAAGCTACAAGGAGCAAGCCAGTAAGCAGCATCCCTCCATAGCCTCTGCATCAGCTCCTGCCTCCAGGTTCCTGCCCTGTTTGAGTTCGTGTCCTGACAACCTTCAGTAATGAACAGTGGTGTGGAAGTATAAGTTTATAAAAATAAACTGTGTCCTCCTCAACTTGGTTGTGATTGTGCTGTTTCATCACAGGAGTAAAAACCCTAACTAAGACATTGGCCATGAAGATGACAGAAAGATTTACAACGTTATTTGTCACCCATTGGAAGGAAACAGTGCTGCTCACTGGAAGGATACCACATCACTGACGGTCTTGCAAAAAAAAAAAAAAAAAAAAATCCATTCTGAGACTTTACCCACAGAGTCTAGACTGAGAAATACATTACAGGCCAATGACCAAAATACTTTAAGAGAAAAGGAAAGGAAAAAGAAAGAGCATAACACATAGTTGGTGTTGTGACACCTAAAATTTATTTCAGTGAGAATAGGCACTTTCTTTCTTGTCTCTGTGTAAAGCAGGTAGATGGTGGAAGGAATAAGGAAAATGATGACCAGAGTGGGAAATCTTCTATCTACAGCTTCTTAGTTAATCTCAGGCAACTTACACAGACAGAGCAAGTTCTGGAAGAAATTCCATTATTCTAGTGGTTCATAGAAAGTGGGTCTCTCTCTCTCTCTCTCTCTCTCTCTCTCTCTCTCTCTCTCTCTCTCTCTCTCTCTCTCTCTCTCCCTTCCTCCTTACCTCTCCCCTCCCAGACCCACTGAAACTCTAAGTTCTCTGAGACAATTGGGTCCCACTGTGAAATAACCATCCCCAAAGTGCCACAAGACTAAAGAAGAGAGATGACAGCTCCAGGACTGCACAGACCACAGTATATTGGGAAAATCCTCTGAAGGGTACATGGCCCAGGGAGCAGCAGCCAGGCTATCCCTGTGACTGGGTCACAAGGAGGACACATATATCAATTAGGATGAAAGTGACCTCATCCAAGCCATATTGCGCCTGGTTTATCTTAAGCTAATATCAAAGAGTCAGGCACATTCCTGGCACCAGGGTCCCATTCTAAAGCTCCACATGCCACTCTGATGCATTCGTCTATTTATAGTGAGCTGGGAAAGCATTTAGGGCAGATGATCAGGGTCACTTTGGGACAGTCATGGTGGTTATGACTCAAGATGGCTGCAATCATGTTGAGCTGAGTCTGTATACTAAGGAAGAAAATGGCTTTTCCTCCTGGCAAAGGAATGGGGAAAAGAAGTCCCTGTCACACTATCACACTGAAGTGTGGGAAGTAACTTGGTATTCGTTTCTTTTCTCTTGCCACGTCACTCCAGAAGGAGACTCGGCCATAAGAGCTTGTAGAAGAATGAGGACAAAAATCTGAAATTCTTAGGAAGAGGTCAAGAAGAGAGGACTCTGGGAGATAGACAGGCATGGAGAACTCAGGAAGAGCAGAGACCGTGAGAAGAGAAGGTCACAAAGTGTCACATGCTGCCCCAAGCCAGCCTTTCACACCCCCCCCCATCCCCTTGCTGAGCACACACACAGACCTTGCCTGACACATAAAACATAAAAGGAAGGGGTATCTTGTGCGTTAAACAGCTTTCCATTGCTGTGACAAAATACCCGAGGGAAACAACAGAAAAGAAAGAAAGATTTCCTTTGAGTAATGTCTCTAAAGATTTCAGTCCCTGGTAACTTGGCTCTACTGTTCCTGGACCATGTGCCCCCTCAACTGCTCATTCAAATTCACACACACACACACACACACACACACACACACACACACGACTCCTGAGCCTTAGGCACAGGACTTGTGCTGTAAATGTATCTGTTAGAATGGGCCTTTTATAGATCTGCATCTTTATTGGTTGTGGTTTTCTATGGCAATTTCTCTCTATTGCAAGGAGACATTTCTTTGATGGGGAGGGTGTAAAGACTACACTTATCTGTGGATATAAGGGCAGATATTTAGAGTGGAGTTAGAGACTATGCTGGTTTAGTGAAATGGTGGTTGTAGGTTCTTCCCCAAGACCCATGGATTCGCTAACTGGGTAGTTGGCTAGGCTTTCAGTACTAAGCATGATTTATCTCCCGTTGATGTGCGATCCAATGAGAGAGTTTTTGGTATGTGTGCCACTTCTGCACCCTTCAGGTTACTGTGTCACACTGGTCACTGTTGTGGTTCACAGGTGTCGTAACCAGGTAGGACTTTCCTTCCTTTGGAAGCTTGAATGGGACCTTTTGCAGACCACAGTGCCTGGTGCCTTCAGCAACATGGGTTTACCTTTCACTTGGGGCAGAGTGGGGCAGCAATCAAGGGCAAATAGCCTCTAATGCTTTGGGAGTCTCCTGGACGGCCTTGACCACTGACTTTAAAAGGGGTTTCTCATGCCTGGTAAGGTTTTTGTTAGGCAATCTATGGCTTTCGGGTGTGTGTGTGTGTGTGTGTACATTGTCAGCCCAGATGGGAAATTTTCATTTAAACTATGCATGTATATGTGTACATGAACTTGCATGTATTATAGATATCTTAGGGAAACAGTTAATAATATGATTCCTGACTTTTTCAGACATCTTTACTGTGATTTTACCCTCCTCTCTCTTTCTTCTAAATTTATCTTCCTCTCCAATTCTTAATTAAGACTTTCCCTGTTATTCCCATTTCTCCCTCAGATCACTGGTACCCTGCTATTCCCCTATTGCTCTTCTCCCAGCATTTTCAAATGTATCAAGCACTGGCCTATTACTTATTGAACTTCTTATGTCCCCTACGCACTTGCCTCATGCCCTCCATATGTGCAAGACTTTTTTTTCTTTGTAGGGGAAAAGAAAAAAAATGTGTTTGCTTCATTTGGTTTTGGTTTTGTAATGTCGAGGAATGAATGGTAGGCAATCGTGCTTTCACTGAGCTGCCTCAAGGCCAATTATGTGAATATCTACATTTAGAAAATATTCATTGATCCTTTATGTAGTGGGTAGAATAGGAAACAAAAGTACAAAGCTTGTTTCCCACGTCAAAGTATGAGAATCTTACTTCTGTGTGAGAACACAAATAGAGGGTCCTTGAAGGTCGCTGCATTGATCTTCAGGACCTGGTGATAAGAACAGTGAGTGTGGGAGGCACTGAGAAGGCTTAGCGGGTAGAATATTGGCCACAGAAGCGTCAGGACTGGCATTTGGACCCACAGCACTCATGCAAATGCTGAAGTAAGTGTCATCCCTATGCATGGGAGGCAGAAGCAGGGGTCTCCAGAGCACACCTGACTTCCACATTCACCCACATTCATGCAAGCATGCATACATAATGTATGTATGTATATACATATATGTGCAAAATGCACACACACACATGCAAAAGAGACAAATGAGTAAATGAAATAAGCGTGTAAAAGAAGGGCTGCTAAAAGAGTATGCTCTTGATAAGAACTCTTGCACGGTAAGCTACACCCCCGTGTGTGTCTGTGTTCACTCAGGCACACTTGTGTATAGCGTTATTAGATTTTTTTAAAAAGCCCCTTTGTTGCAGAAGAATACATAAACCCTCAACAATGCATTTTAAATTGAAAGTTAATAGGCACATAGGCTGTGAGGGGAATTTGTCGTATAGACAGCTTTTCATGGTTATAGCTACTCTCAACAGGAAAATACATGCATGTCTGTCTGTGGCATAGAGAGTCGAGGAGGCCAGACCCCACCGTCTGAGTTTGTTATAGCTCATTATATTTTATTATAGTGTATCTTTATTCCAACTTTGCCCTATAACCTTGGTGTCCTGACATTCTTTTATCTCTTTTCCCTCGTTTTAGAAACAGACATCCCAGGATTATTGACTCATCATTGTGCTGAGGAGAATCAGTGGCTGGCATCCAAGAACAGTAGGAATAACACTCATGATTTCTGCTTTCTCTTCTGAGGCTTGCTGTGGGAGCTGAGTGTAACTATGGGATGAAAAAAAATGTGTTTCTAAATGGGGACACTTTAAATCAGGGCTGTTTTAGATACAGAGGGACTCATGTCCCCCCAGGCCTGACCACACTGGAATTCACTGACGAGACCATTCAAGGGTGGTAGGGCCTGGGAGTATGATGGGTGAGGAATGGTGGCAGATGTGTGGATATTTAGGTGGGTAAAGAGACAGGGCTGAGGTACTAAGAACACTGGCAGGGCCGCATGCCTCAGGAAGTCCACAGAGCCAGCCAACCTCTGTGGGCCTGAGTGTCACACCTCATGGACGTACCAACTTGTGTTAGTTGTAGAAGATCATGAGACAGCTAAGGTTGTATGTGTTGGGTCTTACAGCATGCTTTTTTGGGAGGTGTAAGTGTGTCAGTGTATCAGTGTGGCTGACAGAGCTGCTCCCCTCAAAGCCTCTTCCTTTCTGCTCATGTTCTGCAATTGCAATGTTTTTATGGTGACATTAATTTTTATAGTTAGCCCGTTGCTCATCTGAACTGAGGGGCCTTAAAATTGATAATGCATTCTAGGTGTTCCTGGTGGCTTCCTTTCCCATCTAAGTTGAAACTGTTCATGAGGTCGTATCCATTGGTCACAAGTAGCCATGAAAGCACTAGTTAGAAGCTATGCTTAAGGCACAGGGACAACGTCAGTGCCAAGGGAGAGCTTGGGAAGGTGCTGAGAGAAGAAACATAGTTCACGGAAAGAGACAGAAAGTCCCCAGAAGCTTGGAACTCACTCCCAATACATCTTTGCTCAATATCCCTCTCCACTTCCATATTACTCTTTCACCTGTTAACAATGAATTTATCGATTCTCCGCTGTGTGCCATTCCTGTTGCTGGAGACAGGGAGGAGGAACAAAGCAGACACAAAGCACATTAGAGCTGGGATGACATCAGAGAGCGAAGTGCTCCTTTTAGTTCACTTTGAAGGCTTAGTATGCATGGGACATTCATTCTGCATTAGGTGTTGCCTTTCCCGTTCTAATGTACTAGCTATTAATCCCTCATTCAGAAGTGATACGCCATAAGAGAAATTAGTACCCCCATCTTATAGACATGGCAAAGACATAAAAAAGAGAAGTTGAACCAAGTTCTAAGTCACATCAGCAAGGGTAGGATCAACGTTTAAGCACAGAACACATAATTGACCCCCTTGCTCCCAGAGACAAAGCGCTTGGTGGTTGTCAACCTATAGGTCCTGAATGGCCCTTTCACGGGGGGGGGGGGGATATCATGTATTTACATCACTAATCACAACAGTAGCAAAATTACAGTTGTCAAGTAGCAATGATAGGAAGGTGGAGAGCCACTGATGCAGCTCCGGCTGGAATCATACTGATTATGTACCTGAGGGTGGCTCTGAACCTCTGCCCCTCCTGCCTCCACCTCTGGAATGCTGGATCACAAACCTGCACCACTCTGCCAGTTTAGGCAATGCTGGTGATTGGACCTAGAGCCTTGTGGGTGCCGGGTGAGTATGTTACTGACTGAGCATCTTGCCCCACCCACCACGTTATCCCTGACTTCACATTCTTGACCCCCACATCACTGTTATTTTGCCTTACTTGAGGGCATAAATGGTACAAAATGCTGGAGGTGTTGAGTCTGGCTGGGATATAAAGCTTGTGTTAAATAGACTATCCCAGTCAACCCTTCCTGAGGAGGAGGGATGTCTGGATCATAAGTAATGAGAAATACTCAGGACATGAAGACCTGACCACAGAATTTCCCTTGGAAGAACAATCAAAGATCCCAGAGCAGAAAGGAAGCCGAAGTTCTGAGTGTAAGTGGAGTGCCTGTGAACTTTTGATAGAGGAATCCAAACTTACTTAATTTTTAATTTATTTCTTTGCGTTCTCATGTGCATTCAGGTGTGTGAAATGGGGGGGGGGATGGTAGGTGCCATGGAGACCAGGCAGGCGAACTGAGGTCAAAGGACAACCTTAGGCTAGGTCCCCACCTTCCTTCTTGAGACAGGATTCCTCTTGTCTTCTTCCCCTGCGTAATTTTCCTGTTGCCACCTCCCGTCTCCTCCTAGGAGTGCTGGAATTACATTTTTGGTGCCACGGTTTGCATATTTAAATGGGTTTTGGGTGTTGAAACTCAGATGCTTACGCTTTCATGGCAAGGAAACGCAAACAGGAAACAGAATTCTGCCTTTCTACCTGTCCGTTCTTTTTCTGAAGGGCCAGTGATACAGTGAACCTTGCTATGAAATTAAAAGAGATCACACTGCGGCAGCAAGCCCAACGGTCATTATTAGCAACATGTGCACAGTTCACACAGCTCAGCCAGCTTGCCTGTCTCTGTTTGGCACGCTTGTGTCACTTGTAATGACAACGGCTGTACCGGCAGTTAGCACTTAATTGAGCAGGGACCTCAAAACCAACATAACACACATGTCATTTAGAGCCCCTGCATCTATCTTACAAGCTGTCAATTATCTTCATTTTGTAGATGAGGGAACTGAAGGTCTCAGAGGCTAAATAATGTCCCCAAGGTCAAAGCATCTAACATTGGTGAGAAGATGATTCTAACCCAGTTTTTTCTTTCTAGACCACACCCCCGTACAAGCTGTGAATCCACTCACCCAGGCAGGTAGGATGCAGTGCCTCCTCCTGATGTCGTCTCATCTACACACACTGTTCTAGTTTCTTTGCTGAGGCCATGATAAATGCCACAGCAGAAAGCAATTTAGAGAGGAGAGAAATCCATTTGATTTCTACTTCCGGGTCACAGCCCGTCACTGAAGGAAGGCCAGACAGGAACTCAAGCCTGGTTTTGAAGCAGAAACCACGGAGGAAGTTGCTACAAGTTGGCTTACTTTCTGGTTCATGCTTAGCTCTCTTTCTTTTACAGCCTAGAGATGGTGCTGCCCATAATGAGCTGGGCCATCCTGCATTAATTAATAATCAAGAAAGTCTCCATAGCTATGTCCTCAGACCAATCTGATCTGGGCTAGCTTCAACCTAAAGGCTTTCCATTCAGGTGGCTCTAGCTTCGGTCAAATTCATAATTAAAGCCAGCTAGGATGCAGATGCTATGTCAACTCATTCCTAGAAGTACATATGCAAGATGGCTGTGAGGTTGTGGTGATGATGATGAAAGAGAGAAATGGAGAAATGGAAACATGTTTCGACCCTCAGGTGTCTAAATGCTGTGGGTAAAAGCACAGCGGCTTAGTGCTCTTAAGCTATGCAAACTTGGCCTGAGAGAATCAAGAATAAAGCTGATTGCAAACTTGGTACATAACCGAGAAAATAAAGACATCATTTCCTGACTGATTTGGACTAAGAAAAGATGTATTTACTTGCAGTTTATTATGCGGAATGTGACAGGCACACATTTGTGCTTTTTATTGAATGATGACTTGCTCCATACAGGAACCGGTGCAATTTGTAATGCAGATTATGTTTTTAAACAGAATTAAAAAAAAAAAAAGGGTGCAAATACACTGATGCCTGTCACGTGGCTGGCCCCGCACTTCTCAGAAAGTGGCTGGAGCGTGGGTGGTGACGACAAATATATACCCTCGATGCACAAATGTGATTTCTAAAGAATAAGATTCTGGGCAGCGTCCAATTCAGTCAGGCGGATTTAGAAGAAGAAATCCATGGCTAAGAAAAACTAAGGAGCCAAAAATAGCAGGAATTGGAGGAGATCACTCCCATTAACTGCCTAGGCACCTCTAGACAGCAGGCTGGCTAAAACCAGGATGCATCATGTGGGGGTCCAGGATGAGTCTCTGCGAGAATCCTGAAGGCATTAGTTAGTGCTTTTAATCAGCAGAGGTGGGAAGGCGGGAAAAACTGGGGAGCGGCATTCTGCGGGGAAGCCAATGGGAGAGCACCTGGCTTATTTTCCGAGTAATGAGTTTTGTGACCTCAGCAACTTCCAGGCACCCAGCCAGATTGCATCCTGTGATTCATTTGTGCAGTTCCTTCCGGGGGCAGACTTGGGTTTTCCACTCCATGTGGATTTGTGAATTTATAAGCGGGTAGGAGTCAGGTATTGGTTTTTTTTGTTCTGTTTCGTTTTTTGTTTTGTTTTGTTTTTTTCAGATCATCAGCCACTATATCTATTTTCTTCTGATATATGCATGCATTAAATACCTGAGTTTCGCTTAAGTTGCTTCTTTTCACCTGCCCGGTTGGATGTCGGAGCTAAGTTCATCCCAGCCACGAAGGAGTGTTCATTCCTGCTAACTTGACTTCAGCGGCTCATGAGTCATATTAGCAGGAATGTGTGACTAAAGAGACTGGAAATTAAGTGGAAGCACTTCTTATTTCAAGAATTTATTTGCCTTGGTGGAAGGTGAAGCTGAGAGAGACAAATCATGCTCTAGTTTTCTCATCATTTAAAATTGGACCCTGGTTAGTTGGCTTACCAGAAACCCTGTGTGTGTGTGTGTGTGTGTGTGTGTGTGTGTGTGTGTGTGTGTGTGTGTGTGTGTGTGTGTTACTATAGAAATGTCAGTTTCCCTCAGATTCGACCTACGGGAGATCTCGTAGCATCCATCTGCTATAACAGCCAACTTGCATCTTACGAGAAAGCAAGCACCATGTCCCTGTCTACACTCTAAGGAAAGTTTAGCTTGTCTTGGAAAGCCTGGATACAGTGTTGAGGGGCAGGGCAGATAGGATCTACATTGCAAAGCTGTGCACGAATAATCTGCGTTATAGACTCAAGGCAGTGCAGAAGGCTAACAATGCTTGTCAACTTGAGGGGCTCTAGAATCACCAAGGAGACACGCTTCTGGGCATATCTGTGAGGGGTTGTCTAGGTTGGGTTAACTGAAGTGGGGACTCTCTAAACACAGACATATGTGTGTGTGTGTGTGTGTGTGTGTGTGTGTGTGAGAGAGAGAGAGAGAGAGAGAGAGAGAGAGAGAGAGAAAGAGAGAGAGAGAGAGAGAGAGAGAGAGAGAGAGAGAGAGAGAGAGAGAGAGAGTAACGTGAGCACAAACACTCTTATTTCTGCTTCCTGACTTTGGCCAGAGGGCAGATCTGTGGTGGGTGGGGGTCTTGATTTTTAATTAGTGCAGGGAAGCATCATCCCTAAGCAGGAGATCCTGGGCTGTGTAATAAAGCTAGCTAAATACGAGTCAGAGAGTAAGCTACATTTGTGGTCAGCTGTCTCAGCAACACCCCTGCATCTTCTACACAGGCCCTGGATCAGAGAGCTGAAACACATTCTTCCTGTTTAACTTGTTCCTGCAGGTATTTTACTATGCCAAAAAGGAAAACAACGAATACAGCAGCCAGCCAGCTCTGTGTTCTAGGACAGTCATACAGAAAGACTATTTTCAGGCAGCCATGATGGTTTATCTTCATTGTCAATATGACTGGATTTAGAATCACCAAGGAGATTGGTGAAGCAACACCCCCCTGCCACTACCAAGTCAGGAAGACCCCCACACTGAATTTAGGCAGTTCTGTCCCTGGGCCTGGGGCCTGGACAGAGTGAAAGAGGAATTGGAGGCAGCCAGTAAGGCTGGGCTTCTGCCTCTTCCTCCCACCTAATGAATAGAGGTGACCACCATGTCCTTCTCATCACAACAGATTGAGCTCACTGTAGCAGTGAGCAAAGGAAACCCTCCTTTTAGGTAGCCCTGTTGAAGGTATTTGATCACAGCAAAGTAGCGACTAAATAACCTAAAGGTCACGGATTTACTGGGTTTCTCACAAATCTCCCTTTCCATTTCTGAACAAAAAGACCTGCAAGGAAAAACAAAACAAAACAAAACAAACAAACAAACAAACAAAAACAAAACAGTGCTCAAGGGAAGAGGGTGGAGGTACTTCTTTTTAAAAAAAATATTATTAGTTAATTTATTTACTTTACATGCCAGTTGTAACCCCTCTTTCTCTCCCTCTTCCCCGTATTCCCCCTTCCCTAACCCTCATAAAAGGGGCTCCCCTCCCCTTACCCACCTCAGCATACCAAGTTGCATCAGGACTGAGGGCATCCTCTACTATAGTGGTCTGGCAAGGGGGCCCAGCATGAAAGAAAGTCCTTGTCAGAGGTAGCCCTCAGCCCCTGCTCCCCTTACTTGCCACCCAGAGCCTGTATGGGAAAGGTTATATTACTCAGGCAATACTTAATCCAAAGACACTCAGTAGCTGGAGGGTCTTGAAGGCACAGTCTTTTTCTGTCTCCCCACCTTCCTAATTCCTCCCACATTCTCAGGCAGGATCTTACCAGACCACCCAGTCTGCTCTCAAAGCCTTGATCCTCTTGCTTCTGCCTACTAAGCCCTGGAATTGCAGCTGTGTGCCACCACACAGAGAAATGTGTACCCTCTGGTTCTGCATAATTAGAAAGAACTTCTAATGGTGGCATCGTCCTCCTTCCCCCAGATGCGGCACACACACCAGTGTGCCCTCTTGCTACGTGTGGGATTGTGTATTGCCCAGATCAGATCATTTTAAGCTTATGGGTAGTAATGTTTTTAGTTTAGTGTGTGTGTGTGTGTGTGTGTGTGTGTGTGTGTGTGTGTGTGTGTGTGTGTGTGTGACCGTAAGGGCTTGTGTCTGGGCCAGCCACTTTCTGAGCCAGGTTTCATAACTACCTGGATCAGAAGGAGTCACATGGTTTCCTGAGAAACCAGGTCCACTTGGCAACATTGCCCTGCATTCTGTCCTTCTCTGTACTGAGCCATTGTCCTTCTCAAAGAGCCAACAGGGCAGGGAATGTGGGAGGAATGATGGCTGTCCTGCCTTCCTCACAGGGTTATCGAATGGAAGAAACACTTGCCGCATTTGCTGTCCACACAGAGGGTTTCACAAACACGGGGTGTTCCTACAGTTAGGTAGAGATGATGGAAGTATGTTCAGTGCAGACACAATGCTGCATCTTCCTGCCAGCGTGCGGACCTCGTGACAACCTGGAGCTGATGGGACGGGCGCACAGGCGGATGATAGGTAGTCGGTAGCAGTGATTGGCTAATGTCATTACAGAAGTAGACAAGCTCTAGAATTGCTGCACGTGGTCTGGAAAACTGAAATATACTGATAGGACAATTGAGTTCCAAGCCTGAGATCAGAGGAAACTGAGGGCACAGTTTCCAGCCTGGGGGATCAAGGACCTGGGCTCTGTCATCCAAGGCTACAGGGAGATGTATAGCCTAGCTTGAGACAGGAAGAAGGATAGAGAGGAGGGAAGAGAAGGTGAGCAGAATGCATTCACCCTTCCTCCACCCATTTGTACTGCTCTATTTTAGTGGACTGCATAACGCAATCCCCACTAGGGGCTGAGATACTCTTTAGCCAGTCTGTTGATGCACCCCCTCACTTCTCCTGGAACCCCTATTTGACCAGATATGTCAAACACAACATTTTACTCGCTCTGCAGGTATCCTCTAACTCGAACAAGACGAACGCAGAGTTAGCGGTCGTACACACTCAGCAATAGGCCGGCCCCGTTCTACAGACGCAAGTGTGAAGAGACGCTTAAGCGAGTGGATAGAACTAGAGACGACGCAGCCGGCTACCCACAGCTGTCGGTCCATGATTCAGAAGTCACCATTCATTCCAACGTTGAGGCAGACATGGTGGTTAAATGTGCCACTCAGTTCTGCTACGGTAAGTGTAACTAATTGGTGGTCCCCATAGCTGCTGCCCTGAGAATTTACCTGTGCCCTCTATGCCATGCTCTCCAGGGGCTGCTCCAGATAATGAGTTAGTTTTGCAGTTCTCTGTGAAAAGCCAAGTCTCTACTTTCTGGAAATTGCTTGAAGACTTTCATCCAGTGGTTCTCAACCTTCTGAATGGTGTGACCATTAGTGTTAACTCCCAAATATGAAATTAGTTCTTTGCTACTTTTATGATTCATAATGTAAATATCTGATATGCAGCTTACGTGATATCAGGCCCTTAGAGGGGTCGAGACCCAGAGGTTGAGAACCACACTTTAGTCACTTAGCAGAGACTTAAAAAAATTTTTTTAATAACATCTCCTGATTCATTTCCCCTGTCTCTTTTTTACATGAATCATGCCTGATGTGTGCTTCTTTGGAGAGAAATATGGCCCCCATGTCCACTGATCATCCTCTTTTTCCTTAAAACACAGGTCGCACTAAATCTTTCTTTTCTCTCTCTCCTTCCCACCCCCTCTGTGTGTGTGTGTGTGTGTGTGTGTGTCTGTCTGTCTGTCTCTGTCTCTCTGCTTCATGGAAGAGCAAAACAGAAGGTTTCACAGAGTCAGTGAATTCAAGGCTTAGGAATACATGGTGGTTTGATTGAGAAATGTCCCCCATAAGCTGCTGTTTGGACATGTGCTCTCCAGCTGGTGGTGCTGTCTAGTAGGTTTCTTGGATGCAGTAAATCACTGGGGGTGGCTTTGAGAGTTTATAACATCACCGCGCTTTCATTTCACTCTCTCTGCTTGATGCTTACCTTTAAGATGTGACCTTTCAAGTGGGGCCAAGCCTCCTCCACCCTTATGGCCTTTCTTCCTGAAACCATGAGCTAAAGTACACTTTTTCACCCATTAAGTTACTTTTGATCATGGTATTTTGTTACAGCAGCAAAAAGTAAACTGGTACCGTAGATGATAAGAGGGATTATGGAGGCCATAGAAGGACAGAACAAAAGAAAGGCGTGCAAAAATTACACACTGTGGCCCTTGCCTCTGCAGAAGACTGCTGTACAGGTCTTGTAAGGGATATTTATCTGTACAATTAAACAACTAGTGCAAGAAGGTAGCAGGAATCAAAGGAGCTAGATAAGAGTAGACCTGGAGTCTTTTTAGAAAGACCATCATCATCATCATCATCATCATCACCATCACCATCATCAACACCATCAAACCAGGATATTAGAAATTGGTTTTTAAATAATGAAAGCAATCTTCATGACCACAAAGTAAGTGGAGTGGCCATCTAGGTGAGAGTACCACCACAACATGTTGTTTCAACGTAGGGGATGCGTGGGAGCAGGACACATACTAGGGAATGACAGTCATTGACTCTCTGGAGAGAAATTGCCTCATGAAGCTGTAGGGAGGATTTTTCTTGTGCTGATATGGACTGGAACTGGAGAAGGGACCCCTAAAGTAGAAAAGACTACACCTCAACACATATAAATAGTGTCCTGGGTATACACATACATGTGTTAAAGGAAAGGAGGAGGAGAGAATAATTAAATAGGATTCCAAACTGTTAAATGTGAGTTAAGGATTTTATACATCGATAAAGGAAAGGCAGTTGATGATGGCTTTACTTTCTTCTGGAACCAAATGAAAAAACATCTAAAATGCCAGGGAAGATGAAGACTTGGAGACAGCAGAAGGCCTCAGGTTCCAGATTATGGATGCTTTGGCCATGTTACTGGATATTGTAGAGTCAAAGGTCAGTGGCCACATGGGGAAGAGGAGCAGATAAAAACATGCAGTGACCTCACAAAGTCCAGTTTCATGTTACTAGCATGAGGTTCAAGTTTTAAAAGAGGATAAGGAGTACATATATGTAAACAATTCTGCTTAAGGTGTGGTCCTGCCCATCTCTGACTCATCATTGTCTCAGCCTTAGAGATGAGTCTTTCCTTAGGCTGGGACCAGGCCTTCATCCCATTCCTTTGCCCCCCTTCTTCTTTTTGATGCAGTGAGAGATTCCAGGGGAGACTCTAATTTCTTAGGGTTCATTGTTTGAAGAGTCTAAAGGTGGGCATGAGTGCCTCTCGTTTGAACATCTTTGTCCTGCCAGTATGACTACAGCAATAGATATTGGGGTAAACCAAGAATGCAAACCTGACGACTCAGTCAGCTACCTGAGGACTCTGCCATGACGGCTGGAGGGAGGCTCTCAAAGTGAGTTCTAGCTCTTTGGCCTTGCTCACCAGAGCCAAACAGCACAGCAGCTCTCCAGCTAGCCATCCATCCAACACCGTGTTAAGGGTATACATGCCCTGCAATAGGGAAGCTACAGACAGCTTGTGATATTGGCCAGATCAGAGCCCCGATGAAGAACATGTGTGAGGCTGACATTATATACAACCGTGGAGAAACAAAACTTTCCCCACTAAGACCAAGAGTAAGGCAAGAATGCTCCAGCTCTCTCCGTCATAGCATCACACCAGATACTACAGCACACTAGAAGCATTAGAAAGGTAATAAGATAAGATTAGGAAATAAACAGCACCACAATTTAGAATAAAGAATTATGAGCATATACAGGGGGAGGAAATCCCCCTCAGGAACAGTCATAGGGGAGGGGAATAAGGGGAAAAGGGGAGGGAGGGAAGAATGGGAGGACACAAGGGATGGGATAAACATTGAGATGTAACAAGAATAAATTAATAATAAAAATTTTTTAAAAAGAATTAAAACTGTTCATTTTCATAGATGACAATTATCTATGTAAATTTTTTTAAAGCCTACAAAAAATAAGAACCAATATGAGACACTAGCATAGATGCAGGATACAGAGGTATCACTTCACTCCTTTCCAGCAGTGAAGGAGTTCAATTTAAAATACAAATAATTTTATAATTTCCATCAGCTCTTCATACAATAAATTACTTAGATGTAAACATAACAGAATATGTAAAATACTCTCAAGAAGGAAGCTACTGGGCTCTGATGAAAGAAATCAAGAGAGCCGAGCAAACGGAACTGCTCCATGTTTGCAGGAAGACTCAGTATTATGAAAATGTCAATCTCAAACAGAAATGTCAATTCTTTCCAGCTTGATTGGTAGGCTCAATTCAGATAAATCATTTCTAATGTTTTAGAACACCCTCAGAATAACCAATACAGTATTTAAAGATGAAACAAAATTGGATGACTAAGGGGCTGGGACATAGATTAGTGGGTAAGAGTACTTGTTATGAAAGCAAGAAGGCCTGAGTTCAAATCCCCAGCCTCTGTATAAAAATCCTGGTAATAGGTACCCATGGCTATCACTCCAAAACTGAGGAGTAAAGACATGAGCATGTCAGGAGCTTGCTGGACAGCCAGCTTAGCTAAAACAGCAAGTGCTCCTCAATGTGAGGAGTTTGCCTCAAAAAATAAGGGAAGGGCAATTGAGGAAGACATCTGGCACCTTCCTCTGGACTCAGATGCACAAGAATGCCCCCCTCTCTTCCTCTCTCTCTCCCCCCCCCATTCTCTCTCTCTCACACATACCAGATAAGTGGATGCTTGGCAGCATCAGCTTGCAGATTTACTAAAAGGCTACAGTAATCAATACAGTATGGCACTGGCAAGCATAGATCAATGCAACTGAGCAAGTATTCCTGAAATAGAATCACAGATGAAAGCTTGAGCCTTGAGAAGGAGCAAAGACCGTACACTGGGAAAAGCCCTTTCAGGTGTCGGTGCTCAGCAGCCAGACATTCCCACGCAGAATGTGATTTCATGATCAGCTCTATGTCTTTCATAAATACTAGTGAAGACTGGCCACAGACCCAAATGCAAAGCTCAAAACTATGAAACGAGAAAAGAAAATACGGGAAATTTTAGAAAATTTCAGGTTTAGTGATAACACCTAAAACATCAAAAGTGTGACCCATGACACGGTTATTGATAAGCCACACATGATCAGCTCTGTGAAGGGAGTTGAAAGGCAAACCACAGTGCAAGATAAAAAAAAAACCACAGTGCAAGATAAAATGTTTGCAAATGACACATTAAGAAGGACTGTGGCCCAAAATATATAAAGAACACTTAAAACTGAAAATAAGAAAATGAAGAGTCTAATTGAATAATGAACAAAAGACCTTATCAAAGGCCTCATCGAAGAACATGTATGTGTTGATACACATACACAGGGGAAGAGATGGGGGAAGAGAATGTGTAAATACCTGCACAAACATGTATTCTAATCATATGTCGTTAGGAAATGAAACGACCAATCAGAATGGCCAAACTCCAGAGTACTGACAACACTAAGTGTTGGCAAGGGTATACAACAAGAGCTCAGCTGCATGGCTGTTGGCAATACTAAGTGGTTCAGGCACCTTGGACAACAGATTATTGGCTTTTCATAAAACCAAAAGCATCCTCATTACACAATGCAGCAATTGCTTGCCGTTCACCCAAGGGAGTTGAAATTTCATGTCTCCACAATAACTTGAACAGAATTGTATAGCAGGTTTACTCATGCTTGCCCCAAACTGAACGGAACTGACATGCTCTTCATTGGGAGACTGGACAAATTCTAGTATGTCAAGTCTAGAATGTTATTTAGCGCTACAGACAAATGAGACACAAAGGCGTGAAAGGACTGCTGACTTTGAGCTGCACATTCATAAGGGGAAGAAGCTGATTAAAAAAGGCTGCAAAGTATGTTTCTCCAATTCCATGGTATTCCAGGAAGGGGGAGAATATGAAAACTAAGAAGATCGTTACAGGCATTTAGGGAAGGGGATAATTGACCTGCTTTCATCTCTCCGCGCTTCCTGACTGTGGATACACCGCGACCTGCTACTTCAAGTTCCTGCTGCCGAGGCTTCCTCATTTCCATGGACTGTAACTTCAAACCGTGAGCTAGAACAAACCCTTCCCCCTTCAGTGGCTTTTGCCATGTGTCTTGTTGCAGCAAAGAGAAAAGCAAGCCACATTAATGGTGGAAGTATTTTTTAACACAGTTGCAGAGACTCTGCACCATGCCCTTAGACACTGGTCCAGACTCATAGAAACCCCAGCAACAAGTAAAATCCCCAATGTAAAGGATGGACTTTGAGAGATAACAATGTATCGATATAGGTTGGTCACTTTTAACTCTGAGGAGGACGCTAGTAATAGGGAAGGCTACGCATATGTGAGATAAGGAGCCATATGGGAAATCTCCATAACTTCTCAATGTTGCTGTGAACCAACAGCTGCTCTAAAAAAAAAAAATCTTTTTAAAGTATGCCATCCTTATTTTTTTAAAATTCTTGTTTCTTAAGCAGGGTTATAAGTGGAAGATCTCCAGGAGGGAAGCTGCGATCCTTAATTCATTCATATCCAGCCACACCACAGCCTGGGGTGGTTCTTACATTAGCTCACAGGCATCTGGGGAAGCAGAAAATACTTTAAACACAACAACTAGCCTGGCTTCCTGCCCTCTATCATAGTTCAGTTTCAAGCCTGAAGGTTTTAGCTCTTTAAAAAAAAGTGTGTGTGGTGTGTGTGTGTGTGTGTGTGTGTGTGTGTGTGTGTGAACGTATGGGTATTGTGAGAGGGCCAGAAGATGATATTGAATCCCCTGGAGTCTTAGTTACTAGAAGTTGTAAGGTATCTAACATAGGTGCTGGGAATTGAACTTGGGTCCTTGGGAACAGCAGTAATTGTTCTTAACCATGAGACATCTCTCCAACCTCAAGAACTATATGCAGTATTTACAGGACAAAGCCAGATACACATATCTAAGCCTGAAGCTCTTAGTTGTAGTGAATATTACTTCCTTGATCCTTCTATTCCGTTCTGGCTTATTCAGTGTGAAGAGAGCACCAGTTACATGTGCTAAAGTGAGTTTGTGACTATTGGATGAGTCTTAGAATTTTCATGAAACCTGGCTCAAGCACTGTGGCCACCAGCTCCAAGCTAAGCCCTGGTCAGGCAGCAGGGGGAACTTGTCACCTGGGTGACCCTCACCTTGGCTTCTTTGTAGCACCCATACTCTTGCTTTGCTTCCTGCACTTCCGTTCCAGTGTAGAACTGCTCTTTTGAAGCACAGCAAAATATCTTTACTTGGCAAACTTCGAGGTTCACTTTCTGCTTTTCACAGCTTCCTGTCAAGCCCTAGAAAGTTCTATTGAGTCTCTTCATTCCTTCCTTCTGCAAAAAACCCAAAAAATCCAAAAAACATTTTGAGTTAAACCAGTCCTAGTTTTGCCACAGAAAGAGGAAACCAGGATCGAGTTTGAAGCCCCTCAGAAGGAGGAAATCTGGAGAGAGGAGTCCTGACCAGAGAAGACAGGACATCTAGTAAGGTCAGCAGAGGGGCGGTGAGAGGGCAAAGCTGTGGAAATGCTGGAGGCAGTGCTGTTGTAGTGAGTCCCACAGGTCCCGACTCAGTCCCAACTCTTTAATTCCCTTTCTATCTTTCACTTTCTATACCTGCAAATTGGGAATTTTATTAGCACTTAATAAGTGGGCCTTTCTTTTGTATGGATAAAAGTGAGATAACATCCTCAATGTATCTAGCAATGATTTTGAAGTTTTGCTTACAACTAAATTTGGTAATCCCATAATTTGAGTGCAGAGTTCTCGGATGGAGTTCTGTGGCCGGCAATGAAGGACAGCCTGTCATTTCCCTTTCGTTGTGAGCACTCCTCTCTCACCTAAGACAGAAGCTGAATCGATGACCAGCTGTGGCTGTTAGTGCTGAGCAGTTGGCCATCTATCCAGCCTGCGAATGTTGGCATTCTAAGAGCAAATGGAGATTCTTATGGTTTGATTGTTCATATTTTCAGTATTTAGTTTCCATCTTGCAGTACCATTTTAAAGGCTTTGGAGCCTTTTGAATATAGGTCCTGACTAGTGGAAATCTGTCACTAGTAGGGGCTTTTGAAGGTCACCTCAACATAGTTCTATGCTGTATGTACTCTTTGCTTTCTGGTCTACCTCATGAAGAGCCTCCACCGTGTGTTACTGCTACTACAAACTCTGCCATGCTTTCCAACCATGGTGGAATATCATCTCTCTGAAACCATGCTTTGAAGTAAGCTCTTCCTTCTTTGGGTTGTTTCTAAGGTGCAGTCTGGCTGTACTACACAAAAATAATGACTACAAAGACTAGACAACTTAATGGAACAAAGCGCTGCCTCTGAACCTCAGTCATCCTCATGGGGGTGAGGGGCATCAGTTTGACAGTGGAGTCTGGATGGTAGATACCTCTTAAAATATTGTAATTGGAGTGGGATTCACATTTGGAATCTGGTGCCAGAACCAAGGCATCTTCATCTTCTTAAACCCTTGGCTTTGACCCTAGTGATGATTAAGTAGAAACAGAATCCACAAGGTGTTGGGGTGACCTTTTTTGCATACTGGGTGAAGGTTGGCTCTGTATATTCAATTGCTAATTCTGTACTGCCAGATAGCTGAATACTGTCTGGGCTTTGGTTTTCTTACTCAAATTGCTCAGAACTGGCATCATATTTTGTAAACATACACTTCCCCCACCCTCTGATTGGTTTAGTAAAGAGCTGAATGGCCAATAGCAAAGGCGGGAGAAGAAGGCGGGACTTCTGGACAGAGATAGGAATTCTAGGGAAGACTTAGGCTCAGAGTCGCCAGCCAGATGAGGAGGAAGAAACAGGTGCCTGTACTGAGGAGAGGCAATGAGCCACGTGGCAGAACATAGATTAATATAAACAGGTTAATTTAAGTTATAAGAGCTAGTTGGGAACAAGACTAAGCTAAGGCCAAGCTTTCATACACGATAAAAAGTCTCTGTGTCATTATTTGGAAGTTGGCAGTCCAAGAAAGCCTTGTTATAACTGGCGTCCAACATTATAACAAAGTGCCCAGAACTTTCTGTGGTCTTCGAGTCAACAGTTGCTACAGCATGAAATTCTGAAATACTGTCTTCATATCATTGCATTTAGCCCAGTCTAATTATGGATTCAATTACCTCCCAAGAACTCTGTGATCTCCAGAATCCCACAAAACAAACTGGAAGAACACTTCATTTCTCAAGTAAAACCAAGTACTATATGTGGGAAATATGCGTAGAGTTTTAAACCATTTTAAAATGGGTTAGAAACTCCCGTATCCCACTCTTTTGTTTACACATCTCAGGATGGTGTATATGTGTGTATTACTTTGATTGTGTGTGTATAGATATGTTTATAATAGTCAAGCATATGCTTATACATATTCATGAGATAATCATGCATAAAGGAATACATTAACTTCTTTAGCCTTACGGGATCTGCTTATAGCACTCCCTTTCTGTCCCAGTTAAGCATGCCCTCAGAGGATCTTCTCAGCACCTTCCCTCAGCGAAGTTCTGCAAAGTAAGTGAATAGACGACTGCAACTGATAAGGGTTATGGGAAAACCTTCATTTTCTAGGCTTAAAACAACCCGAATGTGTCATCTCACAATTCTAGAGGTTAGAAGTGTGAAAACCCACATACATTTTGGGATTTCTTTCCATTTCTGTGAAAAAAAAAATAACACTTAAATTTAGGTAGGAATGGTATTGACTTTGTAGAAAGAGTAGTGTAAAAATCATGTGCAAAAGTGTGTGTGTGTGTGTGTGTGTGTGTGTATGCGTGTGCAGGAATATGCATGCCACAGTCTGTAGGTGAAGATCAGTGCACGTATTAGGCCTTGCTGCTCTGCCTTGTTTGAGGCAGGACCTCTTTACTGTTGTATCAACCAGGCCAAGATAACCCCGGACTTCTGGAGAGCACCCTGCCCTGCCTCTGCTCTCCCATGGGTGGACTGGGATTACAACTCCTTTTGTCAGGCTTCCCTAGCAAGTACCTCTACCTAGATAACTATCTCCACAGTCCTAGTATGAACTCCCTAATATAAATTCTCTCAATCCATGAATATAAGACATCTTTCTGCTTATTTATGCCTGCTTCAGTTCAATTCCATCACTGTCTTATAGTTTTTTTGTTGTCTAGGTATTTACCTTTGGGGTGGCTGGTTTTAATGTCAGCTTGTCCTAAGTAGGGAACCTTCACTAGGGAACTGTCCTGATCACCTCAACTGATGTGGGAGGATCATCCCAAATGTGGTTGTACTCTCTGGTAGCAGTGCAGACAATAAACAGGAGTGGCAGAAGGAAGATAAGTCACTTGTCACATAGTTGAATTATCTGCTGCTGCTTTTACTAACTACAGAACATTCAAATTGTATAGAACCATACAAGAGCTAAACAGTCGAAGCAACAGAAAAATAAAGCTATGGGCATCACGTTCCCTGATTTTAAACTATTTCACAAAGTTGTATTAGTGAAAACAGTATCATACTGGTATGAGAACGGCTACGTAGAACCATGGGACAAAACAGAGAGCCCAGAAATAAGTTATTGAAGGAGAGAGATAAACCCGTTTTTTTAGGATCCCAAGTGTGGGATCAGAACAGTCTTGTGAAAAAACAGGTGAGGCTAATCCCCTAGAAGACCAACCACCTCCTGCAGGAGCTTGATTGTTGTCAGCTGAAAAGATCCCATGAACAGACTCTGGGAGGAGATATATAAATGAGCCAAAAAACTGGAGGCGGGGTTTTTCGGAGACTTCAGGTTAGTTTTGGCTGTTCATCGCTGCACTTTGAGATGCTCCTAGAGAGAACCACCGAGGAAAGGCTTTGGGGCTCCTGCTGAGGTTTCAGGTTCTGGTCACTCCAGATTCCAGCAGAAGAAATCCTGCTGATTATGCCAGGAGAATCGTTCCTTGGAACTGATATCCTTACGATTTTGTTATTGTGTTCTTTAATCCTCTTTCGTATTGTTTTGGTTAGTTGGGTTATAAGTGACATATGCTCAGTTAATAAGTTGTAAAAATATATTGGTTAAAAAATTAAGTCTACAAGTTGTTGTACATGTAATCAACTGATCTTTGGTACATGCACCAAACAAGCTCTAAGGGACCTCTTTTTTTTTTTTAATTAATTTTATTAATTTATTCATATTACATCTCGATTGTTAACCCTTCCCCTGTTTCCTTCCATTCTTTCCTCCCTCCCACTTCTCCCCTTCTCTCCTCCCCTATGTCTGTGATTGAGGGAGACCTCCTCCCCTTATATATGCTCTTAGAATACCAAGTCTCTTCTTGGTAACTTGCTATCCTTCCTCTGAGTGCCACCAGGCCTCCTCATCAATGGAACGTGGTCAGAAAAGGGACACCAGAGTTCATGTGAGAGTCAGATCTCACTCTCCACTCAATGGTGGAGAATATCCTGTTCGTCGGCTAGGTCTTGGTAGGGGTTCGAAGCTTACTGCCTATATTCTCCTTGGCTGGTGCCTTAGTTTGAGGAGGACCCCAGGACCCAGATCTGCCTGTAAGGGACCTCTCTTAACTAAATGCTTTAGGGAAAATGGGATTGGTACATGCCAAAGAATGAAATATGGCCATTTTCTTTCACAATACACAATAATCAGCTCGAAATAAATTATTGACTTAAATGTGAGACATGGAATTATAAATTCCCCATTATATGTGGGAAAGGGTTCTTTGGCACTGTTCTTAGCGCGCGCGCGCGCACACACACACACACACACACACACACACACACACACACATATATATGCTATTATATTATATTATATTATGTCACTGAGACCACAGGCAAATGAAGGCAAAATATTTTTAGAGTGAAAGTACATCATGCTTAGAAGATAGAACAAAGGAAATAATCAACAAGATTAAAAGGCAGCTTATAGAAAAGTAAACATAGTTGGAAACATAGCATCTCAGAAGGTAGTATTTCAAATGTGTAACGAACCCATGCAATTCAAAAACCTGATTTAAAAATGAACAAAAGGAAAAAAGTGTAACTTAAAAAAATCATTGCAGGTAAAAGGAATGGAGTCTGCTCATGGGGGCGTGTGTTTAGGTTGGCACTTTAGACATCACTAGCCATAGGTTAAACTAGATATGTATAGTATCCCAGATGATGAATCAAGAGATTGCAAACAGGCCCTAGAGGTGGGAAATATTAACAGCAGAATAGGAAGCCCTAAAATTATTTTAAAAATAGGATTAGTTTATTTCCTAACTTTGTCAGCTTGATTAGATTAAGAGATTAATAAGAAATACCATGGGGTAGGTTCATATGGATGTTTCTGGAGGACTAACTAAGGATGAGGGAGACCTACCTTGAATGTGAGCAGAAATACCCAACAGGTTCTTTTAAAGTTATTTCACTCAGATATTTCTCATAGCAATGAAAATCAGACTTAACATAGATAGTTAGGATAAAAATGCATCACCATCTTGATGTTTTTTCAATTTCTTAAAGGAAACACTGAGACCAATGTCTTCAGATCACTCATTCTTTATTAAGTCATTGTTCTAACCTACAAACACTTACTAAACACTTATAATGTTCCAGGGGCTAAATTTGGTTTGGGGTATAATTTTGACCCAGGCCAATATAGTATTTACCTTTATAAACACATAGGGTTATGGAAAACGAGGAAGTGCCATATAAAACAATGTATAATAAAAAAGCCTTTTCACAACTTCCCAGTTACATTCAAATGTGACTGTGCTGGGAGTATCTTTTCCTTTCTACTATGTCATCTCTGTGGTCCAAGCCCCATCATCCTTTGCTGAGAGAATAGGTCTTCTAGGTATCATATGCTTTTGACAAATAGTGGACGTGGAAGAGGGATAGTGACTTCTCACATATTTCAGGAGAAAAGGAGAAAAGCTGACAATACTGACAAGATATTTTAGTTTTTATTACATTAATTTAGTGTGTGTTTGTGTGTGTGTGTGTGTGTGTGTGTGTGAGAGAGAGAGAGAGAGAGAGAGAGAGAGAGAGAGAGAGAGAGAGAGAGAGAGAGAGAGAGAGAGAGAGAAAGAGAGAAGGCACACTGGAGGCCAGAGGATAATGTGTGGAAACTGGTTCTGCCTTTCCACAACATGGGACCCAGGAAACAACTTAGACCATCAGGCTTTACATCAAGCACTTTGACCTACTACTGAGCCAGGTGGCTGTACTAAGACATGGTTTTAGTGTTAGTGTGTGACACACCTTGCAATGTCAAAAATGGCCTGCAGGCATGGGCTGGGCTTCATCATGTGGACATCATGATGTTGGCAGTGGACAATTCTTCTGATGTCATCTCTACTGACCTATTTTGTCCTGTTGGGTTGAACTTTGAGTTCTTTCCTGCTCTGCAAGCAACGCTTCGTTCTCTCATGGTTGGTCTGTGTTGGGGAATACAAGAAGGAAGGAGGGAGAGCAAGCCATTAGGCATACCTCCCACCGTTGTTACACTGGGAATAATGTCTCAAAACTTGCTTTAGAAAAGAAGATTGTGTGTGTGTGTGTGTGTGTGTGTGTGTGTGTGTGTGTGTGTGTGTGTGTAGGCCTGCAGGGGCCCCTTGAGGTCAGAAGAGAGTGTAGGATCCCATAAGAGCTTGAGTTACAGGTGGTTGTTAGTCAGCAGATGTGGGTTCCAGGAACTGAACTTGGGCTTTCTGGATGATCGGCACCTGATCTTAGCTGCTGACCTCCCTAGCCCCCAAACTGGTTCTTGAGGGACACATGGTGACACTGGCCACCATCATAATTTTTATTTACTGTGGTGTTTCTCGGTGATTAAGACAGGATTTCTCAGGGCAGAGGAAGTTGTTATTAGGTTCTGTTTTCTATCTCTATTTCATCTTATACTTTCTTGCAAAAATCTGTTTAAAGTTTTGGTCAGAATTCCCAAGACTTGTTTAATCAAAACCAATACTTTGTAAATCCCTTATGTGAGCCCAAATAAAGTGGCTTTCATTCTCTTCTGGTGGAAAAGAGAGTGGTATTCTGCCCTCTCCTCTCTGCGTTCAAGTAGCCAGGTTACCCATAGTACTCCTTCCTTCCTACAGGCGGCATGCCACCATCTGATCTGTGGGTCCAACATGGACAGTCTTCATGAATCTCTTACGATTTTAAAGCACTGTGTTGTGACCCATGCATTCCTCACATGTATATGCAGGCAGGAGTGTGTGTGTGTATACACACACACACACACACACACACACACACACACACACACACACACACACAGGCATGCAAGTGAATAAATATGCAAAAATCTACAAAAGAGAAGAATACTTGGTGATCTTTCAGAAAACTCCAAAACTTAAAAAAAAAAAGTTAGGCATCATATGAGAACTTTAAGACCACTGTTAAGAAAATGAATCAAAAAGTAACAAAGAGAAAGTATTTCCAGCACTCATGTTTGATAAGTGTGTATATCTGTAATATAGATGCCACAGACAGTGTTATCAGACTCTGCAAATGAATAATACACTTCGGCAGAAGTGGGTACACGTGGTCATCTGAAAGTACCTCACTCTCGGGCCTCAGAGTGAAATTTCTGAACAAGGGTAGGCTCTCCAATGATCAGAACATGATTGGGACACTCTCCTGGTTCCATTTCACCGCCAAAATATGGTTAGCAAGATGTTCCCAGGGAACACTTCTGCAAGCCAGCTTGGAAAGCTGTGTTGTGATGCAGCATTAGCTCAGCCGGACCTTCATTTGGCAACGAAAGAAAACCCTGGAAGATGTGGGATGTGCTCCGAAAGATTTCTGATAATCCTGTGTGTGGGTGTGTAATCAGGGCTATGGTTATTTTTATTCAGTCGAGGATGATT
The DNA here is from genome assembly GCF_903995435.1 of Acomys russatus. NCBI lineage: Eukaryota > Metazoa > Chordata > Mammalia > Rodentia > Muridae > Acomys > Acomys russatus. The sequence continues at coordinate 29,384,562 of NC_067139.1, read as the reverse complement.
ATAGAAAGTCTTGGGCACCAGAGTCTTGGGATTGAGAAGGCAACATTTATATATTTCTTTTCTCAGGGAGCTATATTTCAGAGAACTGCTTGGTGAGCATGCCTAGTGGGGCTTCGTTTGCTCGGTGAAAGTTCTGCCTTTAAGCTTACAGTTCTCTGGGGATGAAAGTAGGTGGTTCCATGCTGAGTTAAGCCAAGGTTATTTTTAATTCTATGAATGAACATTTGAGCTAATCAAGCTTTTTGGTCTATCTGGTTGAAGGGTTGAAATTCTAACATCCCCATCAGAACAGGGGAGAGGCCATACTTTTCAGATTGCAGCTAAAAATAAGACCTTCTCCCAGACCACGTTCTGAGAAAGACTTTGTATCCTCTAAAAAGGACTGCCTTCATTTTTTAAAAAATTATTTTTAAGTTGCGCATGTGTGTGTGTGTGAGTGTGTGTGTGTGTGTGTGTGTGTGTGTGCACGCGTGCATGCACATGCACGTGTGTGGCTGTATGTAGGTGTGTGCATGTGGGTGCAGATGTCCTAGGAGTCCAAAAGAGGATTTGCATCCTCTGAGCTGGAGTGAGATGCAGCTGTGAGCCGCCCAACATGGGTGCTGAGGACCAAACCTGGCTCCTCTGCAAGAACAATATGCACTCACAACCACTGATCCATCTCTTTCAGCCCCTTTCTTTAGTTTTAAAAAAGAATTTTATTTACATAAAGGTGCTGACAACTTTCTCCATGATTATAACGTGTTCTGATTATGCCGACCCATATTTCTCCACCCTTTCCCGTCCCTCTTCCGCGGGACCCCTACTTCTTGCTAAGACATCGCCCTCCTACTTGCGTGTGCCTTCTTTTCAAAATAACCCGCAGAACTAATGAGGGGTGCTCGTAGGAAATGGTTGTGGGATTATTTTACTGAATTGTGAGCATCTTGTCAGTGGCTACACACTGAGGAAAATGACCCCTTCTCAGTAGCCATTAAGTACCCCCCAGCTAGGGGTCGGCCTTCATGTGCCCCTCCCCTATCCATGCTAGAACGTTCATGGGCTGGATCTTATACAGGTCTTGTGCCGGTCACCCCAGCTGCTGTGATTTAGAATGCGGTGGCCGTGGCATGTCAAACACTCACTTCAAAGGAGGAACTGATTTTATTTACCTTGGTATTGCTTCACTTGCACCACAATGGTCCAGACCATTTCATCATCTGCTTTTATTCCTGCAAGTATTTGTACGTACATATTTTTTCTATATTTAAAATCCCACACACAGTTTTTTTTTCTTAGTAATTCCTTAATGGTGTATATTAATACAATTTTTTTTTCTGTTTTGTGTGATAATGATTAAGCCCATGGAGAACAGCTCTGCATTAATATTTTATCTATTTCAAAGTATGTTTTTAGAAATTTCCCCAGATATTATATTACTAAGTCACTAGATATAAACATTTTCAAAGGTCTGTTCCACCAGACAAGCTTTGCAGCCCTGCGTAGTCATCATCCTCTGAACATCCCAAATCAGCCTTCCCCCTGATTCTGACAACACTGGGCACTCCTGGATAAGGAGTGTGCACCTAAATAGGTAAAGGGAGTCTCTCCTTGGATCTGTTCTTTATTATCATTTCGAAAAGACATTTCTCAACTTGGGATTTTAAAAATTAATTAATTAATTAATTTATTCCTTTCCTGATTGTAGCCCCTTCCCTCCTCTCGACCCAGTCCCTCCCTCCCTCCCTTTCCCCACTTCCCCAGAAAAGTGGAGCCCCCTTCCCACCCACCCCATCTCACCAAGTAGCATCAAGACTAAGCATGCCCTCTTACTCTGTGCCCTGGCTAGGCAGTCCCATTAAGGGGAAGTGATCAAAAAGCTGGCAACAGAGTTCATGTCAGAAACAGCCCCTGCTCCCCTTACTAGAAAACCCACATGAAGCTTGAGCTGCCCATTGGCTACACATATGTATAGGGAGCCTAGGTCCAGATCATGCATGGCCCTTGATTGGTGCTTCAGTCTCAGCAAACCACTCTGGGTCCTGTTTAGGTGGACCTGTTTTTCTTCTTGTGGAGCCTCCTGTGAGAGTGGGGGCAGGAGGACAGAAGGCCTGCAGAGAAAGGAGAAAATGTGGGTGGGGGCATCTCTGTGAAAAACTGCAGACCTAAGTCATGGTAGGCTTCTGGGAGGATACGAGGGGGACTGCAGCAGAGACTCCTAGTAGCAGGGGCCATGGAGACTGGAGAGGATACCTTCTAACTAAACAAGACTCCTAGTAGAGGTAGGGGTACACCAATCCACCCACAAAAACTTTGACCCAAAATTACCCTGTCTACAAGATGTGCAGGGATAAAGATAGAATAGAGATAGAGGGAATGTCCAACCAATGCCTGGCCCAACCTAAGACCCACCCCACGGAAGAGAGCCAACCCTTGAAACTTTAGTTATTTTTATTTTTAGCTAAGTAAATGAATTACAAGGAAATCTTTCCCACAATCATCATCGTTCTCTTTGATCACTTTTGGAGATCATTTCATGTTATGTCTTAGCAGTTCTACATTGTTGCCTCCCAACTACAAAGGTTGGTTTTTCCATTCCACTCAGAAGGTTCCCAAGATATTTATGTGGAAGGGATGGGTAAGATAGTATGTTGGTTTTAGTTCTTTTCATGGGAACTTATAGACACTTGGCTCAAAAAATTCCAATAGCAAGGCTTGGATGTCACTAACATTCTAAAGTCATCAGAATTGCCTATGTCTGGGTCCTGATAGCCATGTCCACCTCCTGATCATGCCTCATGATGCTACCAGTTTGATGATGATTGTTGACCTGGTCTTCAGTGTTACCAGAGGCAAGTGTGTCCTGTCTGAAGCTTTTGGCGGCAGGCTGTACCATTCTTGGAACTATGAAAGGATCAGTTTCCTCCCTGAAAACCTCATTCTTTTGGGTTTCTGGAGTTTATGAAGAATAAATAACCTGTAGAATGAGTGGGACACACTGGATGTGACCCAGTTAACAGCAGCTACTTTGATTATATGACCAAAAGGCTGTCCTGGTGCAAATGGTCTCTCAGGGGTTCCTGATGGTAGATGCCCGGCTCCTTGTCCCCTTGTCCCTTTCAGGAAGATGACTGCTTCTGGATGATATATTGGAGGATGCAACTATTGAGCTGATGATTCCTCAGTTAGATCATTCTAGAATGTGTAATTGGCAAAACAGAATTCAAACCAAGGGAGCAAAAATCAATAGATGGGATAGCAAAAGACAGTTATGTTTGTTCTTCAGCTAATGAGAAAGCCTTGGGGAGTCCTGTGAAACAATGAATAATCAGCAGCAGGGAGTAGTATCTGTCAGGAAAGCGCAGTTGTAAGAGTTTTTCGGATGTTATTTCATGCATTTCCCTCAAGACCTCCACAGAGGAAGTCCCATTTACCAGCCACTTCATATTTGAAGATGAGCCATGGGCTGCAAAGGACTCCATGGAAGGCAGTCACCACTGAGCTCGTGGGCTGCTGCTTTTAGAAGAGCAGGGAGATAGCACACACTGTGAAAGTCTCATGATCTGTTCTCCAGGGAAGCATCCAGAAACCTGGAAATGGTTGCAACATTGCTGTACAGAGAAAGCAAGCCTGTCTGCAGTGATGTCATCAGCCATTTGTCATTATACAAACTATATTGATTCTGCTTATAGGAATCTATATAAGGGACCACAGCCTGCAGAAGGAAGACAGAGGCCCAAGAATTGCCCTCTACTCCTCTGACTTCCTGATAAGCCTTACAGAAGTAGACTTGTAAAGGGCAAGGAGTGTGAGCCAGTGTCACAGCACATATGTAACATGTGCGAGGCCCTGAGTTGACTCCCAAAGTTAAAAAGTAATCTTGAAAAGAAATAGAAGGGTTGACAAGATGGCTCAGTAGGTCAAGTGCTTGCCATGAGAACATAAGGACTTGAGTTCAGGTCCTTGGCACCCAGCTGTGCATATCTGTAAATCCAGAGCCAGAGAGGGGAACACAGGACAAATCCAAAGGCTTGCTGGACAGACAGCCTACCTGAACTGACTAGTTCCAGGTTTAGTGAGAGATCTTGTCTAAAAAAATAAAGTAAAGAGAAATAAAGAGACTCAATTCTGCCCCCCCACCACCACAGACACACAAAGACACACACAAACACATACAGACTGTGCTAAATGACAACATAAATTTGTACTGCTTGATGGAGTTAACCTAGTTCAGAGAAGGCTGACGTCATGCTCAAGCTCTTTGGCTCACATGAAGATGATTGTGTGATTTATTCCTTGTCCTCACAGACCATATCAGATCTTTGTATAACCCTTGAGATTGGCTGGCTATCGGGTGTGCTGCTGGTCCATGCCTTCTTCAGCAGGCGGAGCTCTGTAAGTATTCAGAAAAAGACATATGGAGCCCTGAATTTTGTTCTTTTTGATTAAAAAGAGATTAGACTTTGGGAGACTTGAACACCGTGAACTACAATGATGGAACTACTCTTGTAGTGTCTTCTCAGAAGGACATGATGCTCAGGAGTTAGATAGATGACTCAGAAGCTATGAAAGCATAATTTTCTTTCATAGGAACTGGGTTCAGCTCCCAGCATCCAGGGATCATAGCTCACAGCACCTGTAAGTCCAGCTCTTGGAGATCTGGTACCCTCTTCTGGCCTCCATGGCACCTGCACTTAGATGCACATGCACACAGATACACATATAATTAAAATCTTAAAATACCTTGTTTTTTTTAAGAGAAGGAAGCAATTCTCGATGCCTTGCTTCCACGAGAGAATGCAACCACAGAAAGAGTTCCTAGTTCCTCCCTTTTACTATATGACTGGTACTCTTCACAATTATTCCCAGGCAATTAAATTCGATTTTGGGGGTTGGATTTATTAATGTTATTAGCACACTTGGCTCTAGTAATGATTACAATTTGCCAAGTGAGCAGTAGGGGAATTCACTGTTTAACTTAGAACCATATGATCATTTCTCTCCATTTGTTCCTCAGGTCCCAAGGTTCTAGCTTCATTAAATTACTAGAGCATATCTGTTCACTCATGTTTGCTTTTTCAAAGCAATTAAAAACATTATGCTCTCTTTTTACTAGTACCCAGAAATATGGTATATTTAGTTTAAATTCTACTAAAAAGTTTTTGTTTAGATAAAATGCGAATAACACGTGTTAAGAAATCAGATATTAATATTATCTTCTTTACTTTTACTTTCACACTTATTTACTTATTGTCATGTATGTGTGTGTATGTGTGTATGCCTGCATGAGTTCATGTACATTACATGTGTGCAGGAGCCCACAGAAGTCATGAGAGAGTTACAGATAGTTATGGGCCACTATGTGGATTCTGGGAACCAAACCTGGACGTCTGCAAGAGCATCTAGTGTTCTTAATGGCTAAGCCATTTTCCAACATCACACTTCGACTTTTAATAATGGAAAGTCTATAAAAAATGGCGGCAGTGTACAAGACTTCAGAATGTAAATGCTATTCAATAATAGAATTAAACATTGTTGGATATTAGTGAATGAAAGAAGGTGGATGGATAGATTGATCAATGGATGTATGCATGGGAGAAAGGAGGATGAGAAGGGTAAATGAATAAATGGATGATGGATGGATGATAATGAATGAATAGATGGATAGATGAATGGATGGATGATGGATAGATGGTAAATGGATGATGGGTATAATGGGTGGGTGGATTGGCAGATGGTTTACTATTTTGATGATATTTGCTCAAAATTGTCCAAAGTGCAGGATTGTCACTGAAAAGTATTGAGGGGTCCTCAAAGACTAGTGATCATAACTAGGAAAAAAGCCCCTGGGAGATGGCTCAGTAAGTAAAGGAACTTGGCACAGAGCCTGATGCCCTGAGTTTGACCTCCATGACTTATATAGTGGAAACAGAAAATCAATTCCTAGATGTTGTCCTCTGACCCCTGCATGTATACTATGGCAGACTTCCTCTCCTCAATCCATAAATAAATGCAGTAAATTTTAAAAATTGAAAAGTTAATATATTTATTTGTGCCTTCAATGATCATGTAATCCCATTGAGAAGGTGATATATAAACAGATAATTTTAGTAAATTATACTGAAGTGTTATAAGTTATTTTTAGAATTATGGAAGACTGCACTATAGTATTCTTGAAAACAGTGATAACCTTATTCATTTTTACTTCCCAGTGCCTGGCTGAATTTGTGGGATACTGCAGGTGTTCACCAAATATTATTAAACTGATAACTCTTGCTACTGAACATTGTGGGATGGTCTGGTGTATTTTGATGATAATTACTGTTTTTTGTCTCTGTGACCCACCTTTTGCTTAATAAAAAGCCATCCCACCTGAGCAGGGCAAAGGAGATAGGTGGGGCTAGGAGACAGAGGAATTCTGGGGAGAAGAAAGACCACCATTAGGAGGAAGGAGAGAGACCTGAGGAGGAGAGGAAGGCCGCCATGGGTTAGATGGAAGAGAAGCACATGGCTAGCATGGATGGAGAATTCATCCCAGATGAAGAACATTAGCAAGTATTTGGGATTATGGGCGGGAGATAGCTTGATAGAAATTATTGGAAGCAGATGGCATGGGATTGGGGCAGGGACCCCATGCCTACCCCATTATGGGAGGTAGTTTAGACAATTGATATCTGCCCTTCTCCAGGTTAACTGCGGATATTTCAAAATATAACAAGTGTCTGTATCTTATTTGATTGCTAGCTGGGCCTACAGGTAATACTGGTAATTTTAAAAAACATTTTGTCCAGAAGCTGATGGTTAGAAAATCAGCAATAATGATATTAATGGTCACAACTAATAATCATTGAAAGTTCATTGTGTTTTGTGTTGAGAATACTAATTTATGCCATTTCTCGATAATCCTCTGAGACACATGAGCTAAGGAGATAGACTATTGCTATTGTACTGAAAATAAAGGGAAGACATAAATTAGTTGGACGTTTGACCAACATGGAAGACTCAAACTTAACACCATTTTAAAAAAAGAGACACCTGGGTACAAGGAATATTGAGAGCAAACAAAGAATTATGCAAATTAATATTTATAGATATCTACTAAAGACCTTTGAGTGTGTGCTATCAGAAGCTACTGAATTATGTAGATAGTGAAGTGTTATATATATATATATATATATATATATATATATATATACATATTTTTTTTTTTTTAAGATAATTTCATTTGTTTGGTGGCGGGTAGGTAGAAGCCATGAGGGTGATGTGATACACTCTGAAGACTGTAGAAATGATATAATGGCAAAAGGCAAAGTGATAAATGCTGCTGAAGAGGGAAATGGGGATCAGACTGAGGAACATGAACTTTATTCTAGCATATATACTTTCCATATAAAATACATGTTTATTCTAATGTATTAGAATATAGTCTAATATATATGTATGTATGCAAGATTATTGGGAAGTTCTGAAGCACAGGGATCAGACAAACATCTGGTTTAGAAAGATTTATCTACTAGGAGAAAAGTAGAATGCTGAGGAAGCTGTTTGGAAGCCCTTACTCATCACATCGAAGCAGGAGATGAAGGTGCTATGGTTGGTACAGCAGGACTTGGCTTTAGACAGAAAGTCAGGACATGGAACAGAACAGTTTCCAAACATGGTGACCAAATGACCATCAGCAGCAAAAGAGAGAAGTGGAAAGAGAATGTAAACAAAACCACTGTAGGCCCTTGTTTATCTTGAACAGCCCTTGATGACTGTAGGTCCTCCTGTCAACCCTACTGAGGGGACTAGTTTGTATGATAAGGTTTGTGGCTGGCTTAGGTTGGTACCAGTGTTCGTTAATGAGGTTTCATGATTTCCAAGCAGGGAAAAGGCACCTTAGGCCATGGCGATGCCTAGATAGTTTGTAATTTTCTAGAGTGTTTTTTCGAAGGAGTAGAAGGACTGCAGTGACCAACCAGTTTCTTTGCTCAGTTGTATACTAACCCTTATGCTCCTGGACAGGCCAGGAGGTAGATATGAGGCAACCAAGGAAACTGCAGCTGCATCTGGGCAGCTGTGTCTCCTGATAGTTAGATGACTCCTTATGACTAAGTATCTTTGAAGCTACAGTTAGGTGGTCTTTTTACATCAGAAGCTAAGACACTGGACATCTTTCCTAATTGGTGTGCATGCATACTAGGTGGTAAACGTCTCTGACTTAATTACAGTAGCTCTTAGATTGTTCTCTGGGTGTATCCCATTGACCCGCTGCCCTTGTGGGAGTTCCTAGTGGACCACTGGAAGAAATGTTATAAAGATAGGATCCATCTGAATGTAGGAAGGAGAGAGAGAGCCACCCAAGCCTAGGAATAAGCCACTCATCTCACAAACATACATTACAAATTTCTATAAAACAATAGCATATGCAGTTAGGACACAGCCAAGCCAGTAAGTAGTGCGGTGCTTTGTGAGACAAGGATGGGAGTTCAAGCCCCAGAAGCTAAAGAAAGATCCAGGTGTGATGGTGTATTGTATTGTTATAATCCTAGAGCTGGGCAGGACAAGGCAGCAAAAGCTCCGGGGCTTGTTGGCCAGTCAGTCAACCATAGACAGGAAAGAGTCAGAGGTCTGAGCGAGTGACTGTCTCAAAAACCAGCATGGTGGACCCTGAAGCATCAGCAACTAAGGTTGACCTCTGACCTCTGCATTCATCTCTACATACACAAACCCTTCCCAACCCCTCACCTGCACATGCACATACCACACAAATAAAAATAACCACACACAAATATATACCTATTAAATAGCACAGACCTCACTGTGTTGCCACCCTCTTTGGGGGCAGCCACTCCAATCTCTCCCTGGAGTGTTTTGCTTTGACAAACCTCTGCTTACATTGTGTCTATTGAGAGAATTCTTTCCCTTATGAAGATATGAACAGAAAGACCCCAGGAACACAGATCAGCGACATCAGCACTCGCTTAACGCCCCTCAATTAGTAAAGTTGGCGAGGTGAGGTGAAAGCTTCAGGCATGTGCTGGCTGTAGTCATGGCATTCTTCATAATGCTTTGACTTTGCGTTCAAGTCTAGTTTCTTCACTGATGGTGATGTCTTTGCAGATGTGATACTTGTCATTATTTTTTTGCAGCTACAGTAGGAATATGCGCAGGTCTAGATAACAAAAGATTTAAGTTGTAAATTTGATAGGCCTCAGCTTTCCTATCCAGTTGGCTTACTAGCTATTCTCAGAGTTACGTTGCTTTCATCTGCACATTAATAACCCCTTTTGGTGCCTCGCCCCCTCCCACCCCTGCAGCTCTTCTTTTACAATCCTGTGCATTCTCTCAGGTATTGCTTACAGCCTGCTGCTTCAGTGCGGCCTCCTGACAGGCACCACACCCCCTTGTCAGCAGTCTCTGGTTCTCCTGAACTTAAAGAGCCGCCTCCCCTCCACTTGAATGCTCTGATTTTCCAGATGAGAAAATAGAAACTGGTAGGTTTGGGATTGGCATGACCCAGAAGCCGGGCACCGCATGTTCTACCACATGCCAACATCTCGCAGGTACACCTGCCTGTCTTCTGTTTGGGGCAAAGACAGAACAGAGATGGGCACAGCTGAACAATCCAAGTCAACAGCACAGAGTGAGTACAGAGGCAAACCTGCACCAAGGTCTCATAGCTCAGCCAGGGAGCTACCGTCGGTCTACGTTCTGTGCCAGTAAAGCTACAGTAAAGCTTCTATGGGATGACTATTCCATCCAATTCTAAGCTAAGAGAAATGATCATGGACTCATTTTAAAGTGGATCAGCACTCCCTGAACAAAGAGGAAGCAGCCTTTAGTCAAAACATGGTGTATGTTTTTCTGTTTCAGCCATTTTGACAAATGACTTGAAAAACAAACCCTTTTGGCCTAAATGCAGTTTAGACCTCTGTCATAGCTATTGTGCTGAGCAGCTCCTCACTTCATTTAAAGCCAGGATGGAGGAAGAACCCACGGGGACCACAGCACAGTTTGGACTTGTGATTTTGCATCATGTTATTTACTGTTTTGTTGTATGCTTGCAAAATGAAGTTGGCTATTGAATAAGTTGGAAGTGGAGAGAGGGAGAGCCAAGATAGAGAGCATGGTTGATCTACTTCATGAATACCTTTTGTGCATTTTGTGCCAGAAATGGTATCAGGCATTGGAAATAAAGAATTGATCTCTACTCCTGAAAGACTCAGGAGGACATAAATATTCATAATCAAAGTAAGACACGCTGATGGTATAAAATCCAAAGTCTCATGTGTACATGAACTGATAATAAGCCAAGTAGGCATGCTGAAAAGGAGCCCTCTGAGCTGGGGTTTTAAAGCAAGAAAAAAATTTTCCCCAGGGAATGGAATAGTGTAAGCAGAAGAAAGAACATGAGAAGACAGAGAGATGAGATAGGATAGAATGTTTTAGAACCAAGAAGGGATTACAGACAAAAGCATGTTATGGCAGTGTTAGGAACTTATGCAGAAAGGTAAGCTAAACTGCCGTAACTTGAGGTTTATTCTCTAAGCATGTACAGCTATTTATTGGCCATACTTAACAATAAAAGTGTTGCTACCTAGAAAAGACAGGAGAGTATTTGCCCTAGAGAGGCTCATATGCTCACTCATCCGTTCAGTCATTGTGATCAGAGTGACTGTTCTTGAAAGGAACACATGAGTGACATACAGAAACTGGATAATTCGAGGAGATTATTAAAATCAGCCTTTCTATTTATCGACTCCACAAACTTAGATTTAATCAGCTTCACTTAGAGAAAAATACCAGAACAAGAAAGCACAGAACAAGATGCACAGAGACTTCACAGTCTAGCCATCCTTCTCACTACCCAGGACTGCAGTGCCCAGGTCATGACCAGAATGTAAAGATGCGTCAAAGTCTATGAGAGAAGTTTGTAGTTGATAGGTAAATACTATGCAGTTTTAGGGAAGGGACGTGAGGATACATGGATCTTGGTATCTTCAGGAATCCTGGAAGTAATCCTTCACAGACACCAAAGGATGACTCTAAACAGCAGTTGAAGGCAGTGGAAATCAGAACAAATTCAGCTGGCCTGGGGAAAGAAAGAGGAAACCAAGCAGTATTTTGATGGTAAAAAAGCTGGTCTGAATGGTTGGGAAGACCGTAGAGGAGTCACAGATGACTCTCATTTCCAGTCTAATGACTGTGAACTGTTAGTGGCAGCAAAATGCTGCGAATGGGTAAAATGCATATTGAGCAAGCAGGAGAATCTAAGTTCGGATCCCCAGTCCACCCACAGAAGAAAGACATGGTATCTCACGGTGCTTGGGACCAGGTGCTGCTTCCCTCTTTTACTTTATCTTGGCATGCCAGCTTGAGGACTGTGACCTTGGCTCTGCTCATGAAATACCTAAGAGCCTTTGCATATGCCGTTGCTGCTCATCTGCTGGAACTTCCTGTTTGTTGTTCCTTTGGGTCAGCGTGATCTCAGCTCAACGCCATCACCCCAGAGAGTTTCTCTTCCTGTTTCACTTGCCAAGGAAATTGTTCTCCTCGACTTTGACACAATACTGTTTGTGATGGGACGTGCCTTTAGAGCTCTGAACGTCTTCCCATGGAATCCCTGTGAGACCTGCTGTTGTGTCTCTGGGTTCAGAAAATGAATGGAAACAAAGTTCCTGCTTCAATGACTGCTTGCTAAAGGATGTGGCATTTGATTTAGGGAGGGGGAAGGTAAAATGAAGGAGGAAGGGAGGGTGGCAGACAGAAAGAAAGAAGAGGAAGGAGGAAGAGATGGGAGGTGGAAGGAGGAAGTACTCTATAACCCAGAGCCTTGTCGTCACTCAGACCGCAGGCACCAGAGAACTCTTCCAAGGGAAGGGAGAGCTAGCTGAGCCACGAGAACCAGGAAGGTCCAAGTTTCTCTAAAAGCATTAGCAATGTGAGCTTGGGAGGTGAGAATGAGTAACATCCAAGGACCCAAAATATGGACCCGCCCCACACGACATCGCACAACAGTGAAACATGTACCCCCTGGGTCTTTATTCTGGGATATGCAATCCCGGGCTTCTGCATCAGCAATCCATTTTAAAATTAAATCAAATAATTATTATCATCATTACTGTACATGTCTGAGTGCAGATAGCCATGTGTGTGACTAGGAAAGGAAAAATTTCAGCAGTCAGTATTCCGTTCTACCCTATTTTGAGGCAGGGACTCTCCTGTCTCTGCCTCACCGTATACTCCAGGTTAGCTGGCCTGAGAGTTCCCAGGAAGATTTTCTTGTCTCTATCTCCCATCTCCCTGTGGGAGGGCTGGGATTACATGCGGGTTCACCACACCCTGCTTTTTATATGGGCTTCTGGAACTGGACTTAGGTTGACAGGCTTGTGTCACTTTTGTCCACTGAGCTATCTCGATGGCCCTTCAGCAATCTTCTGAAGAACTGACCAAAAAAAAAAAAAAAAAATCCTCAGCAACACCTTGTTTCTTCTCTTTCTCATTCTGGATCCTTCTGCTAAACCCCTGTTCACTACAAGCATGCAATTAGAAGGGGTAATTTCAATCAAGGGGGGGCGGGGTGGAAAACCAAGAAGTTAAAAAAAAAGTTCTACCATTACCCTTTGTCAGTGCCTCCAGGATCCTTGTCTCTGCCAGAAGAGCTGGCCTCTGAGTGCTTGGTGGTGTCATCTGTTGTTCAGTGGAACCACTGCTGTGTGCTGTTTGTGAGGGATGCGGGCAAGAAGGATGCCAAGTGGCTGCTGTTTCTCTGCATGCCTCCGGAAAACGCAATGCCTGTCTCTGCAGGCCACTCAGGAGAGCCAAGTTTTAAACAGAAAAGAGCCTTGCCTTCCTGCTCACTGCCGGGTCCCCTGCATTCAAAACGCTTCTTTGAGGTTCAGTAATTGGCTTTTAGATCTTCTATGCAAAGCCTTCCCTACTTGCTTCCTTTATTCTCACATCATCTTCCCTTTCTTTCATTCTTTGACACTGGATGGCAAGCTCATAATTATTTGGCTGCGCATTGGGACGTTAGGCGGATTGAAAACTATGACTGAGCACGGAGCTCATTATGTTTTCCAGAAATATTAGCTATTCATCTATCAGTACAGTAGCCTCGGCCATAGTCACGTGACATTAATATCACTGTTTTCGCTCTGAAGAGATTCTTTTTTTCTTTTGTCTTTCTTTTCCTTTCTTCCTTCTTTCTTTCTTTCTTTCTTTCTTTTTCTTTTTTTTAAAGTTGTGTGTGTATTCAAAAGCCATGGGAAAATCTCTGATATTGCTCTATGGGAGTCACTCACATTTAATTAATTAATTAATTAATGAGACACCATCTCTCATTGAACCCAAAGCTCACCATGTAGGTTAGGCTGGCTGTCCAGCAAACCCTGGGGATCCATCTCTCCAGTCCTGGTTTCACAAGAGTGTGCTTTTTGTTTGTTTGTTTGTTTTTGTTTTGCTTTGTTTATTCACTTTACATCCTGGTTGTAGCCCCATCCTTCTCTCCTCCCAGTCCCACTCTCCCCCATCCCCCCTCCACTATTCCTCAGAAAAAAGGGAGTTTTCCCTTCCCATCTACTCCAGGTTGTCAAGTTGCATCAGGACTGAGCGTGTCCTCTTCCCCTGTGGCCTGGCAAGGCAGTCTTTTCCAGGGGAAGTGATAAGAAAGCTGGCAACAGAGTCCATGTCAAAGACAGCCCCTGCTCTCATTTTTAGAGGACCCACATGAAGTCTGAGCTGCCCATTGGCTGCATCTATGTAGGGGGGCCTAGGTCCACTCCATGCATGGTCCTTGGTTGGTGCTTCAGTTTAAGCAAGCCCCTCTGGGCCCTGGATAGTTGGCTCTGTCTGTCTTCTTGTGGCACTCCTGTCACCTCCAGGTCCTTTTCTCCTTCTCCCTCTCCTCTCCAAAGGACTTCCTGTGCATTGTCCAATTTTTGGCAGTGATCTCAGAATATGATTCGAAGTGCTGCTGGGTGCAGCCTCTCAGAAGACAACTCTGCTAGGCTCTTGTCTGCGGTCTTAGCAGAATATTGGTAATAGTGTCAGGGTTTGGCTCTCTACTGTGGGGTGAATCTTGGGTTGAGCAAGGTATTGGTTGGATATTCTCTTTGAGTTGAAGATTTTGTGGGTGGATTGGTGTTCTTCTCCCTCTACTAGGAGTCTTATCTAGTTAGGGCAAGTCCTCTTCAGTTTCTATGGCCCCTGCTAGTAGGAGTCTCTCCTAGAGTCCCCCTCAGATCCTCTCAGGAGCCTACCCTGACTTAGGTCTCCAGCTTGTCACAGAGATGCCTCCACCCAGTTTCTCTTTTCTCCACAGGCCTTCTGTCCTCCTCCTCCCACTCTCCTAAGATCTGATCTCTGCCACTATATCTCTCCTCATTCTCTCTCCTATCTTATTCTTTATCTTCAGCCACTACCTTTGTCTATTCTATTTCCCCTTCTGAGTAAAATTTAAGCATCCTCCCTTGTATGTTCTTTGTTATTTATCTTCTTCAGGTTTGTGCACTATACTATGTTAATCTCATACTATGTGACTAAAATCCAATTATAAGTGTGTACATACCATGTGTGTCTTTCTGGGTTACATCACTCAGGATGGTCTTTTCTAGTTCTATCCATTTGCCAGCAAATTTCATGATTTCTTTGTTTTTAATAGCTGAGTAGTATTCCATTGTGTAAATGTACCAGTTTCTTTATCCATTCTTCAGTTGAGGGGACATCTAAGCTGTTTCCAGATTCTGGCTATTATGAATAAAACTGCTATGAATATAGTTGAGCGAGCGTCCTTGCTGTATGGTGGAGCATTTTTTTGGATATATACCCAAAAGTAGTCTAGCTGGATCTTGAAGTAGAACTATTCACAATTTTCTGAGAAAGTGCCAGGTTGATTTCCAAAGTGGTTGTACAAGTTTGCACTCCCACCAGCAATGGTGTTCACCTTTCTCCACATCCTTGCCAGCATGTGCTGTCACTTGAGTTTTTGATCTTATCCATATGGACAAGTGTAAGACGGAATCTCAGAGTCATTTTGATTTACATTTCCCTAATGACTAATGATGCTAAGCATTTCTTTAAGTGTTTCTCAGTCATTCCATGTTCCTCTGTTGAGAATTCTCTGTTTAGCTCTGTGCCCCATTTTTAATTGGATTATTTTGTTTGCTAGTGTTTTGTTTTTTGTTATATATTTATATATTGGATATTAGCATTTTGTCAGATGTAGGATTGGTGAAGATCTCTTCCCAATGTGTAGACTGACATTTCATTTTATTGCTAGTGTCCTTTGCCTTACAGAAGCTTTTCAGTTTCACGAGGTCCTATTCATTATTTATTGATCTTAGGGCTGGAGCTATTGGTGTTCTGTTCAGAAAGTTGTCTCCTGTGCCAGAGAATTCAAGGCTCTTCCCCACTTTTTCTTCTAATATGCTTAGTGTACCTGGTTTTATGTTGAGGTCTTTGATCCATTTGGATTTGAGTTTTGTACAGGGTGATAAATATGGATCTCTTTGCATTTTTCTACGTGTAGACATCCAGCTAGACTATCAGCATTTGTTGAAGATACTGTCATTTTTCCATTGTATGGTTTTGGCTCCTTTAGAAAAAAAAAATCAAGTGTCTGTAGGTATGTGAATTTACTTCTGGGTCTTCAATTCTATTCCATTGATTAACCATTCTATTTCTATACCATGCAGTTTTTATTACTATCGGCCTGTATTATAGCTTGAAGTTAGGGATGGAGATATCTCCAGAAGTTTTTTTTATTGTATAGGATTGTTTTTAGCTATTCTGTTTGTTTTTTGTTATTGTTGTTGTTGTTGTTTTGCTATTCCATATGAAATTTAGAATTGTCCTTTAAAGTCTGTAAAAAAATTATGTTGGTAGCTTGATGGGGATTGGATTGAATCTGTATACTGCTTTTGGTAAGATGGCCATTTTTGCTATGTTGATTCTCCTGATCCATGAGTGTGGCAGGTCTTTCCATCTTCTGATATCTTCTTCAATTTCTTTCTTCAGAGACTTGATGTTTTCGTCATACAGGTCTTCAACTCTCTTGGTTAGAGTCACACCAAGATACTCTTTATATTATTTGTGGGTATTGTGAAGGGTGTGATTTTCCTAATTTCTTTCTCAGCCTGTTTGTCATTTGTATACAGGAGGGCTACTGATTTTTTTTAAAAAAAAAAATTAATATTGTATCCAGCCACACTGGTGAAGGTGTTTGTCAGCTGTAGGAGTTCTCTGGTGGAATTTTTGGGGTCACTTAATGTATACATACTATCATATCACCTGGGAATAGCAATAGTTTGAATTATTTCTTTCAGAAATATATACCCTTGATCTCCTTTAGTTGTCTTATTGCTTTGGCTAGCACTTCTAGTACTATATTGAAGAAATATGATAGAATGGGCAGCCTTGTCTTGACCCTGATTTTAATGGAGTTGCTTTGAGTTTCTGTCCATTTAATTTGATGTTGGCTATTGGCTTGCTGTATATAGCCTTTATTATGTTTAGGTATGTGCCTTGTATCCCCAATCTCTCCAAGACTTTTATCATTAAGGAGTGTTATATTTTGCTAAAGGATTTTTCTGCACCAAATGAGATGATCATGTGATTGTTTTTCTTCTGGTTTGTTCATACAGTGGGTTACAGGGACGGATTTTCATATGTTTAGCCATTCCTGCATCCCTGGGATGAAACCTACTTGATCATGATGGATGATTCTTGGATTTGGTTTGTGAGTATTTTATTGAGTATTTTTGCATAAATGAGTGAAATTTTTTTTCTGAAATTCTCTTTGTTTGTTGAATCTTTGTGTGGTTTAGGGTCAGAGTGACTGTGGCATCATAGAATGAGTTTGGTAGGGATCCTTCTGTTTCTATTTTGTGGAATATTTTGAGGAGTATTGGTATTAGGTCTTCTTTGAAAGTCTGGTAGAATTCTGCACTAAAACTATCTAGCCCAGGGCTTTTTAAATTTATTTTTATTTTTTATTTTTTAGTTGAGTAGTTGAGAGACGTTTGATGACTGCTTCAATTTCCTTAGGGGTTATAGACTGTTTAAAATGTTTACCTGATCTTGATTTAACTTTGGTAGGTGAAATCTATCAAAATATTCATCCATTTTTTTAAGATGTTTTAGTTTTGTGGAATACAGGCTTTTGAAGTTAAGACCTAATGATTCTTTGGATTTCTTCTGTGTCTGTTGTTTTGTTTTACTTTTCCTTTCTGATTTTGTTAATTTGAGTACTGTTTCTCTGCCTTTTAGTTAGTTTTGATAGGGGTTTGTCAATCTTGTTGATTTTCTCAAAGAACCACCTCTTGGTTTTGTTGATTCTTTGTATTGTTATCTTTGTTCCTAATTTATTGATTTCAACCCTGAGTTTGATTGTTTCCTGATGTCTACTCCTCTTGGGTGTACTTGCTTCTTTTTTCTAAATCTTTCAGGCAAGCTGTTAAGTTGCTAATATGGGATATATCCAATTTCTTTATGAAGGCACTGAGTGCTATGAATTTTCCTCTTAGTATCACTTTCATGGTGTCCCATACACGTGGGTATGTTGTGCCTTAATTTTCATTGAACTTTAGGAATTTTTTTTTTTTTTTTTTAATTTCTTCCCTGACCCAGTGGTCATTTAGCAGGTAGTTGTTCAGTTTCCATTTGTATGTAGGCTTTTTGTTTTTCTGTTGTTGTTGCTGTTGTTGCTGCTGTTGTTGTTGTTACTGTTGTTGCTGCTGTTATTGTTGTTGCTGTTGTTGTTGTTGCTGTTGTTGTTGCTGCTGTTGTTGCTGAGGTCTAGCTTCAATCCATGGTGGTTTGATAAATAACAATGGGTTAATTCAACTTTCTTGTACTGGTTGAGGTTTGCTTTGTGACTAACTATGTGGTCAATTTTGGAGAAGATTCCATGTGGTGCTAAGAAGAAAGTAAATTCTTTTGTGTTTGGGTGAAAAGTTCTGTAGACATCGATTAGGCCCATTGATTCATGACTACTGTTAGTTTCATTATTTATCTATTTAGTTTCTGTTCCAATGATCTGTCCATTGGTGAGAGTGGGGTGTTGAAGTGTCTCACTATTAATGTGTGGGGATCTATGTGTGGTTTAAGTTTTAATAATGTTTCTTTTACAAATGTGGGTATCCTTGTATTTGGGCTATAGATGTTCAGGATTGAGATGTACTCTCAGTGGAATTTTCCTTTGATAAGAATGAAGTGTCCTTTCTTATCTCTTTTGATGAATTTTGATTGAAAGTCTATTTTGTTAGATATTAGCATGGAAACTCCAGCTTGCTTCTTGGGTCTGTTTGCTTGAGAACATTTTTCCAGACCTTTACTCTAAGGTAATGTCTATCATTCTTGCTGAAGTATGTTTCTTGTATGCAGTAGAATGTTGGATCCTGTTTACACATCCATTCTGTTAGCCTGTGTCTTTTTATTAGAGAGTTGAATCCATTGGTGTTGATAGATATTGGTGACCAATGATTGTTAGTTCTTTTTATTGTGGTGTTGGTCGTGATAGTGTGTGTGCTCATATTCTCTTGTTTTTGCTGTTGTGAAGTTATCTATATCCTATGTTTTCTTGGGGGCAATTGAACTCCTTGGGTTGGAGTTCTCCTTCTAGTAAGTTCCGAAGGGTTGGGTTACTGCATAGGTATTGTTTAAATTTGTAATATATTGTTTTCCACCTCTATAGTGGTTGAAAGCTTTGCTGGGAATAGTAGTCTGAACTGGCAACTATGGTCTCTTGGTGTCTGAATGACATCTGCCTAGACCCTTCCACCTTTCACAGTCTCTACTGAGAAGTCAGGTATGATTCTGATAGGACTGTCTTTATAAGTTACTTGGTCCTTTTCCCTTGCTGCTTTTAATATTTTTCTTTGTTCTGTAGATTTAGTGTTTTGATTATTATGTTGTAGGAGCAATTTCTTTTCTGGTCTAGCCAATTTGGTGTTCTGCAGGCCTATTGTATGTTCAAGGGCATCTCTTTCTTTAGGTTGGGGACATTTTCTTCTATGATTTTCTTGAAAATATTTTCTGGTCCTTGGAGCCTGGAGTCTTATTTTTCTTCTATTCGTATTATTGTTAGGTTTTGTTTTTCAAGTTGTCCTTGATATTTTGGGTATTTTTGGTCAGGATTTTTTTTCCAATTTAATATTTTCTTTGACCAATGTGTCGATTTCTGTATCTTCTGCACCTGAGATTCTCTCTTTCATCTCTTGTATTGTGTTGGTAATGCTTACCTCTGTGGATGCTGTTCTCTAAGATTTCCATCTCCAGGATTTTCTCAGTTTGTGTTTTTTAATTGATTCTATATCCATCCTCAGGTCTTGAACCATTTTATTCATCTCCTTCAGTGATTTGGTTGTATTTTCTGGTATGTCTTTGATTCCTCTATTTGTTTGATTGTATTTTCCTGTATTCCTTTGAGGGACTTCATTTCTGCTTTCAAGGTCTCTATTTGTTTTATTCTATTTTCCTGTATTTCATTGAGAGATTTATTCATTCCCTCTATAAGTGCCTCAAACATCCTCATAAGCAGCACTTTAAGGTCATTTATTTCATGTATTTCTGCTAATTGGAATATCCAGTGATTTGGGGCGGGGGGAGTTCTGATAAAGCCATATTGCCCTGGTTTTTGTTAATTGTATTCTTACACTGGCCTTTAGCCATCCTGTTGTCTGTGGCATTTGCTGATTGCTCCCTGAACCTGCTGGGTTTCTTGGGCTTTTGTGATCAGCTGTGCTGTGGGCTGGATCTGCATATCTCTGGAGTCTAGCATCCTCTTCAGAGTGGCAGGGAAGGATTGGAGGAACATGAACAGGGGTGTTTTGGGGCAGCAGGGACACTGTGCTCCTGGCAGTCAGATTCGGCCGGGATCCACCATTTTGAACCCTGGGACTCTGTATGCTCCTATTGTTCAGTTGATCTTCCCGGATATATAGTCTCTGACCCTTTGCCACTCAGGTATGGTGCACCCTTGCCGTTGTCATCTCAGACCGCTTTTACACCCAAGCATTTTAAAATATGGATTCTGGGGTTCAAACTCAGGTCTTTATGTTTGTAAGGTCAGCACTTTACTGACAAAGACATGTCTCAGCCTTGTTTTAAAAAACCAAACCAAAACAAACAAAACAAAAAACACTTTCTGAACTGATGCCAAGCATCTGAAACCATGTTGCTTTACTTTGTAATTGTCTAAAAGCCAATTTAAATAACCATTAAATAATATTAATTTTAAGTTTAAATAATTTTAAGTTTAAATAATATTAAACTTAAAAATACTCATCCCTTCTTTTCCTTTTTTGGGGAAAAAGGGGGGAGGGGAGGGAAGAGGTTGGGTCTCTCTAGCCTTGACTGGTCTCAAACTTGCTAAGTAGATGAAGATGACTTCAAACTTCTGGTTCTCCTACTTTCACTTCCTGGGTGCCAAGTGCTCTTGAGTTCTGAGTGTGTGCCGACATGCCAGGTTCTCTAATATCTGTCCATCAGAAGTACATTTATTTCATGAAGTTTCCAGAAGAGGCATTAGTCCAATGTTAAAACCCACCTAATTAATATCTCCAAAGGCTGACCTCTTCACTCCTAAGGATATGAACCAGGCCACCTGGGCTTATGTGGCTACTTCAGGCAGATTTGGCATCTTTTCACTGGGATCCCATATTGCTGAAATTTACAGGTATTTTTTAGGTCGGTTGATTTAACTAACATTAGTAATATTCCTTTTTGAATCAGGAGAGTGAGAGGCATGCAATAAATGATGATTATGAAAACTCATCATTAGCCACAGGTGCCCTTAGATCTGAAAGTTTTCTCTTAGGCTTCTCAACTCTGTCACTCCAACAGCATCCAACAGCATCACCACTGCCCCATGCTTCACAAAATGTTTTCTAGCCTCCTCCATGTCCTGGCTTTAATACACCACTTTCTAGTCCGCCTTCGCCTCCCCCGCCACCCCCAAGGCCTCAACAGAGCATCCCCCCACCGTGGAGTGGAGTGTGTAAGCCTGCATGGGTTCATGAGGTACTTTTGCTTGTTTTGTCCTTTTGGCTGCACCCTTTGGTCTTGCACTAGGAGGCAATGAAATGTTCTGTACCGAATAGTCTTCAGATAATTAAAGCGTATTCTCTAAACGTTCCCAAACATTTTTTTCAAAATCCCAGCCATTTTAATAGAAATCTTTCCAAATATATCACACACCTGACTTCCGCCTTCTGAAAACAAAATGCAATTTTCCCCCAGAGAGACAGCAATATGTGTGGAGAGGAAGGAGTGCCCTCCTGTCTCTGTTTGTACTTCTGGTTTTCTCTATGACCCCCAAAGAGACACCACATGTTAATTAGGCTGATGTTTGGAGTCCTTGTCTTCAAGAAGCTCACAATTTATGGGGGAAGAAGATATGTAAATATGTCAGAGAGATAATTAGAGATAAACACTGAGGGAGCCAGAGAACTGTGCAGGTCAAGCATAAGTCAGAACCTTATTTGGTCAGATGGGATGCATGAGAGAAAGATGAAGAATCTGCAAATGAGTCTCCAAGGATGAACACAAGTTTGCTTAAGGATCAGAAGGTGCATGCAGTTCAGGGGAAGGCACAGAATAACCAAAGGCACATAGACTTAAAAGAATGTGGTATGTCTGCTTGACAGACCTGTAACTAAATTAACAGGGAATGGAAAAACTGATGAGAATGAGGCTGGAGGAAGTTCCAGAAGATTATCAGCATGGTGAAGGGCTGTTTCACCAAAATTAGTTTCCTGCTTGACTTCATATGTATACACGTGTATGCATATTATATGTGCTGGTACACATGTGTGCATGTATGTGTGAGTGCGCGTGGAGGCCAGAAGACAACCTCATCTGTTGTGCTTTAGGCATCACCTGCCTTGGGTTTTAGCATTTTTATACATATTTGTGGGTTGAAGAGGGCACATGTATGATTCAGCCAGTGTGTGGGAATGGAGAACACCTTGTGGGAGTTAGTTCTACCCTTAGATCAAGCTCAGGTTGACAGGCTTGTCAGCAATTGCCTTTATCTTCTGAGCCATCTCAGCCTCTCATCGTGCTTTGGGAGACACCAGCCTAGAACTCACTAAATAGACTGGGATGTTTTCCCAGCAAGATCTAGAGACACTGTTGTCTCTGGCCCCTTAATGAGAAGTGCCTGCCACCATGTCCAGCTTTTTAAAACGCGAACCTTGGAGGATCAAACTCAACGCTTTGTGCTTCCATGGCAACCACTTTACTGACTGATCCATCTACCCAAGCCCTCCCATTTGACTGGTTGCATCGAGGTTGCCTGAATATGGTAGGATCTGAGTTTTAGTGATAATATTATGCCTCTGCGGCATTCTTGAATTCAACAGCCAGAGAGCAAGCACCCAGGAAGCGCAGAGACTGATGACTCCTGGGAACAGAGTGGATAGCCTCTTTGTTCTCGTGGCTTTAAAATGGGAGATGGAGCAGAAGTTAAGTCAAGTGGCAGGGATGAGTCGTGAGATATTTTTGCATATATGGCACAGACAGGACTCTAGACAGATAAGAAGGCAGTTCAAAGGACGATCCCAGGCTCCTGTAGGGTGATGATATGGTGGTTGGTGCTGACCAAAGCAGACCTGCAGTGATTGGAGAGAAAAGTGATCTCATTTACTCGTGGGAATGTTTACTGGCTGACCAATCTCACTCATCCTTTGGATAATCACTTTCACTTCCAATCTTCCTTAGTATCCCTTGGAGACCTCTTGGGTTGTTTCTATTAAAGGAAGACAAGGATTTCCTGAGTTTTCTCCTGTATTGTACTCTGAAATCTCATTTATTTCTGCAAACTCAGACCCGAGCACCTAGACAACTTGATGCTTCAAGAAACCTTTGTTAAATTATCAGTAGAGCGAGAAAAGAAGCCAAGGGGGAAACAAGGAGATGAGAAAGAGCTGACTTGTCAGTTTGACTTAGAACTTGGTACAACAGAGCTGATCATTTATATTGGAGCTTGTTAAATTAGGAATCTCTGTGGGATAAGAGTACAAGGGGAAAGACTGGAGATTTAGACATCTGTCTGGGACGGCATGCATTATGTGTTCTTGATGCTGTTTGGACAGAGTGTCCCCAATGTCAGTTAAGTTAAGGAAAAGTAGAATTTCAAAGGAAGAGGCAGTACCAAATACCAGAATGTGGTTGGACAAAATAAGAAACAGAAAGTTTATGGCACATGGCAGCCATCTTACTAAAGATGGCTACTGAAGGTGATAAGCCATCTTACTAAAGGTGGCTACTGAAGGTGATAAGGCCCATTAGAGGAAACCAATGATATACCATGGCCCCAGGAAAGAGTAAAATATACAGAATCCAAGTGGCATGTATGTAGGAATATACCTAGGCACCAGGACATGGGGGAAAGACATAGATGTCATAGGTCTTTGTAGAAAATGGGCAGAAGGCTCAGGTAAATGAAGTGCTTGATGCACAGCCATAGGAGCTAAGGTCTGACTCCCAGCACTCACGTGAAAAGGCGGGATCAGTGGCATACAGATGTAACCCCAGTGCTAGGGCAGCAGAGGCAGGAGGGTCCATAGAGCTTGGTGGCCAGAAATCTAGTCTGAATGATGAAGTCGAGGTTCAGTGAGAGACTGTGTCTCAAAATCAATCAATCAATCAATCAACCAAGTCTCATTGGTGAACTTGAGTTTCTGTGAGGAACAATGCCTTAAAACAAACAAACAAACAAGTGGCAAGCGAGGATGACATTTAACATAAACCTCCAGCCTCTATACACACAAGCATATAAAAGTGTACACAGAGCCTTTCCGCCAACACACACACACACACACACACACACACACACACACACACACACACGGGGGCATGGAGAAAGGGAGATCTGGAGGCGGCTGAGTAATACCAGTGTAGATGACCTGAATCTTCTTGGTGAAGTCAAGCAGCAGGAAATACAAAGCAAAGGAAAAGGAGGTTAAAAAGGAGGATTCCAGAGTCCTCATGAAAAGGCAAGAAGAGCTGTAGCTCCATGTAGATGATGGCACGAGAACAGGTTGGGAGGACAGCATATGGGAGCACTTCGAATGCCGAGAAGCAGCTTCCCACACATCTCGCCATCTTGACTTTAAGGTTTATTGTTAAGTGCCTTGATTTCCTGCCATTTCCAGCAATCATTTTATCTCTGTGGCCTCTCTTCACAACCCATCACAAGGAGCAGTTCATGTCTCTGTGTGCTTTAGGGTAGAATGCTCCAGCCGAGTGCTCTTGGAAATACTGTCCCTGGGAAGCAGAAGGCCCTTCCATTTCCACCCCTGTCCACGGCTTTCCTCCCAGTATTTAGGCAAGAAGGATCAAATACAGCCCTCATGCACACCTAAATTGTCCAGCAACTCACCTCAACACATTTTTTTATGGGGTTGAAGAAATGAATAGATGGTTGAGTTCACACCGTTCTTCATAATGACCTGAGTTCGAAGCACCCATATTGTCTAGGTTGCTCACAACTGCCTGTAACTTGAGCTCCACATAATCCAATACCCTTTCTTGGCCGCCACATGCATCTGCACTCACACATACACCCCGACACAAAGACACACACATATACAAGTATTTTAAAATTGTATTTATTCCTTGACACTTTTATACAATGTCTGTTGAGCCTATCTACCCCTCCCCCTAACTTCTACCTCCTATCACGGCTTCCTTCCCAGTTTATGTCCTCTGTTTTTGTTATGAAGAAACTTTCTGTGTCGCGATTTGATCACTTCCCCTCGGCCGAGAGGCCCTGTGGACACACAGAGGAAGGGATGCAGGCTATTCAGAGGAGCCCTGATAGGCTGTGGTCAGACAGTGAGGGAGGGACCCCACCTGTCAGAGGTCTAGGGGAGGGGAATACAGTGCAAGAGGTTGGAAGGATGGGAACAGGAAGACAAGAGAGAGGGGATTACAATCGGGATGTAATGTGAATAAATTAAAATGAAATATGTATATTAATATATATATATTAAGGGCCAACTTTCAGGCAGCAGGACCTCCTTTTAACTAATTATATGCAAAACAATCTCATTTTCACCTAGGATTACATTCCGAGGTTACAGAAGGCCGTTCATTTCGGAGAAGACATCATTCAAATAAAGTCTCTTCACCAGAATCCTAGAGTCACCTTGCCGTCTTTAATCTTCAGGGTCTGGCCTCTATACCAAGATCTTAAGCATCAGATATCTTGAGGCGGGAGCGCACCTATCTGGATCACGAAGGGAAGATGAAGAAACTGTAACCAGTTATGGCACCTTCCTACCAGCACAGCTCATGCAAAGACTTATGGGAGCGGGGCTTATGGGAGTTCCTATCTGCCAGCAGTTCCTATCCTGGCCTCTGGATGGAGAACTAGAGACTTAGTAACTAAATCCTAAACTTATTTTCCTGAGTCCTTGCAACAAAGGATTAAGAGCTACAGGTAAGTAATAACTGCCCAAGAGATGGAGAGTCTGCCTCCTCCAGGGACAGGCACCGGGACAGGTTATCCAGTCCCAAATGGTCAGCCCTAAACACACACATATCTGAGCAAAACCAAATGGACTCAGCAGGTTGCCTTGATACAAACATATGTGTGTATGCATATGTATGTAGCAATGACAGCTAAGTAAGAAGAGGCTATGAACCTGAGAGGGAACGGGGAAGGCCCAGGAAGAGTTGGGAAGGTGGAGAGGGAGAGGTGGAAATGATTAACAACAAAAACCAACAACAACAACAACAACAACACAGCATTCAGATGTGCAATTCTCAAAAACAAAACAAATAAAATCCTCTTTCTAGATTCCTAATTTTCATTAAAACGAAATATTATAATTACTTTTATTGGTGGTGGGGGGGGCTCAGAGATGTGTGTGCTTGCTGGTAAGTGTGTTTGACTTCTGTGAGTCAGCGGACAGTTTGTAATTATATCCCCCCTTCCTACCTCCCCCCCCGACCCCCTCCCCCCCCCCCCCCCCCCCGCCGCCCGTTTGCTATGTTACCGAGAGCCATTTGCCAACACTGTAGCCCTGGGCTGTAATTTTTAATTTTTCTAATTCTCATTTTTAGTTTTTTTTGAGGACTCTCCTTGCATCACTTACTGGGGAGTCAGGGCTTAACGCTGGAGGTAGCTCACGCCTTCCTCTCCACGTGGGGAGACCCCCCACCTTCACCCCACTCGCCCAAGAGGGGTGTCTTGTGAGGGCTCAGCGGGACAAACAAACCCACCTGTTCTTCCACCAGTGTGTGGATTGGATTCTGAATGTTCTCCCAAGGCCCCTGCTGGGAACCATCTTCTCAGACCAGGGCACTACTGCGAGTTGGGGCCTAGTTACCAACCTTTGGGAGTGGTCCCTTGAAGGGGATATTGGGATCCTGGCCCCTTCTTTTCTCTTTTCTTCTTCCTGCCACCATGAGGTGACCACACCTCCTCTACATGCTTCTGCCATAATGCATTCTGTGATCATGAACAGAGAGCAAAACCAAACCTCTCCTGCCGTTAAGTTGATTACCTCAGGCATTTTGTTACAGTGACGTATAGCTGACTAATACAATCGGTGACCCAGCGCTGTACCTAAGAAGAACTTGCTCACTGAGGACTTTGGCATCCCTTCCCTTGTTGCTTGTTCTCTCCCTGAGGGCATGAAAACAAGCAAGACAGCCAGTACCTACTTTTCTGAAGGGGGGGGGGGGTGGCGCGTTCCTCCTACTCCTCCATCTCGCCATTTTAAGTTGAAACAATGTCCTCCCTTCAGCCAAGAGCATGCAACTGAAAACACGAGGTGACTTCAGAGAGCTGAGGTGGACACCAGAAAGAGAAATACAGCGGGGACTACTTACAGACTGACAGGCCCTGGGAGGAAAATGTAAGCAGACTGTTCGACAAAGGAATTGTCTTTCCACGGTTTTATTTTCATTCATCAACACTCAAAAGAGCATTTTGTCAGTTCTGGTTTTCCTATACTCCCACAAATTTGTGTTCCACAGTGCCTCTGTTTCTCTTGTCATTGATTTTCTTTTTTAATCCGCCTTGGCCCTCTCTCCCTCTGCTGGAATATTTATGACCGAGTAGCTCGTATGCTGTTGGCCATGCATCAATTTACCTTTGAACACTTTCTATTTCCTCCGCGGCTTTCTCCTCAATAGCTTTATCCTGCTTCACTTCCCTTAGCATTCACTCTGTTCTCCCAAAATTAGCTCTACTAAAATGTAATGCCTCTAGTTTCCCCTTCTGCTGTGGCTTCAATTCTCCCTGGTATAAACACAACTATTATTAGCCAATCTCTTTGCTTGTGGGTAAGTCTGTGGCTAGACGCCACTGCCTCCCCTAGCTATGCCCTTGGTCCTAAACCCTGGCAAACACAGCAGATGTTGCTTGCCTTCTGCTAATGGTTGGCATGGATAGCTGGCCTGTTTGATGGGCATAGCTATTGTATAGGTTTTCACTGATTGCAGAATGTCCTGGTTTGTCACAGAGCACAGGGTGTCCAGCTAACTCCTCTTCCTCCTTCTTTCCTTCCTCCTCCTCCTCTTCTTGTTCCTGGCCCTCTTAGCTCCACTGAAGCTGCTATGACAGCGCATCTTGCAGTTAAAAGACAAATTCTCCTTGGACCAGTAAAACGAAGGCACAGAGGAAGTTCACAGGCTGGTGTTTGTTTTTCTTTTTTAATGTGCTGGATTTTCTGATGACTACAGCATTCCACGTGGACCTTGCACACTCCTCCTTTCAGCCCTTTCAAGATGCTCGCCCTGCAGATGCTCTCCCTGTTCTCAGTCTCCACTGTCCTCAGGATGCTTTGCCCAGCACTATTATTGAGTGCATAGTTTGATGGACACGATTGAAAGACTGATGCAAAAAAAAATATTGCTGTTTCTGCTTCCAACCTTCTGGAAGAGTGGAAAAACACTCACCTTCCTCAAACATTCTCTCCGCTCCAGCTGCCAAATTATCTAAGAGTATCTAACAGCCAGTAAGCTTCTAATTTGACAGCATGCTATTTATTTTTTTTTTAAAGAAATTATGCATTGCTGTGTCTGTTTCTGTCTAGGGCAGGTTCCTTGTAAATAAGAATGATGATAATTTGCCTTTTCTTAGCTTCTATTCATTCAAGAACCTTGAAGTGCTTTGGACTTCCATTGCTTCTGTGAAAACACACAGGCAGGCAAGGACAGATCAGTTGTAAGAACTGCTGTGTGGCCAGTTCTTGGTAGCCTGAGTATCAACAAACAGGAAGGCTGGACTTCTCCTGGCCAGTGCTTTCATCTCTTTATATGTTCTTTGTAGTGAGAATTTTGGCTTCTTAAAAAACCCAATTGTTTTTTAAAGGAGTCCCAATTGGGTTAGGAATATGTTTTTGTTTTAATTCCAGGTGTGGGATATAGGTCTGCTCCAGATTGTCCACAGCAGCTGACTATGATCTGTCTCCTGCTCTGGCAGTGGGGGCAGGGGAGGGGCATGATTTTACCAGCTGAAAATAGTTTACATTTGGAATTCTGGAGACTATTGAGAGGCTATACAAAGTGCCAGATCCCTGAGAGGAGCAGTGGCTGCTGGTCCCTGCTGTTGCCTTTTCTGGTTGCTGACTGCTTTTGCTGCTTGCTGGATTGTTGCTTGCTGGATTGCTGCTTGCTGGTGGCTGGTTGGAGATATCCTGGTGATGAAGATTGGACTTGCCCCAAGGAACTCGATGCCCAGGTCAGCAGGAAATAGTCTAAAGAGATCTACCCCCCTCCCCCATCCTTCTTTCTCTCCTCCCTAGTGCTGGGGTGTTGGAAGAGATGGAGGTAGGAAAAAGAACACAATGAAGCAGCCAAAAGGCTGGCTGCACTCCTTCCCTCCACACCCTTGCCACCTCTTCAGCACTGGTGAATGGTGAGAGGCTGCCTCATCCTCTCAATCCACTCTCCAACTCTCCACATTTCCTCAAATGACCTGGACTGTAAAGCAAGACATTGTTGGGATCCTTTAAAGTCCCTTCACTCAAGAGGCACCTGATGTGGGCGTCAGAAACCCCACTGTTTCAGTGGTTCTGTCCTTTCCTCACTGGTATGGTTTTGGGTACGTGTGCTCAAGCTAGAATGAAACAAAGGAGAAGAGAGACCGCAGCGTCTCCACAGGCCTTTCTTCTCTTACATGGCAGGTCTATAGCCCCACCTGATACTTATACCTCTTAAAAGATAAATAGGACAAACTGAGGCATATGGTGGCTAGTTCCTTCCTACGGGTTTCCATATTGTGTAGGGCACTTTCCTGTACAGTCTGGGCCATGGATAAGATGGGAACACATTGCCTGCTCTTGTAGAACTCACTTATGTCTGACAGGGAGATGGGGGTAAAGTAAAACGCACATGCCCCACACCTTGTAGGCAGACGCGCCAAAGCTGTGTAAAGAGGAACAACAG
This sequence comes from Acomys russatus, assembly GCF_903995435.1. Taxonomy (NCBI): domain Eukaryota; kingdom Metazoa; phylum Chordata; class Mammalia; order Rodentia; family Muridae; genus Acomys; species Acomys russatus. The sequence goes on along the minus strand of NC_067139.1, from coordinate 29,355,192 downwards.
ACGCACCTGGAAGGCTTGGTTGATGTTATGACTGAGACTAGAGAAAGAGGACAATGTTGCTAAGAGAGACATTGAATTGGTTCAAGGGCAGAGTGAAAGTGGAAGTGATCTAAAAGGCAAATGGCCAAGTGACCAGGTGATGTTTCCTACCAGCAGGTGGGCGTGAAAAAGCTCTGCATCGATCAAAATATAAAGGCTGACCCACTGAGCAGCAATGGGCATTCTCAAAAAGGCCAGAGGTTGATGTCAGATGTTTCTCTCTACCACACTCTTCCTTATGTTTTTGGTGCAGGATCTCTAATTGGCCTGGAGCTAACCGGTCCTGCCAGGCTGGCTGGCCACTTGGCTCCAGAGCTCCTCCTCCTGCCTCCACCTTCACAGCGCTGGGCTTGCAGGCGCACACTGCCACGCTTGGCTTTGTACACAGGTGCTGAGGATTTGAACTCGGGTCCTCTTGTTTCCACAGCAAGCACTTTACTGAGTCCCAAAAGCACAGAGAGGCTTTAAAAAAAAAAAAAAAAAAAACTTAATTCAAAGACACAAGAATTTTAATTAGAATATTAAAACAAATCCATAAAAACCCCAACTATATTATTTGGCAGCAGAAGAAAGCTTAACTGCGAACAGCTCGGACATTGGCCCTGACCTGATAAACAACTGCATGCCTCTGTTAGCACAGCTCTCTGGGAAACCAGACCAGGAAGGTTGTTCAACAGTTCCAAATTAGGTTGGAAGTTTCAGCGGCGTAGGGTCTGAGGACTGGGTACGTCCTTTGCTGGGAGGGAGGGCATACTTCTCTTGAGTCCTGAGACCATCTTCATCCCAAAGCAGGGCCGACATAATTCCTACCTGATTCTTTTCACTAGGCCTTTTCTTTTTTACGCCTGTCTTTATTTCTTTTTTTCTTTTCTTTTTTTTCACATCCTGCCATTGATTTCTCAGAGATTTGCGCACACAGCTGAAGGACCACTGCCACCATGTGCTATTTCCTTATGTCAAGAGCCTTCCTCCAAGTTTAATGGAAGTGCAGATCCTGACACTTTTTTTTTTATAGCACGAGAGGCTGGCTCAAGTACCCTTCAGCCTTCATTATAGCACATCTTGTTATTTAGAAGTTAACCAGCTGGAAATCCATTGCAGAGAAGCCTCTGGTGAATGGACATGGTCATTTTATTTCTCTCTCACAAACGCATCACTTTCCAAAGGTGAATAATTTCAATTTTCACGCAGTGGATGCTAAGTGTGCAGGGCTCGCTGGTGTGATTGCATTGCACGCAGGGTAAACAAGGGGGCCCAGTCAAGTGCCCGCAGAATGCTAGGAATGGTACCTGTCCTTTCCTCCCTGCCACCTCCTTTCCTCTTCTATTTTTTTCCCAGATTTCACTCCGCTCTACTCCAGGACTGTGACAATTCCCACCCATTTAGCAAAGCCTGGTCTGAGCAGGAAACAGCAAACAGGCAGAAAGACGGATACAACAAGGGTTTCCCTCTGTGTCTTCTAGGCTTCATGATTGTCCTGGTTTCCTTCCTGATGCCATGACAAAAAACAATTTAGGAAAGAAAGGGTTTACTTTTGCTTCATGGTCCCAGAGGGACAGGGTTCTGTAAAGGTAGAGCAGACAGCAGCAAGCAAGGGATGCTGGCAGGGGCAGGAAGATGACTGATGAGAGAGAGAGAGAGAGAGAGAGAGAGAGAGAGAGAGAGAGAGAGAGAGAGAGAGAGAGAGAGAGAAGAGAGAGGGAGAGGAGAGAGAGGGAGAGAGGAGGGGAGAGGAGGGAGGGAGGAGAGAGAGAGAGAGAGAGAGAACAGGAAGCAGGGCCTGGCTATGAAACCCCAAAGCCCTTTCCTTTTGAAGTACTTCCTCCTCCAAGGCTCTGCTTCCTAAAGTTTCCATAACTTTCTTAAACAGTGTCACCAGCTTGGGAGCAAGTGTTCAAACATATGAGCTTATAATGGTATTTCATAGTCAAACCACAGTGGTCCTCAGCCAACACCCTTCCCTCTTTGCTGCCTCCTCGGCTTCTGGTAGCATCTCAGTCTCCCTTTGCCTCTCTCTTGACGCCATCTCTCCTCAGTTGGTCTTCTCTTCCCCTGTCCTCCCTATCTGGAGATGATGGCAGATATGCACACACACATGTGTGTGTGTGTGTGTGTGCACATGCATGTGTACAAATTGAGTTGGAATAGACTTGCTTGTACCGAAAGTCATGGAGAAATCCACTTACCCATTGCCCCAGAAGTAGATTTCTAGGAAAGAGCTATGACTAACAAGGTCCTCACCTAGAATTCCACAGCTTTCTCCCTTGGATTTTCTTTTCTTTTTCCAGATACATCTTCCCACAGTATCAGACTTCATTCCTTAAGGAAGGAAATCAATGTGGGATGCCACCAGTGTGTGCCTGTACTTTCCTCTTTCATGTATTCCAGGATCTAAAGAGATAGAGGCCAGCTCTGGACTTAGGCCAAATTCCCTAAAGTGCCATATATCACTTCAGCCAAGGACTTTCCCCTGGCTTGTGTCACAAATAGCAAACAGCATTAGGACCCAGTTCTCCCCTGTCATTGTAGAAATGGATAATGAAGAGACGATTCCACGAGGCCTCTGAGTAAATGGCTCTGGTTTCAGGTAATTTTGGTAACAGAATAATTTATATCGGAACAAGTAAAGAGACAGACACTTATTAAACAAAGATAGTCAGCCAGGCAAGGTGGCACACACCTGTAATCCTAGCACTCAGGGAGGCAGAAGCAAGCAGATCTCTGTGAGTTTGAGGCCAGCCTGGTGGACAGAGTGAGTCCAGGACAGCCAGGGCTGCACAGAGAAACCCATTTTCAAAAAACCAAAACCAACCAATCAACCAAACACACACACACACACACACACACACACACACACCCACACACACACACACACACACACACCAAAGATAGTCAAGTTTCTTAAGGTAAAAACAGCCAGTCAGAGCACCATTGTATACCTCACGCCATGCTTCTAGTTACATAAAAGATCTCTAAATATTCTTAGTGCACAAGGACCTGGGCTTCCCATGCCTCCTTTCTAGCTTACTTTGCCAGTACATTATCACAGCACCCTAGGGTTCAGACATAAATGCTAAAAGCAGGAAGGAAAGAAAAGTCCTACTTTAAAATAAAAACAGGTTGAATGTTGAGGTAAGAGGAACAGGAAGAATTATCTGCTTCTGTGATATGCCTTCTATTGTTGTATTTGCCTTCAGAACACCAGCACCAAGATGGCATTTCTATTACTACGCCACCATTCCCCCATGCTCTCAGCTTCCTCTGTTCTCCAACAGTGATCTGTCCCTATCACAAGTGTCCTCAAGCTCACATTTTCTCTGACAACAATTCAAAGGTACATCGCCTGCACAGTCTGAGGTACATTCACAAAACGTTCGTGCCTGCCTCACAAAGTGTACAAGTCCACTCAGCTCCCATTGCTAAGGGTCTTCTGTACAACCCACGTAGACTAATTGATAATGATTGAAAATACATTTTGTCATAGCAGTCCTGCCCATTTAAAACAGCGAGATCAAATATTTTGGCTGTGTTGTGCTAAGACAAAGTGCGTAAAAACAGTGTAAATACTCGCAAAAATGTATTAACTGGACCTATGTACGCATCACAACAGAATATGTAGATGATAGATAGATAGAGATTTAGATAGACAAATAGAAAGATAGGAAATAGATAGCTCATTGATATAGATTGATTGATTTTGATGACAGACAACCATTACAGAGGATAGGTATTCAGACAGACACATTAGGTAAATGATAGATAGATAGATAGATAGATAGATAGATAGATATACAGAAAGATGGTTAATGTTGGTTTATGCTTATCACTTCAGTGCTCAACTTAACTTTAAAAGGTTCTACTGAAGGGTTTATTCCTCTCCCTGAGATAAACAGAAACTTCACCTTCAGAGGGCTCATCAATTCATGTCTGGTCTTTCTTGTTGGTGGCTTTTCCAAACCACACTGAAAGATGTCTTTCGAGGTCATCCAGTCTCAAGTCCGTTCTGCCAAGGCCCAGGGGGCTCCATTGGATGAGGGCAGCGGAGTATGAAGGCAGGTTGCAGAAGGTAATGAGCTGCCCAGGTTGTGGAGTCAGTAAATGGCTCAGGACACCTGGGCTTGGAGATGGCATTTTCGGATCAACAGCTCCTCAAATGCGTCTAGACCACAGTGGTCTCCTTCCCTGAACTGACCAGGTATGCCCTAGACTTGCCAGGATGAACAAGGTTAGCTGCAATTCTACATCTCTCTTTCCTAAAGGATAAACAAGTCACCTTTAACTAGGTCTTATGGGCAGTTAGCCCTTGCCTTCAAGTCAAGATGTCACCAGAGGGCATAAGAACAAAGGGTGGATAGGTAGCTTAGCGGTAAGTCACTTGCTGCACAAGCGTGAGGGCATAGAAAACACTCACACATGGAGCCAGGCATGGCAGTGTGCACTTGCGATCTAAGATCTGGAAATGGAGAGAAAGACAGAGTCATGCCTGGAGATGACTGGCCAAACACCCTAGCCTAATGGTCTCTAGACAAATGAAAGCAAGTGGTTGCTGAGAAAAGACACTCAAAGTAGGTCTCTAGCCTTCATGCATTAGTACATGAGTGAGATTGTACAGGTGCACATGTGCACACACACACACACACAAGAGGAAAGAAGAAAGGAAGGAAGGAAAGAAAGAAAGAAGGAAAAAGAAGGAAGGAAATAAAGAAGCCACCTGGTCTCTATGACTTACCCCATTCTGGCTCATAATTCTAGTCTTCATTTTCTTGGACACTGAAAAAGAAGGAATGAAGGCAGGCCAGATTTTTTTTCCATGAGTGTGTCTGTTTTCATGCAATTTGATGCATGTCATTAGAGCAAATATCTTAAGTGTTTTAAGAGGAAATATTTGTTTACACCTTAAGTTGCAGCAAATGCAATACTGCTTCAGTCTTGTTAAATCAATTACTTTCTGAGCTTTCTGAAGTTGGCAAAGAATTCTGCATGCCCTCAGAAAGAGCTGAGGCTGCAGAATCATTATTTAAAACCTATATGATTCACTCTTTCTCTCTCCCCACAAATGAAAAATCAAATACAATCCTTTCTGAAACCCAGTTTGGACTATTGCAACAGCAAACACTTTCCTTTATTATTTCTGGCACTTTCTTCATGTTCGAGACTTCTTGGGCCATTCAGTTAGACCCAGCCATCACAATGAAATTTATCCCTGAGATAAAGGAAATAAACAGACCGAGTACCTCAGGCTAACATGATTTTCTGAGTTCTGGAAGGCAGCTGCCTTTCCCCCCAACCCCGCCCCAAGCCTGATATGTTTCCAAGGCAAAATGATTTATCTCTGCCCAGTTCTTCTTGGGATATTCACTGGGCAGAAAGTAGATTAAGAGAGAAGTCGAGAAGGGCCTGCAATAGAAAGGGAAGGTGCCGTACAAGCAAACTCAAAAAGACGATGGCCTAACCCGATTACTGTATATCTTCTAAAGAGGGGGAAAAAAATCAAATTACATTGGAGAAAAAGAAAGTGAAAAGAGAAGGAAATTGCAATATTTTGGTCAGAGGGAGATTGCATTGTAGGGTTAATAGAATTTAGACGGCAACATCATTTTTAAAACTAGATTGACTTGTGCCTGTAATTCCTGAATGCACTCCCGGCTAGCAAGGTTTCTGTGTGTGTTCCTCTGACATGACACAAGAGAAAAAAAGTGTTCGAAAATGATAATTGCCTAGTGCCAACAGCCACACAATTCCCTTTCAACAGAGAACAGGGGCAAGAGCTGTTGCCAAGGCAAGCCCCAAGGCTGGGAGGACCAGAGCTCTTCATTATCTGAAGTCCCACCCCGCCCTTGTTGTTTCTCTCCAAAGCAGCTGCACTGCACCTGGAGAAGCTTTGTCCGGAGCCTGGCTGGCAGGCAGTGCCCAGCTGGGATTCAGCTCCTCCGCCAAAAATTCCCCATTCACTAAGGCTGGGTGAACGCAGCTCTGCAGGGTTATCTGAGGGATGTGTCCCTGAAGTTCTACAGTCTCAAGATACAAGACCTATATAAAGATGCGAGTGACTTGGAAAGCCCAAGCAAGAGACAGGATAAATGCCCAAGGAATGTGCAGCTCCAGTGCGCTTGACGTTGGTACCACAGGGGCCTCCTCACTGTAGTGATGGATTGGGGAGAAAGGAGTGGAGTTAGGCCTGTCATTGCTGAACAGCACTGATCTGAGGGGCTGCGTTACAAGAAGAGCAGATAGTGTTTACAGATAAGCTGCAAATAAACCAATCACTGGGCAAGGTGCGTCCCGTATCTTCCTGTAATGCTATGGTCAGCTAGCCCAGTGAGGATAAAGACACTGTTCTAGAGGAGGAGTAGAGGTGGTTATCCATACAAGACACATGCTACTGCCTGGTGCAAACACTGTGGCCAGGTGGTAGGTGAAGACATCCAAGTGAGGACCTGAGTTCAGATGCCCCATCACCACCGAGGACCTGCAAAAAGCCTTGTGTGGTAGCATGTGTCTGTCATCCTCACCCTTCTATGGTGAGATAAGCTTATAGCCAATTTGCCTGCCCTTACACAGTGATTAGCTACAAATGACAAAGCGAGGCATTCGTGTGCACGCATGCCATCTATTTATTCACTGGTGTGTTTCTTGATTATCTTTAGCATTGAATGTAGTGATTGTTATATTTTTAAGGCCCACCCTTACCACTCTGTGTGCCTTGGGTCCATTGCCCCTGACCTCTGTTTACTCCTTATTGCAGTCTGAATGTGTGATGTGTCCCCTACGTGGTTATGTGTTCACACTTGGCCCCCTATGCTGTTTGGGGGGGCCATAGAATCTTCTAGACATGAGGCCTAGCTAGTAGACATAGCCGGGCTGTAGGGGTAGGTTAGAGGACTATATATCCAACCATGGATCTAGTCTGGGGCCTGGGCTCCAGTCTGACTGGCTACTGAGATATGAATTAACCATCTTGTATCTCTGTTGTTCAAGACCATGGGCTAAAATAAAGCTCTCTTCTCCTAGATTGCATCTCTCCAGTGTTCTGTCTCAACCATGAGAAATGACTACAATAGTCCCCTATAGTGTATATCTGTCCCACTCTACTTATCCAGTCTCCTAATGATGGGTATTTGCTCACTACCAGTTCTCCAACCCCATAGTCAACACAGTGTCTGCCCATGGGCCTTTGGGACAGGAATGTAGGCAAAGAAATTAGGAAATGGATATAAGCCCGAATTTTATAAGAAATGAAATGCCTCAAACTAGCAAGCATATGAAGAGATCTTCAAGCTCCTTCATTGATTGGAGAAATGCTTTTTAAAGCAATAATAAGCTATCACTGCATGCCTCGTTGGACTGGTAGGGACCAGCATTCACACAGTACAGAGTGCTGTCACACATTTGTGGACTTGGAACCCCTCTCACCCTGGCAAAGGGAAGCCAGGACAATGGCTCAGCAGAGCTTGGTCAAATTAAATGCACATGGTATTCTTGCCCTGGAAAGTCTCCTCTTTCTGCAATACTTTTATAGTCTGGGGCTTTGTTTGCTTTTAACTCATAAATGTTTCATCTATCTGGGATTTATTTGCAGAGGATAAAGATTTGGCAATATTTGTTTTCTCCAAAGTGTCTGACCAGTTGATCTCATGCTTGCTTCTGGCCCCATCTTCTGCCTACTGTCCTCTCTGCTCTACTAACTTCACAGAGATTCCTGGGTCCATTTTCAGTGTAGCTTGGAACGATCAAGCAACATGTGTCATCCTTTCTGGGTGCTCAGCTTTGATGTCAAGAGTCATGAACTAACTGCAGATCTGGAGCAGAAAAAATAGTCGTAGGAACCAAGGGTCATTCTCCCTGGTGCTTACAAATCCTTGTAGCATGGGGTTTTGGTTCAGAGGGTATTTGCCTTAGCTGAGACCTTTTCATGTTCCCCATCTTCTGACCTGATGATGGCATCTCCTTATTGAACTCAGAGACCAGGTTCTCTCTCTCTCTCTCTCTCTCTCTCTCTCTCTCTCTCTCTCTCTCTCTCTCTCTCTCTCCCTCTCTCTTCTCTTTTTCTCCTCCCTCCCTCCTCTTCTCTTATTTTCCTTCTTTCTCCTTGTCTATATTTTCTTATTCTCTTTTGTCCCCCTAATCCTGTTTCAAAACAAAAGTAGAAACTCTTGAACATAGTTTGGAAATCAGAAGAGTCCCACCAGAGACTCACAACATGGATATTTCACTCAGTTCAAAGTCAGAACAACAACAACAAAAATCATCTGTTTCATAACATCGGTCTGGTGGCTTGGCTGTAAGTCTGATTCCTGTTCGGGCTTATTCCAACAACCCAAATCACAACATCTGCACACAGAGGGTTAAATGCCTGAGGAGAAGCCAGACACCTGAAAGCCTTCACACTACGGAGAGCAAGTCATTTTCCAAGCTGTAAGGAAGCACATCTGCTGGAAGGGTGTCAGTCACTTTGATTTAACTCAGACAGCACTTAAAGGCTGTCAATCATTTCCTATGAAAGCAGACAAGAAACTTTTAACTTATGAATTGCCAATAGTGTCTAAAAGTCAATTAAAAAAGATTTTTTTTTAGTGCAGGAAATGATTTCACAAATCAGGCCATTTCTTTTCCATAAAAGTATTTGGAACAGCATTACCTGCTAGATTGAAGAAACATTTCAATAGATCAATTAAAGCATAAAAAAGATTTGTCCTGATATATGCTGGATATAAAGCTCTCCGTCAGTTTAGAAGTTGACAAACTACTAAAGTAGAAAAGGGGCCTGCTGAGCAAAGTTCACACCCAACTCGTGCCAGGCAATATGAAATCCAGGAGCTACATGGGACACCAAAATTTAACTGCAAATCAACAAAACTTTGGTTTTCGTCACAACATCTGCATCTCAAGTGCTCGGTGGTCACATGTAATTTGGTGGCTTCCATAATAAACAGCACAGACACTGAATGGTCCCACTGCACTGAATATGTGACTGGACAACAAAGCGTTACTCAGCACATATGGCTGTGGACCGCAGTCTAGGCCTGTTCTGGAAATGGGGTGGACTTCATGAGTATATGCTCCATATAAGGCATAAGGCCCTGTGCCCAGAAGGACTCCACATTTGGCTCAGTAATTTGTTGTCTTGACATTATTAGTAATTATTTAGCAAGAGGCCCTGAGCTTTTATTTTGCACCAGGCCCATTATACATCATTTTACATCCGGTATCATTTATTTTATTGACATGTGCATGTGTGCTCATATGTAGGTATGCACACATGTGGGCATGTGTGTGGCGGCCAGAGGCTGACACTATGCATCTTCCTTAATTGCTTTCCACCTTATATATTGAGGCAGTTCAGCTGTCTCTCACCTGAACCCGGAGCGCACACATGTGGGCATGTGTGTGGAGGCCAGAGGCTGACACTATGCATCTTCCTTAATTGCTTTCCACCTTATATATTGAGGCAGTTCAGCTGTCTCTCACCTGAACCCGGAGCTTACTGACTCAGCTGGTCTAGTTAGCTAGCTGACCTTGGAAATCCACTATATCCATCTTTTCCCCCAAGCAGTAAAATTACAGATCAGCTGCTAAGCCCACTGGATTTTTTATGGGTTCTGGGGATCCAAACTCTGGCCCTCAGGCTTGCGTGGCAATGACTTTATTCATTAAGCCATCAACCCAGCTCACAACCAGTCCTGTTTGAGAACCTGCTCCAAATGAAGATCTGGGGGCCTGCATGCTGCCCCACTTATCAGAATCTAAAGTAACATGATATCCCAGCTCCATCTCATTGTCATGAAAATATAATCTAGACGATCGGTCTGCTATTACTTTAAATCTGTAGATCTCTTTCTTCAAACCAACTAGAATTAAAATGTCACATAGTCAAATGTATAGCAAAAATTATAACAACAGTGCCCATTAGGGCACACATCCGTGAATGCACGCACACACACACACACACACAGCACACAGCACACATACATACACGCACATGCATGTACACACACACACACACACACACACACACACACACACACCACACCACATAATCACCAGCCAGCCATAATACATGAATATTTTGGATTGCGTTCTATATAAGAGGCTCAATACCTGTAACCTACAACCTAGCTTGGAGATGGCTTATGAACTCTAATCCTTCACACACCCCCAACCTATAAGTCCCAAGTTTTCTTGAAATAGGTCAACAAATAGGAACCATGGCAACCATTACACGTTATTTATATGGAATAATTGCCAACCCATGTTAGCATCTACCGCACTTTGTGTTAGTAACTTCACTACATGACTTCATTTAATTATAGCTTGAAGAGTAGGCACATCTTACCCATGAGTACTGGAGGCTCAATGTGGGTAACTCGCCCAAATAGAGATTACTTGAATTAGGGTAGGATAAAAGGAGGCAATTGTCTTGGGTACTAAATTGAAAAGATCAGCCAAAAATCCAGCACCCATGGTAAAAGATGCAAACTCAATATTTGAGAAGGTCAAAATTAATATAAAAAGTCCACAAGGAATGAGCCATCACAATGTGAAATAGAAGCTGGGTATTGTTGTGGGCTGCATTTGTGACCATGTATTATTGTGTAGCAGGAGCCAGCCTGTCCCATGGTGTGATTATCACAGGAACATTGGGTTTCCAGCTAGGCTGACAGCATTTGGATATATTGGGCAACACAACCTTTGTATATTGTCCAGGTTCTGATTGTTCATATTTTATTGACTTTCTTTGCTTGGTTGGACAGAGGTCTTGATGTCTGTTGGGTTTTGAGGCTGGGTGGAAAGCCTACTTCTGCCTACACCAGTGGTCCTCAGTCGTCCCTTAACCTTAGTGTCACTGTCCCTGTGACCATCCTCAGGATCATCAGAATGAGGCATAATGCCATGACATTACTACTGTTGCAGAAGTTCCCAGTTCATTACGCTGTACAGTTTGCCTTGTCCTTCAGAGCAGAGGGAGTGACCATGAATCCCCTCTCACAAGGAAACAAGGATTTTAGCGTTCTAGGTCTAGGTGCTATGGTAGGAATTAGAACATTTGATCCAAACAGACCTTCATTAGACTGCAAACTCCACTGACGAGAAAATAAGCCCCAACTTATTAAAGAGAAACAATATAACCGGGGCAAAGGTTCCTGGGCTTTTCCCAGTGTACCCATTATACGACTCACTCTCATAAAAAAGAAATGCAAAGAATAGGCCTGGAGAGATGGGCTCAGTAGTTAGGAGCACTGGCTGCACATCTACAGGACCCTGGTTTGATTCCCATCACGTGTCTGGCAGCTCACAACCATCTGTCTCTAACTCCAGTCTCGGGGGTACCAGTGCCCTCTTCTAGTCTCCACGGGCGTCGTGCAGATCTGTGGTGCACAGACATACATGCATTCAAAACTCCCATACACATAAAAAGAAATAAACCAAAGAAATACACACAGACACCAAAGCCAAGAGATATCCTCAAACCACAAGAATTGTCACAAAATGTTTCTTAATTCAAAGCACCGAAGTCCCCCCACCCAGAGTAAACTTGGTTAGCCTATATCTCAGTTTATAGAGTGAGGACTCAAGGAGAAATATTTCACTGGAGCCACACAATGTTTTATTTAAAAACTAACTGAACATTCACTCAACAAAGAGAGATTCCACATGAGAATGCACTTCTGGTGAGTGCTTGGGACACTTGGCAGCATCCCTGTGCTCTTTTTTGTAATGTTACCTTTATATACATACCTTTATGCATGTGTGTCATATGTACGTCTGTGGGTGCACATGTGTCATGGCATTTGTGTGGAGGTTAAAAGACTTTCAGGAGTTGGTTTTCTTCTTCCACCAAGTGGGTTTCAGGACTCAAACGCAGATCATTAGGCTTGGCAGCAAGCATCTTTATGCAGTGAGCCATCTCACCAGCCCAGATCTGGGTTCCTGATTATTACAATTGCCCAGAAGCTCAGTTATAAATGCCACTGACTGCTGGGCAGGCATTTTTGTAGAGGGCAAAAGTCCTTGTACATATAGATAAGCGATGGAGAAACCAGGAAAAGTCAAACAGAGAGCTTGGCTCCTCAAAGGAAGAAGATGCTTAGCTGTTCTCCCAGAATGCTGCGGAAGAAAGGATATAGTTTACAACCTGGCGACCTTTCACTATCTATTGAGCCACGCTCTGCCTATATCTCCTAAATTTATGTTTTTCTATCCCAGACCTTCCCCCTAAATCTTGAGCATTGCTTCTAGACCATAAAATCCATTCTTATGAGTAATGTCACTTGTGCTTTACAACACCCTAAGTGACTTCTATGTTATCTTATGGCCAGGCCAATCCTGACACCACAAGCTTTATGTAAACCTCAGTCATTCTCCTTAGATCCCTAAATTTTAGGCAATTATCCCTGAGTCAACACTGGCCATCTTTGTGAAAAAACCCAGGCGTACTTTGTAAAGACCTTCAGGGTAAACACGTTTTACATTTGTAATACACTTGGGACTGAGTTAATTGTTATCAGATAACTTTTTTCCCCAAAAAAATGTGTTGTGCTTAAACTTGGCTAAAATAAATGCACTAGTGTCAGACTCTCAAACTTTGAGCCAGCGATGGAGACGAGGTTGAACTGAATTGAATTTCCTTCTTGTCTCTGTGGATCATTTCATGGATGCCCCCTCCCTCCACAGCTTTTAATCATCTTCTTTTTAATAGCCTCTATTTCTTCCATCTGTACTCAGTACTCTAGGTTAGCCAGTATCACTAAAAACTGAAAATATGCCAGGCATGGTGACACCCACCTTTAGTCCCAGCACTTGGGAAGCAGAGGCAAGAGGATCTCTGTGAGTTTGAGGCCAGCCTGGTCTACAAAGCGAGTCCGGGACAGAATCCTGCCTGGGGTCTACTTAATGCATCTGTGCTAGCTACTCAGCCCTGGTGGGGTTGAGCTCATCACTCCTGGTGTTATGTTGTTGTCATTGGAACATAATGTGTCACACACACACACACACACACACACACACACACACACACACACACTTGGGGCAAAGGAGTTGCCCAGGCTGGGAGATAAGATAGTTTTCTACAAATGAAAAGCCAAGATGGGTACTTCACAAAGAGTCCAAGGGGATGAGTGAGGTGGCTTTGGGGACAAAGACACTTGTTATCAAGCGTGGTAACCCAAGTTTAATTCCCTGGTCTCACCGTAGGACTAAGAGAACCAACTGTTATAATTTGTCTTCTGACCTTCATAAGCATACCACAGAGAACCTGCACACACACACACACACACACACACACACACACACACACACACACACACACACACACACGAGAGAGAGAGAGAGAGAGAGAGAGAGAGAGAGAGAGAGAGAGAGAACTGATCTATTCTAAGTTCTCAGGCTGACTTTACAGGCAACCCAAATATACCTTATATGACACAATCCTTTTCTCTTGAAATATTTTTCATGTCATCAGGCATTTTTTTCTCTCCTGCATGCTTTGGACTACGCTCCTATCCAATGATGGCCTTCTGATTGTTCTCGAAAGTTCCTTTGTCCATCTAGGCTCAGCTCCCTGGGCTACCTACTTTGCCTCCTTGGAAGTTCCTACACAATCATCTCAACAGAGAAACTGTTTGTTCTTCCGACTTCCTCTGGCTAGACGATAAGCTCCTTAAGTTTGCATTGTTTGTATTTCATCTAAATCCTCCTACCCTGCAGATGAGGATGGACACAAACCTACCTTTCAGCATGCAAAGCGGGGAAAGCACTTCCCAGTTGTGGCCACTAGAGGTCGCTCATCCACCCAGTCTTGCCCGGCCGCTGCACACGGATTACTAGATAAACTGGAAGTAGGGCAGGCTGTCTTTATTTCTTTTTCTTTCCAACACAGCCGCGGGCCATCAGGGCTTCTGATGTCAGGGTCCCTGCCGTGCAAGCTGCAGAATGAAAACACTGCAAATCACAAAGGCCACTGCCTCTGCTCTGCACGTCCACTGCTCACCTGAAATCCTCTGCTTCACCAGCAAAAGCCCAGCTCGGGTTCTGAATATTTTTCCCAGCTCTGATATTCCAAAAGCAGGAGAGGAAACCTGTGACCATTGGGTGCATTGTGTGTGCGTGCTTATAGATTATGCCTCAGATCAGTGACGTGTAGAGAAAGAATTCCATGCACGGGCGACTCCTCTGATCCCTGGGGAGTTTCTGAGCAGGCCACTGAACTAAAAACTGTTCTGGCCTTTGCAAATAAGCTCTGGCAGATGAGCCAAGCTTAAGGTAGCAACAATGATCAGATCATATTTGAGAGACTTACTGAGTCCAAAGCAGCACTATGAAACAGAAATCCAGGAGAGAGGACAAATGCTGCCCAAGGGTGGGACAGGAAGAAGTGAAGGTAACGCTAGCTCGGGGAATATAGACCTTGCATGGCTGAGAGCCTAGCATGGTGTTGTGCAGGCAGTTCAGGCCAGAATGCTGGTGGGAACTGACAGTGACTGGTCCAAGTGAGTATTTCACTTATAAAGATGCAGGGTGTGTGTGGATGCCGGGAAGCAAGCTAGCACAATGTGGATGAGTGAAGTACTGGCCACCAAACCCCTAAAAGCAAGCTCAAGTATGCCACTGGCAGTCTCTAAAGTAGCATTTAGACCTGCTGGCATACTCCAAAGGAAAGGTACCATCACCAAAAGGCTATATTCATCAGCATGTGTAGTTGAACTCCCTGTGTTGTGACATTGCTTGGCCATGACCTAAACCCTCTGTACCTCTGTTTACTCAACTGTAAAATGTGATTATAATCCCAAGCTCACAGGTGTGGATAGAGTCTGGTGCAGCTCCAGAGTACAGTCACATGTTCCAGAATTTGAAGTGCCTCTTCAGGCAGTGACCCCACTGCAGGTACAACATGGAGTCCTTTGTGTATGCACATCCACAGAAGCAAAATATCAAAGATTACGTTCTCCAAATGGTCTTCCTGTTCTAGCATAGCTATTCAGTAGGGGCGCCTGGGAGAGGAGTTGTGTTGTCTTTGACTTCTTTCTACTCCTGCAGGCCACCAGTAGGTGTCTATTGACATGCTGGAGGGTCACACTAGAAGGTCCTGGGGTCCTCGCCATACCAGATCACATAAGGCCCGACTTTCCACCTCTAACAGCACTGCTCTTTAGGAAGACTCTTACCTTGCCTTAAAGCTTTGGAGTAGCTGCCAACTCTACCCCCATGTGCATGGAGCTGCTTTCTGGCCTTCTTTTCCAGAACAGAGAAGTGTCACCCATACTGAAGATCTTACTCTGGTGAGTAGTTCCTTTCCACAGCCAGCTTTCCTAGAGTGTCCAAGAGCTCTCAGCCCGGGAGGCTTACTGCGCCTTCTGACATCTTACCAAGTAGCTCCTTAACTAGCTCAAACCCCCTGGAACCTCAACACTGTGGCCGGATCCAGTTTCAACACAGCAAATGGCCCTGACTGTTTTGCTGTGAGAGAGCTGTAGCTCTGCAAGGTCTTCAGTGCGGCCATTGGAGGTTTCTCCATATCTTACAAAGCATCGTCCAGGCCGTTTTTTTTTTGTTGTTGTTGTTGTTTTGTTTTGGCTTTTGAAAATAGGGTTTCAGAGAGCCCAGGTTAGCCTTGGATGTAGCCCAGGATGACTCTTAATCTTCTGCTTCTCGCCTCCTTCTCCCGAGGGCTAGGATTACCACACCAGTTTCCAGTCTCCATTGCCTTCCACAAATCAGATCCTTAAACAGCTTCGATCCCCTCGTTCACATTTTTTCAAGATTGTAGCTACGAACTGGGGCATGCTTGACTGGAGGGCAATAACCAGCATTGATTTTCCACCTTCATAGCCCTTAATCACTTTAAATTTCATTTCCAGGTCAATTACTCGATGTGACCTCTTGCTAGCAACATTAGCACTGGAATTTTTATATTTAGGGCCCATGATGAGCAAACCATGAAATTAAATCAAGCATCCAAGAATGTTTTACCAACACACACAGTAACCATAAACACAGTATCAAAGAGTGTAGTGGAGTGTCACACAACATGTTTCCAGTAAGCCCCACCCCCGCCCTGCCACCCCCGCCCCAGTAAATACGTTGTGCTGGTGAGTTTTAACTATCTGCTTGGCACAGCCTAGAAATCACCTGGGAAGAATGATTTATGAGGAGTTATTTAGATCGGGTTGGCCTGTGGGCATGTGGGGGAGGGGCATGTTTTTGGTTATTAACAGAAGTGGAAAGGTCCACCCTGAGCATGAGTGATACCATGTCCTAGGTCTGGCCCTGAACTGTATAGCAGTGAAAAAGCTGGCTGAGCAGAAGCAAGTGTGTAGCATGGGTAGATGAGATTTGGTCTGCTTCCAACTGTGGGTGAGATGTGGCTAGCTGTGTGAGTTCCTGTCATGACTTCTCTGAAATGATGGATATTATTAAGTATTGTGTATGCATACAGTTTTTGTGGCTTACCTTTACATAACTGCCAGATTCTGTTCACATAAGCACGGGCACAAATACGTGTGATACATTGTGTCACAATATTAATGTCATTAGGCTGCTAGAATTTTCCAGTTCTAATATAGTCTTAGAGGCCCACTGTAAAAGCATCTTTTATTCACCTGATGTAATTGTCGTCTCTGAGGCTAACTGCCTCCATCTGCTAACCTAGGCCTAGTTCTAGAAGCTTCTAGCCACCATACAATCTTATCTAGGCCTAAAATGTTTTCGGTCTCTGAGGCTTACTGTCGAATAAGCTCACCCTTTCTAGCTTTCTTTCTTTCTTTCTTTCTTAATTTAATTAATTTATTCAGATTACAACTCAATTGTTATCCCATCACTTGTATCCTCCAGTTCCTCCCATCCCCAACCCTATTCCCCTCCCCTAGGTCCATGACCAAGTGGGATCTCCTCCAGCACTTTATGGTCACAGGCTATCAAGTCTCATCTTGGTAGCCTTCCTATTCTTTCTCTGAGTGCCACCAGGGCTCCCCACCAAGGGGAGGTCACTGCTGGCTGGTTCAAATCAGCTGTTCTGGCACAAACTCCTCTCCTCACTGACTGATTCAATCTGACTTCTCTTTCGACCTTTGACTGAATTGCTCTTCTTGGTCCCATACTAACTTTGGCAATCTGTTCTAATCTCATGGCTCCTTCTCATTCTCTGGCTTATTATGTCTTCACCTGTGCCTAGTTTGTTCTCTCTTCAACCTCTCTCTGCGAAACTCTCATACTGCCTCTGAATTCCATGAACTGAACTACAAAAACTCAACTCTAATGCACTGCTTTCCAACTCACTTACTCAACCAAACTGCGTGAAGAGCATTAACTAGAACTAAGACATCTGCATGCCTCTGTCTCCTGAGTGCTAGGATAAAGGCGTGTGCCACCAACACTGGACCTAAACTTTTCTTTACCTGAAACTTGCTCTATACCAGGCTGGCCTTGAATTCAGAAATCTGCTTGTCTCTGTCTCCTGGGTTTAAAGGTGTGTCTACACTCCAACAGAAGGTCTTTGGATGTGATCTCTTGCCAGAGCAGCCATGTTCTGAACTAAACTTCCTGTACAGTCCACCGCTGTGTATATAGTTCCTTGCTGACTGAAACAATGCTATGTTGCTCCTGTCATCTGTTCGCCTTATTACTGTTACTGCTGTGTTTTTGTTCTGTCCGTGTTTTTACTACGGAGGGATGCGATGGTGATGAGTGGTATTCTTTGCTCATCCATAGGTTACTCGTACCTTCTGGGGGTGAGAGAAATAAGAACTGACCTTAGTGGCACAAGAAAATGGCTAATTTTCTGAAAGCATACCACAATTCCCTATACTGTTGATTATATGATACATAGACCATTCCCCCTCCTCAGTGTTATCTGATCTCTGTATCATCTTTTTCAAAAGTTGTGTACCCCATGCAAGAGTAAAATTATGTCTTGTTCTGGAAGTATTTGCTGTCAGAATCTTGAGAGAGCTAAAAATGTCTTCAGTTGGCCAAAGACATTTCCACTTGGTGACATAAACACAACTAGAAAAAGCCCCTAATGAGGAAATGATGAATGTTCAAATATTTACTGTCCAACATAAAACAAGAGCAAATAATTTACCAGAAATTTTTTATACAGAGTAACTAAGCTCCAAATATGAAAAAAAAAATCTTCTGGTATAAGCCAAAAATTAGCATATTTTGCAATATAATAATCACTTTTGCAAGTTTAAAATTCTGAGTTAGAAATGATAGCTAGCTTCACACTACTCCCCTTCGTGCACACGTGCTCAGCCCACAACTAGCTTCTTAGCTAAAGTGACCAGTGTTTGAGATGATGAGCGAATTTGGCTTTTAGTCATGAGAGATGGTGTTTTGAAAGGGAGGGAGAAGGGGGAACTGAAATGAAAAAGAACCACCCCACTTCCTGTATGGCAAGAAAAAGCAATGAAATACTAAGAAGTTCAAATGAAATCCATCACATTTTATATTGTTAAACTCCCACCATAAAGTCTAGAGTTTTGTTTGTTTGGTTGGTTGTTTTTTTTTGTTGTTGTTTGCTTTTTGTTTGTTTGTTTGTTTTGTTTTTTTGGTTTTTTTTTGGCTAGGAAATAAGGCATGGGTGAAGCTTTGGGGAGGCAGGACATGGGGTAGATGTGGTAAGCAGGGGTACAGAGGATGCCAGTTTCTCTGCCCTCCAGCCTTGTCTTCCTTTGAACCCCTTCCTTTGCTATGCTTCTCTTTCTCTTCCGGCCTCCTTTTAACTACCTCACTTCCTCATGTTCTTTCATAATATGTCCTAACACACACCTGCATTTTTCTTTTTGTTAATCCAAGTTGTATTTCTTTATTTTTATTTTGTGTGCATGGGTGTTTTGCCTGCTTGTATGTCTGTGCGCCATGCGTGTGCTTGGTGCCCTTGAAGGACAGTAGAGGACACAGGGTCTTCTGGGACTGGAATTATAAGTGATTATGACCCATCATGTGGGTGCTGGGAATCAAACCTAGTTCCTCTGCAGGAACAGCCAGTGCTCTTAACTGTTGCGCTGCCTCTTCAGCCTCTTTCTTTACATAAGAATTCAAATGAATCAATCGCCTTTATAACTTCTCTGTAGATTCCTCCCTCCACTCCTGCTCCTCCTACCAAAGAAATCAAAGGCTGTTTTAGCTTCCTTCCAGCTATCTGGGTTACATTCATGGTTCCTAGTGAAAAAACAAACAAACAAACAAACAAACAAAAGCCCCCCAAAACAAATAGTAGCCTGACTAAGAAACACAAATGCAGAAAGTCGGGAGGTTTAGAAACCTCTTTCTGTTATGAATTTACTTCTTCGTTCTGTGTCTTATACTAGAAATTAGTAAGAATCTATTTTTTTCTATTCTCTTTTCTTAAACATAGCTTTTTTTCTCATACAATATACTCTGAATGCAGTTTCCCTTTCCTCTACCGCTCCCAGTTTCCAGCCACGTCTCCTCCAGATCCACTCCCTTTCGGTCTCTCATTGGAAAAGAACATGCACCTAGAAGATAACAAACAAAATCAGAAAATAAACTATAATAAGATAAAACAAAAAACATCATCTCAAGGTTGGACAAGCCAAGCAAACAGAAAACTTAAAGGTCCCCAAGAGAAGGCACAAGAATCAGACACACACTTACACACACACACACACACACACACACACACACACACACACACACACACACACACAGGAGTCCCATAAAAACACTAAACTGCACGCTATAATATATACACATAGGACCTGGTGCAGACCTGTGTAGCTCCTGTGACTGCTGCTTCTGTCTCTATGAGTTCATACAAGATCTGCTCAGTTGTTTTCGAGGGCCCTGTTCTCCTGATGTCCTCCATCTCCTTCTGCCTCCTCTTCAGCAGGATTGCCAGAGCTCCAAGAGGAGGGATTTGATGGAGACATCTTGTTTAAGGCTGAGTGTTCCAAGGTCTCTCACTCTCTGTGTAACGTCCGACTGTGGTTCTCTGTAATTGTTCCTGTCTGCTGCAGAAGGAAGCCTCTCTGATGATGACTGAATAAGGCACCGTCCTATGAGTACAGCAATATGCCATTAGAAGTTGTGTTATTGTTACTTAATTTTTTTCAGACTAGTAGTATTTGGTTTTTACCCTAGTCTCTGGGTTATCTAACCTTTGCCTTTTGGTGCCCCAAACAGTGTCAGGTGTGGGTTCCATCTCAAGGAGTGAGCCTTAGGTCAAATCAGACATCGGCTGGTTGCTCTCACAGATTCGTTCCGCCATTATACTAGCATTATTTTGCAGGCAGGACGCCATTGTGGATCCGAGGGTTTGTGGCTGGCTTAATGTTTACTTTTCTCTGTTAGTGATGTATAGAAAACCTTCCCACACTGTAGACACTAGAATGTGGGAGTGAAGGTTCTATGTAGGCAGCAGCTCAACCTTTTCACGATCAGTGAACTGTGTGGGTTTTTTTTCTGCAGTAATGGGGCCTTGCTATCAGTTTGCGAAAGAGCAAACTATTGTCTTGGCACCAATAAGGATCTCTTTAAACATAAATGATTTGGAAAATGTAAAATAAGCAGGAGGTGAGAGAATGTCTCAGACACAAAACACAGAGCATGCAGAAGTTTCAGGAGCAAGTGAAGTGCTGAGCTGTCGACAACAGCATCTCAGCTTATTTCTGTCTGGCCAGATCCATGCCACAGGGCTCTTTCAGAAAAGTGGCCCATGGGAGGGCAGGGAAGGGTGACAATCTTCACAGAATAAATGGTCCTGTAATTTGGATTGTGATTGCCCCTCTAAGACACGTGACTTAAAAGTTTGGTCTCTGCATGGTGCTGTTGAGAGGAAGACAAAACTTTAGAAAGTCTGGCTGTATGGGAAGTTCTTGGGTCACAGAGCCTGCTCTTGAAGGTGACTGAATGGCGGGGCCTCAGTCTCCCCTCTCTCCATTCTTTCTTCATCTCCTCCCACTCCAAGCCTCTCCCTCCACTCCTTTGAGATGTGACTCACATGCTCCCATCACAGTGCTCACCATCAGGCAGGGTACCAGAACTGAGCCCCATTTAATCACCGTGTCTTTGGGCTTCCAAACCGCAAATGCAATAAACCGTTTTCTCTTTATGAAGCGTTTGCCTCGGGTATTTTGTTATAGAAGCAGAATTCTGACCTGTTAGAGGAGCTGGGTTTCTATTGTTTTTATTTTTGTTGGTTTAACTGTTCTTATGTAATACGCCATAGCATCTGCCTGAAAGAGGTTTTATATTTTTCTTCTCTTTGCACTTACACTAGGGACACTTTCAGAGCTCTTCCTTTTTCATCAGTGGCTACGTCTGGTTTCTCGATCCGTGAGCCTGGATCAAACAGCAGCAGTGAAACAAAACGCAGCTTTAGTCTTTTCTATGGTCCACTTGTTGTTTTCTCTCCTTAGGATTTATTTTTCACAGCAATAAAATAATGTTGCATGCATTTTAGTTCTAGTGTTTAACCACACTGAGGGGTGACATGCTTTTTAAGGATACTTAGGTCTCAGACTCAGAGATTCTGATTCAACCTATATGGGATGGAAAAAGAGCACAATTTTGTTATTTATTTTCCAAAAATTTTTTTGAGACAAAGTTTCTCTGTGTAGCTTTGCCTGCCTTGGACTTGCCTTGTAGACCAGGCTGGCCTTGAACTCAGAGGTCTGCCTGCCCTCTACTTCCCTGAGAGCTGGGAAGCCACCACACCCAGCTTTTTCAAGATTTTTATTTGCATATTTTTTATTTAAAAAGAAAAGTCCTCTCATTGAACTTCACTAAACATAACCTGATGGAAGAAGCTAACTTTTCAAAACGCAAAGTGAAGAATATGGGTCATGAAGGGAGAGAAGCCTTCACGTGACGACTGGCTGATGCAGCTCGCACAGCACACTTCACACTGGAGCATGGCTCAGCATTGTCCATTTACTTATGTATTTTTGCTTCTCTACATCATAGTCTCCTAGATCATCACTGTTGTCATGTCATCAAGCTCAAAGGCAAGATGCTCCAGTCACAATAGGCCACTGAGTGCCACCTCTGTCTTCTAATATGTAGATGCCAGTAGTTTCAGCCATTGTGAGAACAAAAAATTGCCTCTGGACATTACCAAAGACAATGTGGGTGAAAAACCATCTCTTGTAGAGAACTGTTGATCAAAATATATTTGGACACTCAGGACAGGGTACCAGTGACCAGGGGAGGCTTGAGTTCTGCCTTCAAGGGGCATAGGGTCTTCATTTAAAAGTTTAAATGCACAAATTAGGATGTGGACAAACTGAGTGAAATATGAATGAGTCAGGACCGTGAAGCACAAATTCCCACTTAAAACAGCAGAGACTCCTCTACATACGTGTTCTCAGTCTTTGCTTAGTCACATGTTTGAGACTTGTTCTGCTATGATAACCACACACCAGGGGAGTCTGAAAAGAGTTCAGTGTACTGTGGGCACTCAATAAATGTTTACCATCCTAAATGCTTATTCTAATTACTAATAGTTATGATAAAATGCTTAGAGTATATGACTTTCATATTTGTTTATTTTATGAGTGTGGGGGGGGGCACACATAAGTGCACGCATGAGACAGTATGTGTGTAGGTCAGAGAACAAG